>NW_005871153.1:2663968-2676529 GCF_000147115.1 Myotis lucifugus
TCCATAAGGTTCCTCCAGGATATCCAAATGCAAATATCAGGAACCACAAACTCAGGAAAAGGAAACCTGAGGTTGGGGGGAGAGGTGGGTTCTCCCATCACCCAGGATGAGATGAGCTGCCCTCCCCTACTCCTTACCCCCCTAGGGAAGGCAGGACAGCTGCTCTGTGACTTAGGAACTGTATGTCCTGATGAGAGAAGTTACAAGGAGAATGGAAATGAAATCCCTGAGCCAACTCTTAATTTTTCCCATAAATAGAGCCAGTGAGGTTCTCAAAAGGGGTCAAGCCTGGAAGAATGGAGTTCACTTCCCTCTTAAACAGGAATCCTACTGTGCTCCAGTGAGGGATCATCAGCCTTTGCCAGGGACAGGGACTCACAGGGGACCTTGCCCAACGTCTTGGTATAAAGACAAGGGATACAATTTTGGAGTCAGAGAGACCTGGGTAAGAATCCCAGTTTCCCACCTGAGTGAGCGTGGGCAAGTTACTCAACCTCCCTGAAGAGTAAATAAGACAAGTGTCTGGCTTAGTGCGGGCAGACAGACCGCATCAGGAAATGTTAGTTCCTTCCACCTCCACCCCAGAGCAGGCCTTTCCATTATGTTCGGTTTCCATTGATGCAGTTTTTTCATTAATATCTACTCCGAAAGCCTAATTATACTCTTTGGGACAGCACAAATAATAAGTCCGTGTCTCCTTCTGCCTGCCAAATGTTGATCGTGTTTCCCCCAAAGCTGGATGGGGGCACCTTGAACCGATTCTATCCTCATGATAAGGTCTGACAGATTATTGTAGAGAGGGGCTATAACTGCTCTTCTATAAATGTACCCTAGGACCCCAAAATATCACCTCCACCTGACTTTCAGTGGCATTAAAAATTCTACCATTAGAGACTTATTTCTTTAGCTTAAAAGCTTCTTTTAAATAGCAAATATCCCATGAGGAATAACTCATTGAACTGTTTGTTACCAATCATACGTAGCAAAATGTGCATTAATTTATGAGTCGTCTTGGGGAGCAAGAGTTTTAATGTGTTGGAGAGGAGGAGGGGAGCATTTTTGAGTTAAGATCACTGGTCCTATTTGGGGAGGCTGTTAAAGTCATTTGGAAACCAGAGGGCAAAAGGACCTAGAAGAATGTGTTTCACAGCTTCACTGGAATCAGCCCCATCACTGAATGGAGGGGAGGAGGAGGGGTCATAAAAGAGGTAAGCCTATGGCTGGAATTACCATGTGATAATGTGGGGTCTTGGGGTACAATATGAGAGTCACGGGCAGTACTTCTTCAAAGGGCATCACAAAATAGCACAGAAAAGCCTTCTCTATCGCCCTGGATCAAGGTGCATCAGGAAAGTCTGAGGTCAGAGCCAGGAAGCCCTTCCAGATGATGCAGGAATTTCCCCTTGTTGCCCAGCAATGTTTTCCCTGTGCTCCCACCGCTCTCCTGAAACTGTTCCTTCAAAGATAACCCGAGATCTCCTAACATCCAAACCCCAGGTTCTACCTCACTCCTCGGTCGATTGAAGGCCAATAGCTACACCTCCCTTGAAGCCCCTCTATGATGGGACCCCAGGAGCCCTGGTAAGACCACTCCCACATTCTTTCCCTCTGTACCCCAAAACTCTGTCTTTCTCCTCTCTGCACTCACCCTAACAAGACAGAGGGACCACTGTCCCACCTTCTCAGCAAGCAGAAAGGAGTGATTCTGAAGAGCCTCAATTACACAGGGCTAGCACATAGCTAGTGCATAATAAACTGCAGACAAAATAAAGGAAGCTAATGCATTAAAACGCTGGCCGAGTGTAGCTAAAGAGAGTCACATCATAGGAAGCTACAGAAGGCACAGCACTCCGCTGTGTTTCTGAGGAAGCGTTTACTCGACATATACACCCTGACTTTGACACACAAGCACTGGTTCAGCACGTTTTTTCCAGAGAACAATTTAGAGAGAGTGCCATCAACCTCAGGGCCCTTTGCCTCCTCATCGCTCTGTCCCCCGTATCCAAGGAGATGTTCTCACAGAGGACCACATCACATAGGAAACATTTCCATGGCTGGGAACCCTGAGAGGAGAGCGCTTCTCTGCCACACAGGGAGTTTTCTCCTCTGGGCCAGCTCCACCAGCCCCCGCCCACGGCAGGCTCTCCAGCATCCTCCCTGACCCGCCTCTGCCAATCTGCACCAATTTTCTTTGCAATGCAGTCTTTCCGTCACCTCACATGTGTATTTTATGTACCATCACAGACAAAGAGATGAACATCAGAGAACACCACACTCCCAACCTTTGGGTTTCCTCACACCAATGTCCTTCCTTTCCTCCCAGCAGAAGTGTCATGGAGGTGGTGACACCCCTGCTGTCCCCAAGAATCAGGAGTCTCTGAAGATCAAAGCCATGATGAAGAGTCACTCATTGGTCTTTTACTCTTCCCCTTGTACCCACCACTTCCCTTTAGCACCCAGCAGAACACTGCCCATAGGGACACCCCATTCATGCTGGTGACTGAGTGATATACTAAGACAGTGGTTCTCAACCTCTGGCCCTTTAAATACAGTTCCTCATGTTGGGACCCAACCATAAAAATATTTTCATTGCTACTTCATAACTGTAATGTTGCTACTGTTATGAATCGTAATGTAAATAACTGATATGCAGGATGGTCTTAGGCGACCCCTGTGAAAGGGTCATTCGAACGCCAAAGGGGTCGCGACCCACAGGTTGAGAACCGCTGTACTAAGATAACCAAGAGGCCCCAGGAACTTCACAGAAGGGGGAGACAGGCATACACAAGGAAAAGTGGAAGGAGAGGGAAAGAACTGGGATGAATCCTTTGTGACCTCAGCAATTTCTTATATATTATCCTAGTCACCCTTTTAATATTTGGTCCTGGCCCTGATCATTGATTTTTACTCTGTGACCTGATACTCCATCTCTGCCCATTGAGCATGAAACATGGAGATCTGTCAGATATTCTGAGTGCCAGAACCCATGCAAGGAAGTTGTCAAGGCAACAGAACACTCCTCTTTGGTATAAATAATTGTGGGTGATGCCACTGGAGGAGTAGAGCACAGACACCCATCCCTTCCCCTCCTTCCCCTCCTTCAGTTACATTGGGCTGATTCAAAGTTGGAGAAGCCATAAATGCTCTAACTGGGGGAGTGAGAAAGAGTGGGTCCCTCTAAAGACCAGCTAAGTCACGGGTCTAATAGGCAATCTGGCAGGGAGAGAGGATTTTGCAGTTTTGATTAAATGGCCTGATCCCACTGGGCCGAGGTGGGGATGGAGGGGGAAAAGGAGGGGCAGAAAGAAGGTAGGCAGGGGAGGAAGTGCCATGAATTGTGGTGGGGACTCCTGAAACCACAGCACCAGGACACCACACCCAGGACAGGCCCTGTGGACCTTGAGATACCAGTCTGCTGGGGCCACTGGGAGATGCCTGGGGCCTTATGCTCTGACTAGGGCTGTTTTGACCTTCCTTGTTCTCCATAATTCCTACCCAGACCCACAAAGACACCAACTGTACAGAAAACCCTAGGATGAAGCCCACGTCCCAGTGATAGTCAGGGAAGACTGTCTTTCACCCCCACCAGCAGCAGACACCACTCCATTCAGATAGCCACCTCAGCCATCCCCTGCATCCAACCCACACCCAGAGCATCATGGTTAGCCCTTTCCCTTCCCTCGACCTCAGTCTTCCCATCTCTAAAAGGGAAGAGCTTTCTTCTCCAATATCCAATATTTCTGTAAAAGGTTAGAATACAATGAAATTTTGCCTGTAATGACTCCTTAAAGACACTCTTTAAGAAGTAATCAGTACCAAGTGTCAGGAGGTGGGGGGCCTTGGGGTGGTCCCCAACAATCTCAGCTCTCATGCTATGAGGGAGAAACAGGACAACAGTCTAGAGAACAAGGTTTCTTACATTCACTTCCCCTTCCACCCACATCCTTACTGTTGTTTCCCACAAACATCCATTGTACCCAGACTGAGCTATTCACACATCAGGAGCCGCACTTTCGCTCACTCCATTTTCACTGTACATCTCACTCTCCTTCTGCCAGGACCAGCGAACTCACCCTCCCCGAAGCCTTCCTCAACCACACAGCCAACAGGACTCTTCCCCCAAAATTAAAGGCCTGCCATCTGCACCAACCATTTGACACATTATATGGCATTTTATCATGAAATTTTTTTTATGCCCCACACATCTAGAACTGTGTTGTGCACACAGTAGGCACTTATGTGTTTTACGTTGATTTTTAAAAAACTATTCATTGTTCAGCAAAACCAGGTGACTCGAGTCTCCAGGTGCACATCCCCCCCAGGAGAATGGAACCTCCTTGCATCCTCTGCTATATTCATCATCACATCTCTCTCCCACCCCGTTCCTGCTCTGGCCTGAAACAACCTTTCCGGCTCCCCAAACTCTCACAGCTGCTCCACCTCACAAACGCTTTCCCCTACTCTTTCGGGGATGGCTCAGGACTCTCCTCCCCTGCGATGACATCACTAAGCCATGATCCCATCATTAGAGTCTTCTGACTTTCTGTGGAGCACAAATGAGGTGTCACTTTAGAACTGTCACCATATTTATAACAAACACTCTAGGGTGTGCACATCTGTGACCACCTTTCCCAGGTCACACCCTGCACCAGGAGTCTGTGTCCTGGGTTACAAACAACTCTAGGACCTCTTAGCTGCCTTGAACCCCCACCCAGAATCCCGGGCTCCAACAGCCATTAGGCTTCTTGACAGTAAACTAGTGTTCTCTCTCCTGTAAGGAGACCGCAAAGACCTAGGAACTCTACCCTCCTCCCTGAAGTTAAGTAGATATCAGGCCCACCCCGCTTGTCTCCCTAGACTCCCGGAGAGTCGGCCTCGTGTCACAGGGAAAGGGTGGGCTTTATCCCAGGCAGGCTAGGGTTCATACCCTTGGGAAATTGGATGTGCCCAATTCAATCAGCATTTACTGAGGGCCTTCTCTTGTTTTAAGGGATCAGGGGCTCTCCAAGTGTGGCCCTCACGCCAGCAGCCTCAGCACAAGGGAACTTGTTAGAAATACAAATTCTTAAGCCAACCCTAAACCTGCTGAATCAGAAACTCTGAGAGTGGAGCCAGCAACGTGTATTTTGACAAACTCTCCAAGTGATTCTGATGCACACTCAAATTGAGGACCACTGATCTGGGCCCTGAGGAAACACAAAAACGAAAAACCTACCATCTAGACCAGCAGTTCTCAGTGTTGGCTGCACATTAAAATCACCTGGGGAGCTTTTAAAATAACACCAAAACCTGGCCCCATCCCAGACCAATTCCATTAAAATCTCTAGGAGTGAGCAAATAATCGTAATGCAATGTGCTGAGTGCAAAGACTGAACGAGTGTGCTGGCAACTGAAGAGGCAGAAGGCAGTGAGGAGTGGCTTCCCTATCTGTGCCTCCACTTCCTCATCTGTAAAATGGGGACTGTAATGTCCAGCTTCCATGAGATGACATGCTGCATGCAAATGCCTGCTCACTCTGCATCAGCTTCCTCCCTCCCCCAAACTAGGCCCCTTGCCGACTCTGAGCCCAGCAGCTGGACTAATGTTTAGAATGCCCCTGCATCCTTCAACACCAAGGACCCCACCCCTCCCAGGAAAAACCTCCTGGCTGTTCACAGCTTGGGGCAAGGGTTCTCTTCAGCCGCTATCGCGATATTCCCAGTGTCTGCAGTCACTGTCCTGAAAGACAGCCTGGGTCCTTGGGAACCAAGCTGTCCCAGAGGGCCACTCACAGCTGAGACCTCAGCTCTAACACCCCCAATTCTTTCAAAAAACATCTCTTTAAAAACAACTTGATAAGGACCACTTGAATTACACTAGGAACACCCTGTTCTGTTCCTGCCCCCTCTCAAGCTTTTTCCTGTGGGTCCAAGCAGGTCCACTGGCTCGGGGTGAGTGACCTCTCTCAGCATCAGGCAGTCCTCCCTAGTACAGAAGCTTTCATTATTCAATCTCCCTCCCCAGCAACATCTTAATACAGGTCTCTAGGGCTCTTGGCAATAGCTCCAAATCGGCCTAACCCTCCCTCCCTACAAGGCACAAGAGAGTGCCCTAGGCCCCCAACAATGCCACAGACCCACAAGCAACCACCATGACTTCCCCCACTGAACAGAGAAATGGGAACTGTCCTTATACTTGTCCCTATGCTTAGCACAGCAGAGGCTGAAAACATTTTTTTTCTCTCCTCTTGGGAACAGCCATCACTGTCATTTTAAAATAAAAACAAGCAAATTATGTTATTACTTCATAGGCAAACCTTGCCCTTTTTTTAAAATACTAAAAACATCATCACTCAGCTTGCCCAGATTTGGTTCCCTCTTCTCTAGATTTCCCCAAATGAAGTTGGGCTGTTTCCAAAAATCAAATTATCATTCAAAGAACAAAGTTTTGTCACCATTAAGGATAGTCAAGGGAAAACAAAACAACCTGCACCGCCACATTGGAAAATTGCTCCCAGAACACAGATCCCACCCGGTTTGCACGTGGTGGCATTCCTGGCATTGGCTCCCCTCTGGGGTCCTGCTTTGAAAGGAGCACCACCTCAGTTGGTCAGAGGTCAGTCAAGCCATCTCTATATATAAAAGCCTAAGCGACCGTTCGACAGGTAGTTATGATGCGCAATGATCGGTAGGTTAGGTTGCTGCTGGGGCCCTATCAGCCCCGAATCTGCTTCACCCACACCCCGGACCCAGGGAGGAGGGAGGAGGGAGCCCAATTCCTCGTGGAATCGGCCATGGGTTAGCTTGCTGCTGGGGCCTGTCGGCCCCAAATCTGGTTCACCCATACCAGATTCCCTTTCAATGTGCACGAATCCATGCACCGGGCCACTAGTCATCTATAAGAGGCTTCAGAAACCAAACTCCCACATCAAATAAGGGAGGGAGAGGGGGGCCAGAGAGAAGGGAATTGACTTCAGAGAAAAGGGTTTCGAGTCAGACACTCCCGAAGCAGGAACCAGGACTACTCTCTAAAGAGGTGGGGGCTGCCAAGGGAGAAAGAGTGTCCTCAGAGACCAACCCCTGGCCTAGTGTCCTGCCCACAATCCACAGACCCTCCACAAAAGAATGTAGAACATGAGACAGGGACAAAAACTCCCTGCAGAAACAGTCATTAGAGGAACAGCAGAGAAAAGTGCCATGCAGCTTTTCCCCAATTCCCTGAGCAGTAGTACTAGGGCCTGATTCCTTTCCAGACACAGAGTCACCCTCTCCTGGCCCCATCAGCCCTCCTCTCCGCCTTCCCAAAGTCCTGCCACGTGCAAAATAAGACCTCTGCCCAGGCTGGCCAGAAGAGAATGAGATACTTTCTCCTTGGCTCTGCATTTTCATTCAGCCTTAAAATGCTCAGGCCAGGCAAGAAGCCCACAGTGTGTCGTGCTGTGCCTGGTGCTCACCTCCTCAGTGCTGGTGGTTCTCTCTTCACTGGATTCCTGCTCCTCGCACCAGCATTCTCACTGGCTCGGGTGCCAGACCCTGGACTCTGGAAACACTGCTCGAGCTGGCCTCACAACCCCTAGGAAAACATGGCCTACAACAGAACATTACCCATGCTCAGCTTTGCTCAGCAAGGCATGCTGAGCTGGGGCTCCAATGTGCAGAGGGAGGCTGGAGGACAGGGAAATGGTTGTGTCATTGGGGGATGCTCAGTCATCTATACTGATGGGGGAAAGAGACACTGTATAATCAAAATGATGGATAATCAATAATCCAGACTTTATACATTGTTTGTTAGGAGACAACATGATTTTTCACAGCAGAGTTGCAAAAGATCTATTTGTTCAAAAATGAATTTGCATTTCCTGTATGCAAAGACCAGAAAGGATAGAAAACAGCCAAAAAAAGAGGAAGCCAATTCAGGATTTAAAATTGACCACATATTACACATACAGAAATAACTGCGAATTGGCTGTATGGGGAAGATGCATAGGAAATTAGAGCTGAGATGGACCTAAGACATCATCTAGGCTCCCATTTTACAGGCAAGAACACACTAAGGCCCAGGGAAGTAAAGTGATTGTTCATATCACACAGCCATTTGGCAGAAGAGCAGAAGTAGGCCTGGATTGTCTAAGCGGAGCACTGTTCACTCAGCCATATTAGCCCATGGGCTTCACCTTGAAAAAAAACATTATCCTGAACCCCTGATGCTGACCAGTGTATGGCCTGGACCCTGCAGGCCTCCTGCAGTGGCTGCTTCTGTAATCACTGTATTTCCTACACATAAGTCACTCTCATGTGCTACTGACTGCCCCAGACCAAGTAGCAAAATGATTCATAAATCACTGCCCAATTGTTTGAAATTACAGTATAGTTTTTGCTAGCAGCACCTTTATGTTTTAAATCAGTAGCTGCTATCAATTTCATCTAGTTCAAGTATAATAATATTCTTGGTATGTGGGTGGCCCTTTAGATTTTTTCCAAAACTCTTTGACATGTTGTACCTAACGTGATGTTCAGCAAACCCCATGGATTAGAGGTGGAGGAGGGATTGAGATGCCTACTTCATAGACCTCCCTCATGAACTTACCCATAAGTAAACCGCTGGCAAGGGGGGCTGAAGACTATGGCCGAGGACTCCTGACTCCCAGACCCATGCTCTTCCCCGAGCAAGCTGGGAGTAGGAGAAAGACGCTAAAATTCACACAAAGCTTCCGCAGCAAGAGCCATAAGAACACTGTCTGTTAATCTGCAGGCAAATAGAAGTTACCGGAGTCTGGAACAAACTACTCAGCTTCATACTTCATTAATACCTCCTATTTCTTTATTTTAATTTTTTTGCTAGTTTAAAAAGAATAACTTGCACACAATAAAGTACACAACTCTTAAGGGGAAAGCTGAGTAAATTTCTGTATGTGTATATACTGATGTAACTAACCCTCATCTAGACGAAACTTAGAACATTTACAGCTATCCAAAAGGTTCCCTCATCCACCCTTCAATCAAGAATAACCATTATCTGACCTCTACCCCACACAGTAGGTCTTGCTTGTTCTTGAACTTCATATAAATGAGAGAATATGTATTCTTTTATATCTGAACTTTTTTTAAAAATATATTTTATTGATTTTTTACAGAGAGGAAGGGAGAGAGATAGAGAGTTAGAAACATCGATGAGAGAGAGACATCGATCAGCTGCCTCCTGCACATCTCCTACTGGGGATGTGCCCGCAACCCAGGTACATGCCCTTGACCGGAATCGAACCTGGGACCTTTCAGTCCGCAGGCCGACGCTCTATCCACTGAGCCAAACCGGTTTTGGCTATATCTGAACTTTTTATGCTCAGCATACTGCTTATAAGATTCCTCTAGGCTGCTAGTGTGCTAAGAGTGTGCTTTTTGTCATAGCTGTATAACATTCTGGTGCATCAATATACAACAATATATTTATCCATTCTACTGATGATAGAAACATTTTGGTTGTTTCCAGTTTGGAGCTGATATGAACATTCTTGTACATGTTTTGATGAAAATAAACCCTCCTATCTGTTGGATATATCCAGGTGCAGAATTGCAGGGCCATGGGAGTACACATAAGAGATGCCATCAAAAATTTTTCAAAGTGATTGTACCATATACACTGACACCAGCAAAGAGAGTTCCAGGAGCTCCACATCCTCATCAACATTTGGCATTATTGGTAAAGACTCCTCCTTAAGGTATCACTGGGAAACAAGGTGCCCCAGGTAGGTTTCCAGATAACTTATTTTATTTAGTCTTTAAGTAGCTTTAAAAACAAACAAACAAAAACTTCTAACAGTTTTACTTCTTAAACAGAGTTAACTACTTCACCCTTGAAGACCATACTAAAACATGCAGAGAGATGGCTGCTTCTATATTAAATATCAAGGAATTTCACTGTCTGCTCCTTCAAGGGTAGACATCACGCAAGTATCAGCAGCCATAACATATCCCCCTAATCATGGTTCTAGGAAAAGTTAGCTCAGTCAGGAACATTACGCACAATCGTAGATCAAGAAGTTCTGGTCTCATTCATTGTACATGGGCTTCTTTGCTGCTGTAAGGCTATTTCTATGTTCTGAATGGTAAAGGTTGCCCCATAAATAGATAAGAGAGTTATTACTCATTTCATTTGTTTTAATGTGAGTTGGCAAATGTTACTAAGTTATCAAACAATCAACACACATTTATAAAGCACATATTTTATGTTACTGAGCTAGACATTCTGGAAGTCACAAAGAAAATCAACAAGGCACTAGGGTAAATCACATGAAATCATGCCATCTGCCTTCCTTTGCTCACTGAACCCACCTAACCTCTTTTGTGGATTAAATGATGTTTTAAAAAATCAATAATGGTCATGGCCTTGGAGGGAAAAGCAAGTCTCAAGGAATGAAAATGGAAAAGGGGTGAAAATCCCTGCCCATGGTGCCATGGTGATAGAGTGAATGGATGGTAGAAGGTGATATTGCGATCTATAGTCTTCCCTTAGGACAAGGTCAAGTTCTACCTTATCCCTTCTTCCCCAACCACCCACCACCACCTTCCTTTTCCCCAGTATAATATAATCTCTTGGTGCCATTTTCCAAGTTACTGAAGCAGAGTGTGCCACCCATCCCACATCTCACCACCAAGTACAGTGCCCAAGCAAGATAAGACATGTTGC
Source organism: Myotis lucifugus (assembly GCF_000147115.1). Classification (NCBI taxonomy): domain Eukaryota; kingdom Metazoa; phylum Chordata; class Mammalia; order Chiroptera; family Vespertilionidae; genus Myotis; species Myotis lucifugus. The sequence continues at coordinate 2,674,631 of NW_005871153.1, forward strand.
CTGACCTTACAGAACCCACCAACCTTCAAGAACATACCTATGATGATCACCAAATGCAGGGTTGAGTCTAAAGAGGAGTCACTGCAGACTGGCATGTGCAGGTAAAGAGTGGATGTGTCTTGAGCTGGTCCTAAAAGCAGGTAAGACCTCAGAAAGAGCAGTGGTGAGTGCTCTGCCCTCTAGTAGAGTAAAAGACAGGAGTGGGAAGAAACATGGGACCCTTCAAGTCTGTGAATGGACAGGATAAGCTTTCCACACCACTATGATTCTGGGATATGATTCAGCTACTGCTCCTGAGAGTAGCCTGACTTCCTCACTCAAACAAAAACTGCCTAAGTACAGTGACTGAGAATTTTATAGACTTTCTTAGAAATACCCTCACATAAGCAAGTAGATACGGCTATGCACAAATTGCTCACCAGCATTCTACAGCCTCAATTTCTCAATTCAGAGTTTCTGGCTTGGTTCCCTAGATGTTAAATGCAAATGACTGAAAACAACATCATGCCTTTTCTGGCCTGGAAATCTGCTTCTGTCCCTGTGCAGAGGTGTAACCAAGGAGGGTCAGTTCCATGAGGTAATTAGATCACGGAACCCTTCAGAACTGGATAAAGAGGGCAGAGGCAGCACCTGAGCAGGGACATGTGAGAATGCCACAGCACCTTACAGAGCCATCCATATGGAGACACAATTCTTGAAGCACAAAGCTCCTTTCCATCAAGTTCACTTTGATATCTTTGGAGGGCCTAAATCAAATTATTTTTCAGGAATCCGTAGTTTCATTTCACCATGAGGGACCATCTACTTCTTGACGCTTGGTTTAAATTTTCATTTGGTTTTTCTGCTTCCCCATATTGTCAGCTCAGAGGAAACACCTCCCCCCTGGATGGGGCAGAAGCAAAACTACCACTTTGGAATCAGTAAGGCGGGATTGGGCTGAGACTTCCATTACCAACCCAAAAGTTTATTTCATCTCCTCATTAGTGATTGTTATCTAAATAACCTCTGTAGGAAACACATCTTTTTTAAGGACAAATGCCTTTTAGTACACAGGAGGGAAGAAATGGAGAAAGGGGCGAGGAGCAGCCATTGGTTAAACAAACAGAACAGCAGTTGAAAGCATCTGTGTCTCAGCATTCCAACCCTCTGGTTTTCTCTGTTCATTGGCGGATCTTACTCCATTGATATGTTGGACTATAGGCATAATGAATGACTTGGGGAAAGTCAAAGGGTGACACATCGGTACGTGCTTCCTGAGGGCAGGGAGTTAATTGGTTTTATTCACTGCTATCTTTCTAGCACTTACAATAGACCTGCACGCACACAAAAAATACTTAATAAATATTAATTGAGGGAGAATATGAAAAAATAATTGAGTGATTTAAAACATATTGTACACCTCAAATGCATAAATTCTTAAGGGACACAAAATCACAGAGAGGATTAGCCTACAAAAAACTAGAATAAGAGTCAAGCAAATGGAGCATGCGAGAAAGAAAAAATTGAGGAGACACAAGGATCACCCAAAAAGTGTAAGTATTGCCAAACAGACAATATCCTATATAATAAAAGCCTAATATGCTAAGTGTTCCATCATCTGTTCCACCAATCAAAGCATAATCTACACTAATAAAAGAGAAACATGGTAATTGGCATACGACCTCTACCCTTCCCATTGGCTAATCAGCATATCCTTATGCAAATTAACTGTCAGCCAAGATGGCGGCCGGCAGCCAGGCAGCTGGAAGCGAACATGAGGCTTGCTTGCTCCAGGGACTGCAGACTCCAACGTTCCCCGCCCGCCTTGCCGGCCTCTGAGCTGGCAGTTTGAAACATTCTAACAAATATAGGCCGGGATCTCAGAGCTGGAGTTATACATTGTTTCGATTATAGAACTGA
>NW_005871153.1:2677574-2678787 GCF_000147115.1 Myotis lucifugus
TGCTCTGTGCATGACAGGGGGAGCTCCCCAACCCCTGATGGGCCCTGCTCTGTGCTTGACAGGGGGCAGCGCCAACCCCCTGATTGGCCCTGCTCTGTGTGTGACAGGGTACGGAGCCCCAACCCCCCTGATGGTCCCTGCTCTGTGCATGACAGGGGGCAGCACCCCAACCCCCTGATTGGCCCTGCTCTGTGCGTGACAGGGGGTGGCGCCCCAACCTCCCCATCGACCCTGCCTTGAGTGTGATAGGGGGTGGTGCCCCAACCTCCCAATCAGCCATACCCTGAGCGTGACTGAGGGTGGTATCGCAACCTCCCGATCCGCCCTGCTCTGTGCATGATGGGGCGGCGCCCCAACTCCCCAACCAGCCCTGCTCTGAGCCCGACCAGGGGCTGCACCTAGGGATTGGGCCTGCCCTCTGCCACCCAGGAGCAGGCCTAAGCCAGCAGGTCGTTATCTCCCGAGGGGTCCCAGACTGCGAGAGGGCACAGGCTGGGCTGGGGGACCCCCCCCCACAGTGCACAAATTTTTGTGCACCGGGCCTCTAGTATACTAATGATATGCTAAGGCTGCTCAACTGCTCGCTATGATGTGCACTGACCACCAGGGGGCAGATGCTCCGACCGGTAGGTTAGCTTGCTGCTGGGGTCCGGCCAATTGGGACTGAGTGAGATGGACCAAACACGCCCTGGAGCCCTCTCACAGTCCCTCCCTGACCCTGATCGTGCACCGGAGGAGTCCCTCAGCCTGGCCTGCACCCTCTCGCAATCCGGGACCCCTCAGGGAATATCAGAGAGCCAGTTTCAGCCCCATCCCACAGGCTTTGACGAGGGACCCCACTGGTGCACAATTCGTGCACCAGGCCTCTAGTGGTAATAATAATTGCAGTCCTCAAATATCTGAAGGATTTCAAGTAAAAATAAAATTATACAGCTCTACATTACTCTAGAGTTTAGACCAACGTGTCTAAACTAGATAAAATCAGGATTCAAATACATAAAACAATTTACTAACAGTTGACTCTGTCCAACAATAAAATAAGTTGTCTTGTGGAGTCATAAGCCTTATCACCACCAATCAGAGAGTACCAGAGGCAATTTCTGACTCAAGTGGAAGTTAGACTTAATGAACTCCAAGATTTCATCCATAACTAGGATTCTACTAATCTAAAGTTCTGTGGTCAAAAATGGATGGAGTAGCCCTGCCAGTGTGG
>NW_005871153.1:2678887-2701440 GCF_000147115.1 Myotis lucifugus
AATCTAGTGCAGTGGTTCTCAACCTGTGGGTCGCGACCCCTTTGGCGGTTGAATGACCCTTTCACAGGGGTCGTCTAAGACCATCCTGCATATCAGATATTTACATTACAATTCATAACAGTAGCAACATTACAGTTATGAAGTAGCAACAAAAATAATTTTATGGTTGGGTCACAACATGAGGAACTGGATTTAAAGGGCCAGAAGATTGAGAACCACTGCTCTAGGGTTTATATGTGACATTCTCAGAGCCATCTACTTAGAGTAAATGGAGATCTTCCTAAATTGGCTGATAATCCTAACCTGGATCAAACTGAAATGGGAATAAGTTTTATCAGACATTTAGTGAGTTGATAGAATATGGAGAGGTCATAGGGTTGGAAATGAAAAAACAAAACAACAAAAACAAGGTAAGTCTAGCCCACAAATCTGTAACCAATTTGAAACTTGTGAATGGTGGTCTCTGAGTTGCCGCCATAAAAGTGCCCATCCTGGCAATCTTGGAGTCTTGTCATTACCAAACTCGGGGTCATTAATTTATGAATCCCATAATGTAGCTGAGCCAGACGGACAAACAGTACCTTCTTTCATTCTCCTTGAATAATGGCCAAATACAAGGCACTTTACTATGCCTTAAAGAGTATGTGCCCATCTGTTCACAATCGATGGGAGTAATTGAGGGGTGGGACGTGCCAGGCACTCTTGGACAATCCTGCGGAAGTGGGTCGGGGCTTTCTTGGCCATTTGCCATGTGACAACACTTCCTTCATCTGCGAACATATGGATTTGATGAAACTGTCACTTGGAGGGCATGGTACAGCAGGGCTTAGGCCATTTCATTTCCACATGAAAATTTACCTAAATTATAGCAAGGAAATAGCCTTTACATTCTGTATTACTCGTACACCATGAGAAATTCCTGCAAGTATGCAACTCTGTTATCTCTCTTAGAAGGATCTGGCAGTGTGTTCTCAAATTAGAAAGGAAAAGTTGCGATTGCATGGCATCCCCATTCACCATTTGAGATTAAAACAGCGAGGTAAATCACCTCAAAGGAGAGGAGTGGCCAGGTGATATCCAGCGACCAGAGACAAACCTCCATTGTCCACTGATGGAGCGATGCTGGGGAGCAGGAAGGGGTCTCAAATATTTGCTCAGATTTTGAAATAGTTCGATGGTTGAAGGAGACAGACTTCACAAACAATAAGTTTCGGTAACATTGGATTATTTTTAAACATAATTTTGAGTAAAATATAAAGGGACTGCTGGGAAATCCTCCTGATGTCCTTCCAAGTTTGGAAATGTGTACTCATAACTTAATTTTTAAAAAAAGAGAGGGGGAAAGAAGAGAACCATTAATTTAAAGCCTGGCAAAAGCAAGTAAATCTCATCTAATTCTTAGCCAGCAATTCCCCAAACCATGATCTTATATTCAACATTTCTTTGGTGAACACCAAGGTAAAACATGAAGGTCGAAGAGATGCTAAAGGGCACCCCAGAGTGGGGAATAGTAGTAGGTGAGCTGTTGAGTTTTTTTGGTACAAGCTGGTAGAGTCAGCTCCTCTCCCTCAACACCTGCCTCCAGAGTCAGGACCCAAACCAAGATGAGTGCTCTAACTCTGGAGCCACCATTGCTCACAGTGGAAACATCTGGTCAGTACGGCCCAGTCCTCATCAACCAGAGAGGCTGATGGCCTAACTGTGGGAAATCCAGATTCTTGACATCTCCTCTTCTCTCCTAAGTATTGCCCTGCTCACAGGTGAATTGAGAACAGGAGTGGAAGAAATTCATTCCTAGGCATTTTGCTGTTTGTGGGCCATGTGTGTGGAAAACATTTCTAGGAAAGAAGGTTTATGCTGTAAATTAAAAAGAGATGTTGGTGTTTCCTCTGATTTCAATATTTGGGCCCTCAGTATCCTTGCCTCCCCTCAGCCTCCTCTGCATGTCCAGGAATAATGAGGAGTGGGCCTGAATAATGGTGTCTGCCAGCATTTCCAGGAACACCACATGCAACCCTCTGCCCACCAAAATCATGGCTTCCTCTCCTCTGAATGACAGCTCAAGGTCACCTGCTCCTAGAACCCTTTCTTACTCACTATGCCATCTTGAACCTTGTGTCTCCCTCTTTACAATATTAGTTTCTTTGAGTCATATCATGTGTACATTTGTCTGTCCTCATAATTGGGATTTGATGACATGAAATAACAGAACAGAGCAAGAGGCACACAATCTGAGGTGTTGGATTCAAAGCTTGGCTTCTCCTTGCTAGCTGGGCAATTTGGGCAAATCTTTTCACCTGTTTGAGCTTCAGTTTCCTTGGTTGGAAAAGGGTGATCATAATCCTTGCCCTACTTATCTTAGAAGGCTGTTGTATATTTCAAGTGAAATAGACCATGTGAAAAAATTTTGGAAATTGTAAAGCAACCCGTTTCTAATGTTGGTGGTGCAGAGACCATGCCTCTTTCTTATACTCCAGCATCTGAACTAAGGTTGTGCCCCCTCCGTAGGCTCAGTGCCGATTTGGTTAACTGTGATGGAATGACCCTCTTGTCCCTATAGTGCTAAACAAAGACCCTCTCCCCGCTCCACCATGTTCGCTGAGAAGTCCAGCTTCCAGGCACTTCTCATTGTAAAGATACCCTGCAGCCTGGCCTCTCCGACAGGAGACAGGAGAGCAGGTCCAGCCCCCAGAGCCTGCTGAAGGACAGAGCAGCAGCAGCAGAAGTGGCACCTCTTCCAGCACCGCAGGCCACACATCCAGCCACTGCCCAGAAGGCAAACTATCCCCACGATACCCACAGATTTTTTCTCCTTCTCTTTAGCACCATGACCTACAGAACGTCCATCACAACCACTGAAGCCAAACTTCCTGGCATCACTTACCTCATCCTATTGGCAAGCTAATAGCCCAGAATTCTCTCCCTGGGACTTGTTTTTAGAATCATAACTAAAACCTCTGATTGCCCAACAGAAAGCACCCAGGAGAGCAAAGGGAGAAGGATGCTTTGTGACATCTGAAGCCACTAATTGCCCATCTTCCCTGCAGGAGTGTGCTGACAGTATCCTGTCTTCTTCGCTGAGTGTCTGCTCACAGGTCTGCCTGTGATTAGGAGCACTTACCGTGATTCTAACTCACTCTGCATCTTCAACAGCTGACACCTAGGAGCAGCTCCTTTGTTTTACAACAAAGCAAATTCAATAATTAATGGCCTTATGGAGAATTCCAATCCACGCCTCTTTCAACAGGGCTCCACAGGCATCCCCAAACTATAAAAATGCTTCAAGTAGAAATAAATCACTACTTCTTGCACTTTATCATACAACCAGGTACCACAGGAACCAGAGTCAACCCTTCCGTAATAGCCTGATAAAGGAGGTTAAGAAATGGCTGAGTGCTCATGAGTGACTTGTGCAATATTTTATAAGCATGAAAGGGAAATCAATATCAGAGTGCTATGGAGGTGGCAGTGATTTCCCCTGAAAACCCTGAAATGCCCTCCTCAATGTTACCCAAACTCAATCATGTTTTAAATATCTCACTCAAGCTGGACTTCTTCCATGAGGCTTTCTCTCATCACTTGAGCCTCACAAAATTCATTCATTCATTTATTCAACATTTATTTATTAAGTATCTACCTGTACCCGGCACTGTGCTAGGTTCTGTGGGTAGAACAATATTAACAGTCAAAATCTCTGTCTGGTGCCTCCATCCTCTGATCTACTAACAGAAGAAGTGTATATATCCCTGCATCAAGTACAGTCTTTCATAGAGAGCATTTTTCCTGGAACTCATATTACTCTCCACTTTACAACATAATTATGAACATATCTTTTTAAGCAGCTTGAGGGTAAAAGCATTTCTTATTTCTTTTGTGGTCTGCTAAGAGAAGGTACTCAGTAAATATATGCTGAATGAATAGTTAGCTAATTACATGAAATATATAAATGTATATCTATAATAATAAAAGCATAATATGCTAATTAAACCAGACATCCTTCTGGATGACCTTCCGGACAAAGCTGGGGCTGCGAGGGAAGCCCAGGTCCTGGGTGCCAGAGGGCAGCCAGTGCCGGCAGCTGGGGGAAGGAAGGCCTACTCTTGCATGAATTTCGTGCATCAGGCCTCTAGTATTTATATAAGCACATATATTTAATTTTTCTGTCTAGCTTGTAAGTTTCTTCAAAGACGAGAATTTTTCTATTAACACTTCTGCATCTTGTAGAGCACCCAAACCAGTGTTGGATACCTGGCTCATTCTTAGATATTTCTTGACTTATGATGGGGTTACATCTTGATAAACCCACGAGCTGAAAATATTATAAGTTAAAAATGCATTCAAGCCCTAGCTGGTTTGGCTCAGTGGATAGAGCGTAGGCCTGTGAACTGAAGGGTCCTGGGTTCAATTCCGGTCAAGGGCACATGCCCAGGTTGCGGCTCGATCCCCAGTAGGGGGCGTGCAGGAGGCAGCCAATCAATGATTCTCTTTCATCATTGATGTTTCTAGCTCTCTCTCCCTCTACCTTCCTCTCTCAAATCAATACAAATATTTTAAAAAAAATTTTAAATGCATTAAATACACCTAACTTACTGAATGAATATCATAACTTAGCCTACCTTACAGTTGGGCAATTATCTTGAGTTTCATCTAAGAGTAATGCCTTCTTCTTCTTCTCACTAGAAGCAGGAGACACACACGGGCATTTTGTACACATGATGGGATACAAAAATACAAAAGATAATATTTTAAAAATGCTGACCAGCCCTGACCAGTCTGACTCAGAGCTTTGGCCTCCAGACTGAAGGGTCACGGGTTCAATTCCGGTTAAGGGCGTGTACCTAGATTGCAGGCTCAATCCCTGGCCCTGGTCCAGGCACGTGTGGAAGGGAACCAATTGGTGTGTCTCTCACACATCAATGTTTCTCTCTGTCTGTCTCTCACCCTCCCTTCCACTCTCTCTAAAAATCAATGGAAAAATGTCTTCAGGTGAGGATTAACAAAAAAAAATGCTGGCCGCACAATGCACTGCGGAGTATGATCACATGGTTCACTGGAAGCTGCAGCTTGCTCTCACTACTCTGCCTCATGAGAGAGTATCGTACCACATATGTCTAGCCCAGAAAAAGATCAATATTCAAAATTTTAAGTACAGTTTCTACTAAATTCATATTACTTTCTCACCATCATAAAGTTTTGTAAGATGAACAATCATTAAGTTGGGAATCGTCTGTATGTACTTAGTTGAACTCAGTAATTCTGCTAGCAGTGAGGGTTCCTATTCCATGCCAATCGTGTAAATCACACCCTAGATTTAGATAACGGGAAGCCTAAAGCCAAGGAAAACAATATAGTCAGTCTTAAGTAACCTACAACCCCCCACATACAGGCTAAGTTTTCTCCTGGGCCAGAGAACTATGTTTGTGCAGCAGGAATAAAGTTATCGTTCATCCATGAAGATTGGCATGAGCTACCTGTGCATTGCAAGAAGAAAACCAAAATGAAATTGGAGCACCGAGCCTAACTTTGGACAGCAAAACCACCCGTGGAATAATTCATCATATGATCCACACAGGATCTGCCTGCTGAAAGATCATGAACCCACGAGTCAGGGCCACCCACCCTGTCAGGGGTATAGCTGCAGCCAAAACCAGTCCAGGGAGCCCAGAGACCCTGAGTGTCCTTGTTACCCCAAGTACCTATACTTATTATCTCTTGAAATCCATTCCTGGAATAGCCTGCTCTGCTCTGATTATGCTTAGGGGATGCTACAGCTAAGGAATCAGGGTCTGGAGCTAACCTCTGTGAGGGAGATGGACCAATATCCTTTACTACCCTAGGTGAGATCAGGTGAACCAACGGAGCTCTCCCAATCCCCAGAGGCACCTGTGAGCCCTCCCACCTGTACCACTGATGGGCACATCATTAGCAGGGGCAGAGGACACCAGCCAGGAGACTGGCAATGGCATCAGGACGTCTGTGTGTCACCTATAAGGGCCTTAACCAAATCAGAGAGTTACAGTCTAGACATCCTCAAGTGATATCTCAGGATTTACTATCTGAAAATGAAAGGCACTTACCCTGAAGCCCATTCTATTTCCCAAATTAGAAAGTACCCCAGGACCTTCAAAATCAACACTAAATGACCAAAAATTAAATTTCCTTTTCTATTCCGGACATAATGCTAAACTCTGCCTCCATCTTACCAGATCTGAGCAGTCTGCCCCCTGTCACGCTGGGTCAGCCCAGAAGTGTTCCTGCCTCCTCCCCACCCTGTGATCCACATGGGTCCCAAAAAGCTGCTCTTAGAAGCCAGCAATGGCATTCAGTCCTGCAAAGCAGTGAGCAGACTTCATTTTCCTCAATAAATATTTCATTGCAGTTCAGAGAAATAAGAGAAACCTTATTCATGAGATATATGTTTGTCTTAATGATTCCCAGCATAATCTGTTCCAATTAAACACTTATCTGAATATCTTCTTGGGTCTGAAAATGTCTGCCCATTCATCAGTGAGCCTTCGTATCATCAGTCCCCTCCCAGATGTGAAGACACTGGGAATAGCCTCATTCTCCCCGAACGTAGGAGTTTTTCCTTTCCAGCTCCCTCTTCTTGGGGAGCCTGTGCCAGGCTTACACTGTCTCTGACACATCCCCCAGGGCCCTGCCAGTCAGTCTCAAAATCCTAGTTCCTCTCACCTTGCACCTCTCAACCCTATACACAATCTTACCCTGCTCAGAGACCTCTCCCAGACACAGAATCCCAAGAAACTCTCCATAGAATAGAAGGGGAGGAGGGGTTTGCTGGACACAGGCATATGGTGAAAAGGAGACTGGAATTGCCATAAAGAGCTGAGTTCAAGTTCCAACGTCACTACTTCTGACTGTTTCCCATTCGTATAATGAGGAAATATATATATATATAGTTGGAAGAATCAAATGAGATGATGGAGGTGCTTCATAAACTCTAAAGGTTTATAGCTACCTCCCAGTGTTGTTGTGACAATTAAATGAAAAGATATATTTCCAGTGGTTAGGACAAACCTGGTATATAATAAATGCTCAAATAAGACATAGTTATTATAAAAATACGAAAAATGAAATGTGTTTACTTTTATTGGAGCTCATGACTACTCAGGCCTCACTGCCTAACTTTTTCCCATGCTACCTAAGTGAATGTTTCTGTTACTCCCACATGTAAATGCACAGAACTCAGTCACATCCAGGACCTCTGTCGGGACAGAGGTTTTCCGTATGTGTCTGTGTGCTGACTTTTAAACTGTTCACATTTACACACATCTTCATAGTCTCCTCGAGTAACTCTCACGCAGAGATGGTGTGATCCTCACTCAGGTGCTAAAGTGTCCCTAGGTCCTAAGAAAAGCATCCCGGTTTCCTTTTCAAGGAGCAGTCTAAGCCACTCCCACCCCTTGGACCCCAAGAAGAGCCCCCACCAAGTGGTACCCAGAGCCGGCTGCCATGTGTGGTCCCTCTGTCCCAACCCTGGCTGAGCGCTCACCACTCGGCCTCCCAAAAATCTGGCTCCTAGCACAGGGAAGCGTCCTCTGCATCCCCACATTATGCTCTTTTGGCCTGGAAAGTGCAGCAGTCCCCTGGGGGAAGGCACTCTCCTCCGCCTCCCCCCATGCCTGCCCACCCTCAGGGAGGCTTCCTGGAGGATGCTGAGAGGCAAAGGCAGGAAGGGCCTGGTGGGGGAGAATACTAGATTCCCAAGGTGGCTGGAGACCCAAAGGAATTTTACCTTTTGCACTAATTACATGTCATTTAAAAAATTTCTAAATCAGTAGCACTCTACTAGTAAGAAAGATTTACTAGGCCGAAGCAAAAGGAGCTTTTGTAAAGTAATTATAAGTGAATAATGGCTTTGTACCTTGTACTACTGGAGCTAATTCTATTATCTGAGAAACTAAAAACTGATGTTCAGTAACTTGGTGAATGCCTCAGTCTGCAGCTCTTCAAAAAACAAACCTCCTTGCCTTCACACCATGTTCAGTACTTCTCTCCTCCAGGAAGCCATCCCAGAATATCTCTCACCATGTCTGAGTCATTCCATTCATTCTAGACACTACCAACCCACTACACACACACACACACACACACACACACACACACACACAGCCTTAATGTTCCGCTACTTCTTCTGGAGCCAAGGAATCTTAAATTATCACCAGAGTGTTCTACCTTCACATTCATGAAAGAATTAGCTGAGTGATATTGGCCCCCAAACAATAAGTGACTCCATCTGGGGCACCAAGGCAGGCCAGGGTCAGATCGGTTCTGGGCAGGGAGCACTTTTCTAGCACCTTTCAAATCATACAAATTCTGCCGCACCCAGAGATGAGTCTTATAAATGTTTTAGTTATTTAGATATCAAATCATTTGCTGATCTTTTCCCCCACATCCTCAAGGAAAAATCACCACTGTTTTTCTTTTTCATAAAAGACATTCCCAGTATAGACTCCCAGCTCAGGGCAGTGGTCCACAGAATCTATTTGTCCACAGTGACCAGTGCCCCCTCCTCTCTCTCTGAGTTATTGCAGATCAGAATGAAGCCTTCAATGTCTGAAATCTAATCTTCCATCTGTCACTTGATTGTCCATCTGGCACCCCCAATTCGGCAGGGGGCCGGAGGCCGGAAGATAGAGCAAGTGAGGTCTCCAGGGGTCCACCTGGCAATGAGCAGATGTTAACTTCAACACCAAATGGGACAGAGCTAACTGCTTCAAATAAAGAAGAGGCCTAAAGTCATAGCCAAATCAACCTTGTAGCCAGGGATACCCCAAGTTGTCAACGAATGGTCCAACATCTGACTCTGTCTCCAGGTGACTAGGGTATACATATTCTCACCAGTTTCCAGATGGAGGAGTTGAAAGATCATGAAGTTTAGAACAAGAAAAACCTAGGTTAGAATCCTAACTCACCATTATACAACCTGAATGACTTGGGAAAGTCACATAACTTCTTTGAGCCTCAGTGTCCTCATCTGTCAAACAGGGACAATACTACTGTGACTTTTGAGATAAGCACCTAGAGTCTAGGTCCCAGACAGTTCCTGGCACACAGGAAGTACTTAATGTGCAAAATCACGAAATTACAACACAACCACTATCAACAGGCTATAGTCTCTGGCTTCTTTTCCCAATAGAAGGACTAGATTTTTGGTTTTTTGTCTGTACAGTTTTTGCTGGTCCTTGCATGACTAATAAAAAGCTACTCATGAATATAAGTGTCCAGGCCAAATGAGCCAACAGCACCATAAGGACATTTTAAAACATCACTGCCACTGGAAGATAAATCTGCACCATACCCTTCTTTGGAATACAGGCAAGAAGTTTTAACCAAATTTGTTTTCTTTGTAGACTGTGTTCTGGTAGATACATCCGACCTTTAAAAATGCACCCCCCTCTTTGTTGACAAGCCTGTCTTCCACAACAAGAAATGTTCCTGGAAGCAGGGTCTGTTTCTGGAAACCAATTTAAATTTATGAAGCTGCTTATATTTATGACAAAATGGAAGTAAACCTGGCTGTAGCAAGGACCTACATCCCCAAGGTAATGGATCATTCATTTATTAGTTGCTGCCCCTCACCTAGCACCCAAACCACAAGCTGCCCTTGTTCAACCTGCTTGAAGGAACCCTGGGTCATTCAAAAGCATCAGGAAGGAACTTAGAAAGTAGGGAAAGCAAACAGCAGTAAATCAAGGGCCACACCCTCTACAGCCAAGGTCAACACCCAGCAGGGCAGCAGGGCTGGGACAGTGGCGGAAGGACTCCACCCACACAGCACTTTGAACAGAAGCTCTCTTCCAACTGGAGGCACAGAGCTGCTAATCTGACGCACACCCAAAACAGAGATGTGGGTAAAAATAAAACTAAGACTGCTCCCATGAGAAAGCCAGGAAGAGAACATACTGAAACAATCAGGGCCTGAAGCCGTGCCTAACGCCAATGCTACGAAGTGACCTCAGCTAGAGACAGGAAAGGATTGATCAAGTTTCTTTCCTTGCTCAAAATCTCCCAATTGATGCCCATAAACTACTAAATAAAATCCTAAGTCTCTAGTGTAGAACATAAAGCCAACTCAGCCAGCCTTTCCATCTCTCTCTCTCTCTCTCTCTCTCTCTCTCTCTCTCTCTCTCTCTCTCTCTCCCTCTCTCTCTCTCTCATTATCCCAAATCCCATGCACACACACATGCAATGAGCATACACACATGACCTCCACATGAAGACGACTTCCCAAACTCTTCAAACTTTCCCACTCTGCACCTGTCCTCTGTTGCCCTCCTCCACCGCCACAAGTCCAGCTTCCACCCATCCCTCGAGGCCTTTCAAAGTCAAATCCATAGCTGGAATCCTTCACTTTCTCTTCTGTGCTCCCATGGCACTTTCCAACTCAGAAATCCTTTCCCTTCACTGCCATTTCCATGAAGACAAAGACTTTGCTTGTCTTGCTCGCTCTCGTGAGAGTACCTTTTCAGGGTAGGTATGCAGTAAATATTTCTCAATTTAAGGAGTACCTCAATGCCAAGGTGTTTCTTCTATAACTTGAATTTTTTAGTCCTCACCAGACAGGAAGCCCCCATTAACAGAGGCCATTCTAATTTCACTAGCTTTGGCCTAATTTTCTTTCTCATTTGGTATCTTAGGCTCTAAAAATTCTCATCCCATTATGTACAGGAGCCCTAGTCACATATCTCTTGGGCTCCCCTGAGCTCACCAAACAGTCCATCAACCACACATGCCATGCCCTTCCTCTCCTTCTGTGGCTGCCCAATGCAGCTGGAGGTACCCTCTCTGAGGACACCAGTCTCTGACCCAGAGTGCTTGGCTCCAGGGCTCTCAAATCCCCAACACTCCCAAGTGCCAAACAGCCTGAGTTCCATGGAGTTCTCACTACCCCCAGACAAGCCCTGATGGAAGACTAGTCCCTCTTCCCCACTCTCTGTGCAGAAGATCTGTATCATCTGTCCCCATATGTCACACAGACTCCTCGTGAGAATAGCTCCTCTAACTTCTGCAAAGCGCTCCTCTGCCCAGGGCTCAGACACAAGCCCATGGGGCTGACTGCAGACACACATCTGAGAAAGAGCATGTGATCTCTCCAAAACCCATTTTCCTCTTCCTCCCATTCAAACCCATCACACAGGGAGGGACCAATGAGCTGCTGGCCTCTTTGATAAAATGGCCAGGACACATCCAAATGCCCACAGTGGCCACAGTGTACACTGAAGCTACTGTACTCCTTTTGCCTCTGACATAACCTCTCTTCCAATCTGCTGCTACAGGCCTCATCACTCATCCTTCTACCTGAGGTGACAAAAGAAGAACTGACTACAACCACCTTTCCTATTTAAAAAGAAAAACCCTTTTTCTGCTTCCCTCCTTCTTCTCCCCCCCCCCCCACCTCCATTTTTCTTTTTTTTGTTTGTTTGTTTTCTTTCCCTTCCTTCTTTTAATGATTCTGCCCAGGGAGGACCCACTGCCTCAGCCCATCCCTTTTCCTCAACCAGACATTCACCAATGCCCTTGGATCCTTCTCTCCCAAAGGGGTAGATAAGAATGGATTTCAGCAGATACTGCCCAGAGCCTGAAATTTATCAATGCTGAAGCCTTCTGATGCTTGCCAATTAGTGCATCCATTATTCTGGACCTGGACATCCAAGCCCTTAATCTACTTAATGGAGAAGAACTCTGGGGAGGCAGGGAGCACCTTGAGCTAGTGGGCCGAACCAGCAGGAGACAACCAGGGAACTGCCCCCTCAGAGGCAGTCCAGCTCAGCCCCCTGGCAGGTAGTCTCAAGGTGAGGAGGCAGGGCCTCAGAATCAGGAGCAACTGATGGATGACTCTACTCCAACAGGAAACAGAGAGGTGCACAAAGAGGTGCACAGGGCAGCCTGGGGCTGAAGTTTTCTCCCAGGGTCTTGGTCCAAACTTCAAGGCAAGTGCAGGTGGGTCTCTGATTCCCTCCCACACACCCAGTTCTGGATTGCCCTCTCTCAGAGCCCCAATACACAACACATTCTATCTCTCCTCCTTCGAAACCTGCCTCAGCTCCCAAGCCCCTGATCACCTCGTGACTACTCTCTTCTCATTCAAAAGTTAGATTTTCAGGCAATATGGATTAAGAATTAATAGCTGACATTTATTAAGCTTTTAACATGTTCCGTTACTTAATCCACACAATAACCTTATTAGGTAAATAGTGATACTGTCAGCATCTTAAATGAGGAAACTGAGGTCTAGAGAGGCTGTGACATGTCAACATTTGACATGTCAGTAGTGAATGGTGGAGTTGCAAGCTAAATTAGGCCATTTTGACTTCAAAGTCTTGTCACACTGAAACATTTTTTAGCCTACGGCCTATAAAGCAATCCAATCAGCAAAATAAGCCTGGCCACTGGACTTGATACTTCCAAACTTTATTCAGTTTTAGGTTTTTCTTTGGATTTTAAAGTAGCCTGGTCATGCAAATCAATAGCTCTAATTGGTGGAGTTAAAGGAAAAATATATTGGTGGTCATAAAAGGGGCTAGAACCTAAATGTAGGGATACTTGCAACTCACTTTCACCCCACTTGAAACCACCTTCTCCCCGCCCTCCCCCCCCGCAAAAAAAAACCCAGCTGTATTCATCTGCCCATGGCCCAAAATATCACCCCATGCACACTTTCAACCTGCTTGGCATGCCTTCAGGTATCTCCTTCAAGGGACTTCCTAGCAACCTGTGGCAAGTGATGGACTGACAAGGGAAACTTCTAAGATAAAGTCAAGCCATAGACAGGATACATGGAAAAGAAAGGGAGGGAAGTGGATCCTGAACCCTCCCTGGATTCTCACCTTCTCCTGAGATTTGGCCTAATAATTCTTTGTTATCTTTTTAGTTATTATGCTTTTAACAAGATTTTAAAAATTGACTTTAGTGAGAGTGTTGGTCAATAGTTTCTGTCTGAGGAGAGGAGATCCAATCTGAGGAGAGGAGATCCAGGAGAGCCATTTTTCCCCTTCTTCCTTGCTTATATAACCTAGATTTTGTCCAGAAATCAAGCATTTCTGTGCTTCAGTGGAGGTGGAGAACCTTCCAGCCCCAACGGAATTGGGGTCCTGTGATCTCTATTTCTTGTAACGGCAGTCTGGAAGACACTGATTCAGGAACTGGCTCTCCTTTCCTCAGACAGAAACTATAGAAGGACCTCCCCCTGAGGGATAAATGTCCCTCCCCCTGAGGCCTCTTGCCCCAAAGACAAGATGTGGAATCCATCCCGTTTCTCTAAGGCAAGGAGCAAGCTAGCCTTCAAGAAAGGCGGTCTTGGATACCCTCATACCTCACCTCTGTGCCCTCCAACCCTGCTCCCAAATAATAAAGGTAGGTATATTCAAGCAAGGGAAGTGATGGTCTGTGAGGTCTGTGAGGATTCTTAAACCTTAATAAAATCCTTCTTCTGTGAGCTCCAGCCCACCTCTGCCAGGGACACCTGGAAGGGCCCAGCTAACCCAGTGAAGCCATATGACTCCATCAGATGCATTAGTTTTTGAGGGTTGTTTGTTGTTGTTTGCAATATTCATTTATAGAAGTAATTTGTAGTATAATTATATTTGTGAATAAATTTCCATGAAGGCCATTTTTTCTACTATGCAATTTTATTTTTGAATAGTTTTAATAAATTCATTACATTTTGATCACAGGCCATCTCAAGTTTTTACAGTTTTAAGTTATAAAGTGTGTTTTTAAGGAGCATGGCCCTGATACTTCTGAATCCTTTCTATTACGGTTTGGCTCTACATTTTTGTACATCATTCAGAGCACATTTGTCCCAAGTAGTGCAAGAAACATGCCTTCTTAATCCCTCGCTCTAGCTGAGCACAGAGTATGATAGATACAGTTGGTTGCCTGCCCGGGAGCCATTTTTCCCCTTCTTCCTTGCTTATAGAACTGAGATTTTTGTCCAGAAATCAAGCATTTGTGTGCTTCAGTGGAGGTGAAGAACCTTCCAGCCCCACAGGGTAAATGCTAATTGTGTTACACCAATCAGAAAAATTGAATCCCATTTCTGGTGACTTGTTTAAAAATTGATGGTGAAAATGTGTCCTTTGAGATATGAGGGAAAGTCTCCCAAGAGACACCAGGAAAGGTTTTCTTGCTCTTAAAAAGACTTACATGAATACATGCATGAAAAACAGACTCTTTCCATTGTCGGTTCTCCAGGTGATGCATTGGAATTGTGGTAGCCATCTTTCAACTATAAGGAATGAAATATACAGAGAATTGGGGTCCTATGATCTCTATGTCTTTTAATGGCAATCTGGCAATTAGGACCAACACTCTCACTAAAGTCAATTTTTTAAATCTTTTTAAAAGCGTAATAACTAAAAAGATAACAAAGAGTTATTAGGCCAAATCCTAGGAGAAGGTGAGAATCCAAAGAGGTTGGCCCAAAACATAAAGCAGCTCTGGCCGGAGAGCATTTGCCAGTTTGCAAGAAACAGTGACAAAACTGAACTGTGTAAGGGAGGCAGGAATCAAAGTTCAGGGCAGGCCCCAGGGAAAGTGTCTGATACATAATACCCTATTCTAAGCTGGGCTTCCTCACACAGGGAGTGCTTCAGCCTCAAGGTAAGGTAACCTAGAAACAAACCAGCTCTCATGGAAACTTGAAACACAGCTACCTGTAATCTGGGTCCAAAGAACCGCAAGCATTCAACTTTGGTTAAAGTGGAATCAGATGGTAGTATACCTAGGGCTTTGACAAAAAAAAATCATTATTCTCATAAAGTCTTTTTCAAAAATAATGACCAGGATGCAATCAACGATAGCACAAGGGGGAAAACACCATGAGCAAGCACCATCAGAAAGAGCAGACTACAGAAACACACCCACAAAGACTTCAGATACTAGAATTATCAGAGACTATAACACAATAAAGAAATAAAAGACAAACTTACATTTTTTAATTAAACTGCTTTTAAAAGTGATTTGAAAAAGAATTAAACAGAGATTCCAGTACTGAAAAATACTTGAAATTAAGAAGTCAATGAACCATTTAACTGCAGATTAAATAGTGCTGAATAGAGAAATAATAAACTGGAAGATAAATCAGAAGAAACAGCCTAGGATGCATCATGGAGAGATAAAATTATGAAAATGTACAAGTAATGATAAGAAAAATAGACATACAGTGATAAATTTTAATTTCAATCAATTTGAAAATTGATTCAAATTCAAGAAACTTTCATTTCAATCAATTGGTATTTCAAAGAAAAGAAGAAAAAGAACAGAGATAATGGCTGAGAATTTTCCAAAACCAATGAAATGCAACAATCTATAGATGTAAGAAATCTAACGTACCCAACCAGACTAAATAAGAGAGAACTTGGTGATAATATTGAGCCTCCAACTTAATGACCCAACTTCTGAACTTTTTGTTAAGAGAAGCAGAAGAAACAGGAAGAGAGGAGACGTATTTATTGTTTAAGCCACTTTGAGTTTGGGTTCAGTTACCTGCAACCAAAAGCATCCCAAATGATATTCATAGCAAAAATAAAGTATCTACCATTTATTGAATGTCTACTATTTGGCAGGCACTGCATAAAGACTTCAATTTTGTATAATGCTTCACAAAACTTTATAAAGTAATATATCAATCAATATAGGCTTGATAGACTATGACTACAAACAAACAAACCTCAAAATGTCAGTAGCTTAACAGAAAAGATGATTATTTCTTGTTCATCCCACATATTCAACATGGCTCAGCAGAGGGTTAAGCTCATAGTCACTCAGGGTCTCAGGCTGATGGAGGCTTTATGCCAACACAACTTCCACAATCCATGAAACAGTGGGACAATGAAGTACATAGTATACCATCTTTTAAAGCTTCCATTTAAAAAATGAAACACCTAACTCTGTTCACATTCCATTAGGCAAAGCAAGTCACATGGTCAAATGTGTAGAGAAGTACAATCTTACCATGTAACTGGAAGGTGGAAAACTGGAAATATTTAATGGCTCCTATAACTACTACAGATAGATATTACCCTAATTCTTCAAATGAGGAAGCTGAGACTCAGAGAGGTATTTAATACTTGATAGATGAATCGAAAATGTATTCATCAATACATCTTCCTGAAGGTGACATTATGACCATGACTCTCTTTGGTGACGGGGGTAGTGAGAAGAGAAATGAAGCAGTGATATGATCTCTAAGAAGCCAAGCGGAGAGCCTCACTGTGTCTCATCCTGTTCTATCCCAGAATCACTACCATCAGGGGCAGAGTATGGTACCAAGCCAGTCAAGGGCAAATATCCTAGTCCTTCTGTTGTTCCTTGTGCTGACTAGAACCATCCCTACATGGATAAGATTGGACTGAAACTGGCCAGAGAGTAAGTTTCTATACATGCACTAAGGGTTCCCACTACCTTATATCTTCCAGGTGTTCAAGATGTGGTTAACAGGGGGAAAAAATAAGCTCACATAATCCAGTTGGCCGTGCCAAGTTTCTTAACTTTGATCTTTGCATATTCAGAAAGCTTGTCAAGGCAAAGGAGACACAAACTGAGAGAGATCTCAAGCCCATAATGTCCAAACACAAGAAAAGGGGCCACCTTGTTCTCTTAGGTCCTCAAGACATTCCTATGAGGTAGATTTTCCAGCCTTTAATGTGCGGAATATTCCCTGCCTCCCCCCATACCAACTTGATGACACATGCACCTCCCCCTTCCAGTATCCCACATCTACTGTCAGACTCCCTTCCCTGCCCTTCATGCTACACGTGTCCAGCCTCTGCCAGCTCTGTCTGTCCAGCCCTCTGCAGGCACAGCAATCTCACTGAGATTCGCTCCCTGTGGCACAGAAGGAGTCAATACCAGGGTTCTTTATTTATGTTTTATTTCTTCCCAGGAATGGGGCAGTGGTTAAGGAGAAGGGGAGGGAAGGCCCAGAAAAGAAGCTGCAGTGGGCCAGAGATTGGTGGAAGAAATGTCTCCATAATTTCAACTGCTTTGCAACCACATTGTTTCTAGATGAGCCCCCCTAGGGTGAAAGGTCTAGGCTTTACTGGGGATGGGAGTTTGTAACCTTAATTATGCCTTGAACCACTTGATTGTGTTCATCCTGAAACTTCCAGCAAGGAAAAAAAAATGTGGTTTTCATTACAGTGTCACTGAGGGACTTGTACTGGGGTTGGGATCATTAAAATGAAAACACTGATGAGTAAGCCATGGCATTTTGTCTCCAAGACTTACGTCCTTCCTCCACCCCTAGCCCTGTACTTTATTTTGAGACAGGCTTAAAATAGTCTATAAAATATGGAGCTCATTATCCCATCTAACAGATTTCATTTGGTCTGAACATAGATTAAAAGCCCCATGCCAATTCTTCCTCCTTGGCTGGGTTTAGAAGGCAGTCACTCCTCTCTCTGCCTTTGCCCTGGGCTGGGTTCTTTAGAGGGCGATCTGCAATAGACTGGGAGAGCCAGGAGGTGCCACTTCCAACTCTCCTCCGTTTCTTTTTCATGATAATAACAAGGGAGGACGGAGAAAGAAATACAATCCTGCTTTTGGGCTTCTTAGAAATTTTGCCTGGAGCCTTCAAATGCCAAATCTAAACTAGACACCCTTCAAACCCATAAATTCTCCAGTCTGCCTATTCTTCCACATGCAATGATGCATCAGGGCTGCTGAGCACGTAAAGGGGGCAGGCCTGAGGTGAAACCACAGGGGAATGTAATGGATAGAAGCCTCAACTAGGAGTTTTTGTGCCCTGGCTTCATATGTAGGCTCGGCCAGCAACTAGCTGCATGACTTTAGAAAGTGAAATCATCTCTTTGAGCTCAGTTTCCTCACCTATTAAATGAGAGATCTCTTCCAGCTGTGTGTTTTTCTTCTTTTGCTGGGGGTAAAGTTATGGAGGCAAATAAAATGTTACATAAAAACCTCTCCTTACCACTGATCTTGTTTGACCCAATGCCATCTCTCCAACCAGTAAATTCATTTTTATCTGATAAAGCCCAGCCTTCTCTGATTACACCTACACTCTGAATCACTACCGTGTTTGCACTGCATCTTCTCTCACCCTGAATGCCCTTTCCCTGCTCTATTTAAATCCTTTAAAATCCAAATACTCACAAGGACAGTATGCTTGACAGAAAATACGCGCGGATGGCTTGATTTATCAGTTTTTAATGCAGTCCAGGCTCAGATGTCATCTCTTCTCCAAGGGTTTCCCTCAGGGCCCAGCATAGGGTTTTGTATGAGTAAGGAGGAGGAACTGATCTCTTGATTACACTAACAGGCTCCTGGTTCCTCACTCATTAACAGTCCCCTCTGAGCAGCTGAATGGCAGAATATCCAGGTGACAGACCTCCCCCTTGCCCCTAGTTATGGGTCTATGGGGGTCCTCCCTGAGTCCCCTCAATTATCTCACCTATTTAATGAGAATAACACCTCCTACATCACAAAGCTGTTGGAGGCTTGAATGAAGCAAGTAAGGACCTATCCAAAGTCATGATCTATCCCACCTCTCAGGTCTTAGCCCAGGACACTGCCTACTCCTTTGCTTAAGAATATGAAAGCTATCTGAATTACATTTCCTCAATTTTTTTGCCTTTTCTCTACTTAAAAATAGCTCTCTAAGCACCCCTTTCTTCCTTCCTTCCAACAGAGGAAGCACTCTCCCTCCTCCAGTCTACCACTTCTATCTGCACTCTTTATTCAACCCATCCCTACATCCTCCAGGTCATTGTGACACTTTACAGCACTTATCACAAGCTCTTATTATATGACATGTGCACTGTCGGCCTTGCTCACTAGAATGGAAACTTCATGAAGATTTCATGCCTTATTCATGCTGTAACACCACCAAATAGCACTGGAAGACACTATTGGTGCCCAATGTGTATTTATTGAATGAATTAATAAATCCATTTCTATTCATCACTTTCAAAGTTCTCGCTGTCATTAGCCTCCTCCCCCAGCCTCAAACACATTCAGTTTCCCTTGTTTCTTTAAAAAAAATTTATTTTTTAAAATTGATTTGAGAGAAAGAAAGGGAGAGGGAAAGATAAAAACATCAATGAGAGAGAAACATCGATCAGCTGCCTCCTGCATGTTCCGTACTGGGGATCAAGCCTGCAACTGGTAATCAAACCATGACCTTCTGGTTCAAGGGCTCACGCTCAACCCATGAGCCACACCAGCCAGGCCAGGCCTCCCTTCTTTAATAAAACCATCTTGCCCCTAATGTCCCACCAACCACCATTCTATTTTACCATGCATTTTCTGACATATTTCTCAAATAAACAATATGTGCTTGATGCTGCCTCACCCTCACCACCTCCTACCACCGCAATCTGGTTTTTCCTCTACGAGGATGCTGAAACAATGCTGTGAGTAGTCATCAATGCCTTCTGTCACCAAACCCATCAACCTTGCCCCATGTCCCTACAGATGGGGATCCCTAACTGTCCCTTCTCTACTTTCATGAATTTATAGTAGCCCACTCTCCTCCTACCCTTAGGAATACGCTTCCCATTCCTTTGATTCTGTCCCCTAGTGTCCACACTTTCTAAGATCAGTCTACACTGGTCACATTTTCCCCTGTAGTGTCTTCCTGAGCTATTATCTCCTACCCTAACTGCTCTGTAAAAACAGACACACTTCAATTGCATGAAGGAACTGGGCATTTGGTTCTGCCATTACAATACATTATGCTTCTTTGTAGTCCCAGCACCTTCTCTACAGCCTGATATGTGGAAACTGCTCAACACATTTTTATAAGAGAATGCTACTATTCTGCCATCATTTGCCTTTAACCTGACATGCAAGCAAGACTCTTCATAAGGTGGCCTCAACTTGTCCTCCCAAACTTAACTCTGACCACACAGGCACTCTAGACAGTCTATACTCCCCAACTTCCCTCCTCATCATTAAAGACTACTAAAGCTTAATTCAGTTCTTCCCTCTTTATTCTACCTGCCATTGCATTATTTACTGTGTTATTTGTCCTTGTCTGTTTCCCCCACTAGACTTTAAAGCTTCATGAAGACTGTCTTCTTCAGAACTGTATTCCCAGAGTCTTGAATAAGGCATAGCATATAGTAGATCCTTAGAAGATATTTGTTGAATGAGTGGGCATTCCCACCTTCATTCAGACCCAAATATCTATCCCTCTTGTGAATTCATAGCATTCATTTAGCAATTTAACATGAAATAATATCTTGTGGGGTCACACAGATATACCGTAGGTGTTGTAGGTATATTATTTTGCAGGTATTGTCCACATAGAACCATGGAACTAGAAGGAATCCTTATAAGTAATCCATCATTTGAAAGAGGGGCCAACAGAGACTCAGAGAAGTTACTGCTAGTTGTTGAACTTTTAGGAGTTTGAATTGTGAGCTCACTGAAGGCAGGAATCCTACTCCTTAAACACCCCCTGTTATGTCTGGGCACTTAGTGGATACTATTACTACTGCCACCAATAATGACACTATTTATTGCCTTGACAATTTCTTTGATAACAAGCCACCTCTATCCATAAGGTGAAGAGCAAACCCATCATTTACACTGGAATCTGGTTGGCTTCCTGACCACCCAGGGACACAGCCGCCCAACTACCCCGCTGCTCCACTGCCCCGTGGCTCTAAGCAAGTGCTGAATATGCTACAACAGAAGGCCAGGCCCTGGGAGGCCAAGCCACACCCAGAGAAGTACCGCTTTACTGTTCTCACATCACAGTAACCTCCAGCCCCCTGGATAGAAACACCACACCAGGACCTCACAGAGCAGCTATCGGTGTCCTTCCCCCAGGACTCGGCCTAGATATATCTTGTCTAGTGATCTCACACCACAGACAAGACATCCCACTGATATGCTCTACTCTCTGCTGACAGGGAAATGGGCAGACACCCCAGTTTAACATGCATGCTGGAGAGAGAGACGGATGAAGGATGGGGATTCCCCCCCACTGTCACCTCCCCTGGATGACAGCAGGTATCAGAGAGAACTCGTCCCAGATGGAGTCAGGGGTCCTGGACTGACTCTTCTCCTAGCAGCTCTGTGACTCTGGTACAGTATTAAACCTCTACAAACCTGTTTTCTATCTGTGAAATGGGAGCTAAAGTAACCAATCTCAAAGAGACACAATGTGGACCAAAAGGGATAAGACATTGGAATTATCAAATCATTACAGTTATCTTTTTTCCCCCTCCTTAACAAGTCAATGATAATCAGTACCTTTTCTTCATTCCCTGGAGAGTTCAGACACTCTATTAACCAAAGTTATGTATTGGTTTTCCTATTAGAATACAAACTCCATGTCTAGGTGAGACTACAAAGGGATAGTGGTACAAGAACATGCCCTCGTGGAAGCTCTACTTTCAATGGAGGGAAAGGACCCCCTAAAAGCAAATAAGCTCCTAAAAGCAGCAGCTGCCTGGAAGGACAGCACACACTCACTGAGCACATTTCGGTTCCAGGCACTGACCACACATATTAACTCTTTCAATGCCCACAACAACCCCCACGGAATGTGTCCTATTACTACCCACAGTAGCACACTGAGAATCATGGAACACCGGCCTTGCACCAAAGTGCCCACAGGTCTCTGAAGAGAACCAGGTATAATTATCTAGTGAACTTTTTCCAGAGGACATTGGGGGTTTTGAAGTTTGGAAAGGGAAGGATGTGGATTAACCATTAACCGTAAAAGGGGAAACTTCGAGCATTTCAAGTGGAAGCACAGAAAATATGAAGGTTGCTGAGGAGGCACTAATGTGGAACAACAGGGGATTATTCTGGGATAGTGTTTCAAGCTGTGTTCAACCTGTTTATTGGACAAGAGGCCTGGTTCCTTTAGGAAAGTACTTGTGCCAAAAGTCAATTAAATAACTATAAGAGATACCTATTTGTGACTTAAAAGGCTAAATTAAAGTAACCTCTTTATTTATTATATGAATATTCAGCTCAAGTGGGAAGGTGATTACAACCTAACTTCTTCTAGTTAGGAGATTCCCAGGACAGGAGAGCCACCCGATGCACTTTTCATACACAGGAGGGGAGGAACAAGTCAGGACAGCTGGCTCAAAGAAGCCACGCATCATGCAGGCACATATATGCAACAGCTAACAAGAGCAGAACAAGCTAAACTAAGATGGGTATCCAGCCTGGTAGTCCATGGCAGGCTAGGAAATGGACTAAGCAGAGATACCAAGTCTGACCCAGTCAGGACCAGAGCTGAGCAGCAAGCAAGCCAAAGGCAGGGCATCTGTCAGTGACAGGAAACCAGGGACCAGGAAAAAGGCCATAGGCATGGGAAGGAAAAGACCAAAGAGCATGGTGCTCTGAGAGCTACGGCCATGAGGGCCAGTTGCCTCCTGACCCTGCACTGCCCCTTGGCAGCCAATCCTTGGATTAAAACCTTTGGAAGATTTGAAGGTTGGGGCACAGAGAATGGCCACACAGGAGAGGTAGACTTCAGTGAGAAACACAGTGGATTCCTGGCTGAGAGAGCCCACACCATGAAGGCTCGAGGTGAGTTACTGTCC
>NW_005871153.1:2701562-2759115 GCF_000147115.1 Myotis lucifugus
TTTTCTTTCTTCTAGTTGAGCTGACACGACAGTGCCCACTATGGAGTTACACTAGCAGGTAAGGAAAGCTGTTTTGTTGTTTGACATCGTCTCAATCTTCCAGAGCCCTAGGCAGCCTGAAAAGAGAGCGACAAACCAAGGCAAGCTGGGGCCAGGCAACATCCTGGGACACAGGTAAATTTTTCTCTGGAAATATAAAGTTAGGTAGTGATAGAAAATGGTTGAAGTTTCTGAAGAAAGTTACATAAATCATAGACAAAGGATTGTGTTCTTTTACATTTTGTTTCTTAGTGCAGTCCTATGTTCATGCCTGTGTTTATTATTCTCATACAGTGACTGATCTCTCATTTATTTTTTTACTTTGCTGAAGAGTCATTTTTGCCTCTACTCTCTGACATCCAGGGAAAAGGATGGCACGGAGCACTTCTCAGCCCGCGCTGTCATTAGGATCACCCTCAGAGCTCTTTAAACATGCCAGTCTCCAGCCTCCTTTCCAGCAACTCTAATGTAATTGGCTGGGAGATGTGAGGAGGAAGGAAATGGACATTGTGCTAAGAGCTCCCAGATGTATCTAATACTGTACATCCAGAGATGAGAACCAGTTGGTTTCTGACCCAGAATCCAAAGCACTTTGTGGTAGCTACAGGAATGTAGACAAAGGACCAAGAAGAAATTAGCAGCCTTAAGTCTATGTTGTAAATTCAACATATCACTTAAGTTTTCCACAGTCATTTTTGTACTTCTGTCCCCATTTCACCTTATTCACAGACCTCCTGCAGTTATTTCCTTTATAATGTTTTAATTCAACTCCATTTTTTACTTAATTTTATTTTTTAAATAAACTATTAGAGTGGGGATGATAGGCAGGAGCAAAAGAAGAGAAGACTGGCTCCTAGGAAGAAAAAGCACTCACTCAGAGTCAGAAGTCAGGGAAGTCAGGAAGGGGAAGGCTGGCTCAGGACGGGGAGCCCAGGATCCACATGGCAAAGTTGGCCCACACATAGGGGTGAGAAGCGATGGAGGCTTGGCAATGGTTTAGAGAATAAGAGAGGAACGCCAGGGAAGGGTGTTACAGGCAGCACGGAGCTGTGCCTTTAAAGGAGCCCTAGGGGCAGAAGGAGAGAAAGGACTGAAGGAGCAGTGAGGCTAGAGGGGGCGGCCATCTGGGGACCAGAGATGAGGGCAGGGCAGAGTGAGGCCCAGGTAGGGCTGGTGGAAAGGAAAAGAGAGGCAAGGAGGTGGGAATGAGGGGAGATCTGAGGGAAGGGTGGGCCTGCACTGGATGGGATGGGATGGGATGGGATGGGATGGGATGGGATGGGATGGGATGGAATAGGATAGGATGGGATGGGGGCAGGGGGTGGACAGCTCAGCAGGCTGGTCAGATTGTCCTTCAGACAGTGCCAGGCAGTGACCAGCAGGAGAACCCCCAGCAACCCCTGCAAACTGCCTGAACATACCTCATGCACTACGAGGGGCGGAGGTTCCCACACCTGGGAAACACTGCTGGACACTTTATGAATAAAGAACAACAGTATTTTCACTTTTCCCCTTTCACTACCATAAAAACAGGTGAACAAAGAAATGTAAACCTCCACCTCACTTGTCAGGTTACCATGGATACACCAAAACTCAACAACAAAAAGCAATGTTACTTCTCTTCTCTCATACCCCACTCATATGTCGTATCTTTCTTCTGATGGACAATCCCACCATAGGAACCATCTCCGTAGTCACTGTAACAAACACCCAGCAGAGTGGCAAACGCCCAGCAACAAACACTGTAAAAACAGCATCTGCTATTAATGAAGTAAGTCATGTTTCTGAGCAAGCTGGCAGTTCATTACCATATAAATCCTTACATATCTTTAACTACAGTCCTAGAAAACAACCCCTTTGCTTTGGGGGGAGACAAAAGATTGGTTTGCAATCACCAAGCATACACTGTCATCCCTTCGTAAAGTTTATTTCTGCTCTATGATGTGTTCTAATGCATCCTCCCTTTTCCTAGGTGTGTCAAACCACAGATCCATTTATCCCCCAGTCGTAGCCAAGGGAATGACTCAGGCTGGCGCACAGCTTGTCGATTATTTCAGCTTCCTGGGCTAAACTCATCATTTCCCACTTCTACTCATTTCTTATTCCCTCCTCACTTTCTTGAGGCTGTTACTTTCAAGATGACATGAGGCATGACAATGTCTGGGTGAAATAACATAAAACCCTAAAACAGATGAAGGGAGCTAAATTCTGTTACTCTAAAGAGAGATCTAAGAGGATTTTGTTCACTGCCCAGAAGGACCGGTTCATCACTTATCCATTCATTCAACAAATATTTATGAGCATCTCCCATGAGCTAGCTCAGTCTAGCATACCATGTTAAAGCATGCCATTGTCTATACAATGTTAGCTAACATTAGTTACTAGAGGGAAGGCGCTATATCCAAAAATGCTGCTTGAATATGGATGTGGGTGTGCACACATGTACATGTGTAATACTGTGATACCCATTCATCAGACTGGGCAATATAATCAACACCCAAGCCCCTGGAAATAAGTTGCACTACACAGTCAGAAACTGCTAGTCTAAAGCCTCACATTAAAGAAAACCTAGAGACACTGTTTATGGAAGATCATCAGCTTTCCAGTTACAGCCGCACATGATGACAAAACATGAATGGAAGAACACAATTCTGGCAACCAACTTCTGCTTAATCAAGGAGACAGCTTAATCCTTCAACCCATAAATTCATTAACCTGACATGTCTAAGAATGCCGACACTTTTACAAACACTAACACAATTTCCCCAAAATTCTACAATATAGATATTGTCGTTAATATTCCCATTTTTCAGTTTAACAAACTGAGGGTCAGTTTGAGGGTAAATCATTTATTCAAGCGTACTTAGAAAGCAATGGAGCCGAAACTTAAACCTTGGTTTGTAAGTCAAGGACTCAAGCATTTTCTAAAAAAATAAAACTTAATTATTGGTAGTATAGCTTATGCATTAACACCTAGTTTCTTCTTATAGTTAGCATCATATGTCAGTTGGAATCTTGTTTTAATTCATGTAAGTATAAATTATCTCTAAGCCTCTAACAATTCTTAATTGGACTTTTCTCAGCTCCTGGTGATTACATACCACCTGTTCCTATCTGTCCTAAAATGTTTGTGGGAGAATAAAAATTAATTGTCTTGGTAATGAAAACTAACATTTAAGAGGCACTTTCTTCATGCCAGGCACTAGGATAAGTATCTCACTGAACCCCTATAGCAACTTTCTGAGTTGGTGTTCCATTATCACCACCACCCCCTTCTATAATGGAAGAAAGGAGGCACAGAGAGGTTAAGAACTGCCCTGAGGTCACACCGATAAGGGGGATTCACACCTGTGGTCTCCTTTCCCCTTCCCCGGGGCTATGATTTCCACCAGTTCGAAGTTCTGGCTCTCTTCCTAACATTCTCATCTCATCTCAAGTCGGGGCTCCCGTTAGCCTGTTTCTCAATGCTAGGGAGAGACTGCTTTTCACATGTGCTGGTTCGGTTTCCTCCATCTTTGATTTCTCCTCGATAAGAGCCCTGCTCTGTGCAGCTCTCTGCTTCCAGCTGGTGCTGACCTCCTGGCACACCTGAGCCCATTCCCGATGGAGATGAACGCACACTGGGGTAGGCAGCAGGGCTTCCCCAGCACCATCTTTTCCGTCAGCAGTTTGATCTCATTCTCATCAAAACCTCTTAAAGGAGCCAAAGCTTTTTAAAAATAACACTAAACATTTTGTTAAACCAATGGCTTTTCCTTACAATGCAATGTCTGGATTTGTGTCACATGACCAGGAAATTTAAATGGCATTAATATTTTATGGTGGACTGTCTTAAGGTCAAGTTAATCTGGGGAATAAAACGGAACTTTCCCTTCCCTTTCCACTAACTGCAAATGCTGCGCAGGCTCTCCCCACAGACAACCCACAAAGGGAGCTGTCCTCAGGACAGGTGCTGTAGCTCCAGATGCTGAGAGGCGTGGGAGGAGGAAAGAACACTTCCAGAGCACCTACTGTGCACCAGTCATTATGCCGTGTGTTTTACAGGTATGAGCTAAATAATAAGTCCACAACAACCCCAGCAGAGAGGTCTGACCATGCCCATTTACAGATGGGGAAACCAGCTCAGAAAGGCCACCTCAGTCAGGCGGGGGTCACAGAGGTGGGGAGCCGCAGAACTGAGATGTGAGCCTGTGTCGGTTTGCCCCCAGCAGCTTGCTGCAGGGACCCTTCTCCTTGCTGCACTGCTTCTCAGGGTTCTGTCGACAGCCCTGCGAGACAGGGCTTACCTTGTCTTTCCCTACAGTACTGAGCAAGAAATGAGATCCTGATACACAGATGCGCCCCACATGGCCCCGTGCTCCTGACTCCCAGCAGGGTCACAAACGTCCCCAGAAAAACAGCCTTTTCTTACTTTCATGGGCTGGCGACTGGCCTCTGTCATTCCCTCTTCGCTCCCTTCTTGCTCTCTGCGCACCTTGCTGCTGTGTCTTTCTGTTTCTATCTCTGTCTGTGTCTATGTGTGTATATCTATCTTCCTCTGTCTCTCTTAAGCACACACACACACACACACACACACACACACACACACACACTCAGGAATACCTCGATCCAGCAGCCGGAGCAAGCGGAGATACCAGAGATACCACTGGTCCCAGAAGCGGTCCGTCATCCCACCCTGAACTCATCCTTCACAACCAGTCCCCTCAGCAGAGCTTCCTTCCACTAACGCTGATTGAGGAGGCCGGAATTTCTTGACGTGGGGCTCGCACGCAGCCTGTTCTAAGCAAATGCCTGCCTGCGAAGACAACCACCAGTCCACCCACACAGAGGCTGACTGTGCCGGAGCCCGTTTCGCAGCAACAAAGGAACAAGAGCAGAATACCGCCGCCTGTGCAGATGAGCCTGCATGGGCCCAAGAGGAGGTCAGCGGTGGGGAGGTGAGGCAGGGAGGGCTTTCACAAAGAGGTTAGGCTAGAGGTGGTCTTAGGAAGGAATCCACCTTAGGAAGGAATCCAGTCAAGGTCAAGTCTTGAATTTAATTCCAGGATCTCCTGCTGTCCTGCTTTCCCCTGCCTCCCACGCCAGAGGCCAGTGACTCCCCTAACAGGATGAGGGAGGGGGAAGGAGCCAGGAGCTCAGCCATCCTGGACTCCGAAGCCAGCCCAGAAGACCCAGAGCCTCTCTGCCTTGCTCTGCGGAAACCACAGGCAGTCCCTGCCCAAGACTGCTAGACCCATGTGACCAGAAAACGGCCACAGACCCTTCTCCCCATGTCCCTTCATGGATCGATCCTGTTATAGTGGAGACAGCATAGGCCCTGGAGTCGCACAGGCACGGCTCATATCCTGCTGCCACTCAATAGTTGCCGGCTTCGATCAAGTTACTTCAACTCCCTAAGCTCCAGCTTCCTCTTCTATGGACTGGGGAGAACAGCATTGGCCTCACAGAGCTCTTGTGAGGCTCCAAGGAAAGGAAGAATTTAGCTTTTCTGGAAGCGCTCTCGATAGATAGGAGCACTCACGTGTCTGTTCCCCCTTCCCCTCCAACCCCTCTTCCCTCTTGCCAGATTCTAGTTCTCACACAATCCATACATCCCATGGTTTCCTACCTCCATGCCTTTGCTCCTGCTCTTCCTCCCAACGGCATATCCTCCCCCACCCTCACTTCACCATGGTCAAATCCTCTGAATTTTCTAATGTCTAATTCAAATGCCACAGAATCCAGGAAGCCTTCCCGGGTCTCCCCGCCTTTTTGCTGCATTTTACTTTCTCCTTTATATGGAACTCTGCACCCTTACTTGAAGACAGGGTCCACTGGGTACTCATCACTGTATCCCCCAAAGTGCCTCACACAGTGCCTTGGACTTTGCAAGTGCTCAAGTATTGACTAACAGAACAAACAGCCAGGCAAATGAGTCTGGGTGCCCATAAAAACATGATTTTGTTTTTGTCAGGGAAAAGTATGGGCCTTGGGGACCTCAGCCCCTGGGCACTGCCTAAGGCCTAGAGGAGGATGACAGGGCATCATGCCCTGCTGGGGACCCATTTCACAGTGGACTACCCACCCAGGGCTGTGCCCTGGTGGCTGGGAGAACTGCTCACAGAAGTGAAACCCAGGGGACCCCAGGCCTGAGACAACCTTGTACCCCAAGCCTAACAACTACCCAGCAGCCATGTACACATTTATCACAGCTTTTGTTTCAGCCTAGACCCGTGGTCGGCAAACTGCGGCTCGCAAGCCACATGCGGCTCTTTGGCCCCTTGAGTGTGGCTCTTCCTAAGCCTTAGAAGTACCCTAATTAAGTTAATAACAATGTACCTACCTATATAGTTTAAGTTTAAAAAATTTGGCTCTCAAAAGAAATTTCAATCGTTGTACTGTTGATATTTGGCTCTGTTGACTAATGAGTTTGCCAACCACTGACCTAGACCATGCCAGCAATATCACCTCACTGTCCTAATGGAAACAGTGGTTTCCCAGGCCTCCTGGTCTCCTCCAGGCAGCTGACAGAAGCAGACCTCTCCCAGCCTCAGCTCTTCCTGGGGTCTAGGCCTCTAATATGAGACAGACAGCAGACTCTGACAGAATCCAGACTGGGGAGGAGGCAGGTTAGGGGTAGGAGCTGGAAGGGAGAGGAAGAGAGTGAGGAGAGCCAGTCTCCACTGGCCTGTCCTTCCCTGCCCCCACACCACCATTGACTGTATCACTGCTCCTTCTTAAAAGGCAGCATTGGGACTGAGCAGACACCACTGCTCAAAAGCTACCTCTCAGGCTTTGTGAGTATTATTTTGTTACTAGAGGCCCGGTGCATGAAATTCGTGCCCTTGGCAGGGGGGAGGGGTGGAGAGGGGGGTTCCCTCAGCCCGGCCTGTGCCCTCTCTCAGTCTGGGAGCCCTCGGGAGGAGTGGGCTTAAGCCAGCAGTTGGACATCCTTAGTGCTGCTTCAGAGGCAGGAGATGCTCCCACCACCGCCACTACGCTCACCAGCCATGAGTCCAACTTCTGGCTGAGCGGCGCTCCCCCTATGGGAGCTCACTGACCACCAGGGGGCAGTTCCTGCGTTGAGCGTCTGCCCTCTGGTGGTCAGTGCGCATCATAGCGACCAGTTGTTCTGCTGTTCGGTCGATTTGCATATTAGCCTTTTATTATATAGGAGAACCTTAAATGCACAAGCCTCCACAGTTTAGTTATAATACAAACTCCTCTCTCTCCAGACAGAAGTGCAGGACCCATAGCCTCCCCCTTCCTTCATGAATAACCAAATCATGGAGGTGTGACTAGGACTTTTCAGCTCACAAAGTACTTTCACAGCCCTCAATTTGGGGCCTCTTAACAGCCTAAAAGGCCTGTTGGATGGGAATCACTTTCCCCAGTGACCGAAGAGAAAACCCATGTTCCAGGAGATTAAATAACTTGCTTATGGCCAAATGCCTGGTAGGTGGCTGGGCTGAGAAAGAAGTAAGTGCCATCTGTCTCCTCCCAGAGAGAGTTCCTGGGGCCCTGAGTTGTCCTCTGGGGGCCTGAGACCTCTTTCACAGAGTGATGGAAGCCCGCACCACAGGGCAGCGTCTCCCGGGCAGTGCAGACATGCCATGGGCACAGGCTGGGTACAGAGCCTGCATGTGGTCACTTACTAACAGCCTGTCATGTTTTTCTCTGACCCTGACTTGTGGCTACCCCGAGGGAGAGCATCTCCAAATAAGAATGCCTTTTCTAACACAACTCGGGGGAAACCTGACATGGGAGGGACGTGGATGCCACCATGCAGGAGACAGACAGGACAGCCTGTGGGAAGGGTGTCTGACTGTGAGACAGAAAGCCCCAGTGGCTGTGGACACTGTGAGCTGCAGTACTCTGACCGTGCTCAGACTACTATTCCACAGCCCGTTCTTGGGCCCGGGGGAGAGAAGCTGTTCCCTTCCTTCTGGTAACCAAGGGCAAAATATCCCACACAGCCTCACTGTCAAAGACAGGAAGAGAATAAAGATGTTAAAGAGCAGT
This sequence comes from Myotis lucifugus, assembly GCF_000147115.1. NCBI lineage: Eukaryota > Metazoa > Chordata > Mammalia > Chiroptera > Vespertilionidae > Myotis > Myotis lucifugus. Next base: position 2,709,603 of record NW_005871153.1, read on the forward strand.
TTTGGTGCAAGCACTTCCCTCACAAACTACGAGCCTAAGAACTTAAGCATACCTGTTGGGTCAGGTGCAGGAATTTTACTAAAGATTGGCTTCAACCCATTAGGCTAGGCTCCTTGGAGCTCCCTAGCCCACCCCTGCCCTCCCCATCTCCCACAGAGTCTCATAAGCCTTACTTTAAATACAGCCCCTCTAGAAGTTGAATAAATGTTCCAAGAGACTGTCAGAGTTGCAGTACAATTAGACAGGGTGGGATATTGGCCAGGAAAAAAAAGCTTTATTGGTTGTTGTTGTTTGTCTTAAACAATGCTTCTGCAGTGGTTCCTTCCTTCAGAGCAAGGCCACTGGCATGGTTCCTCCTGCCCACCCAGCTGGCTACAGGGACGTGTTCTCCAGGGACAAGCAGCGTCTCCAGGCCAGCGGCAGCCCGTCCATTCCGTCCATCATGCCCATCGGATGATCACCGGTTACTCCATGTCACAACATAGATGCGCTTCCTTTCCTTGGCTGTTCCTTCCTCTTATCTTGGCACTGTTCTTTCTCCCTCTCTCTACCCACCGCAACGTGAAAACACTGTGTTCCTGATCAGATAAAGCCAGCACTCATGTATGGAGCAGAAGGCAGGCAGCATGGAGGAAGGAGAGAACCAATCACATCCCAGATCGTTCCCACTCATCTCCCCGGACAACAATGACCACTGCTCCTGCAGCAGCACTGGCCGCTCCTCCGACACATGGAGCCATCGAACCAGTAAAGGCCACACAGAAGGCAGCACGGTTGCTAGCGACGGCATGCCAGATGAAGACTGCCTGCCGAGATGATGCCCCCCCCCAACCCCACCCAGGGAAGTGGGATCCACAGGCTGCCATTTTGCCCTGCAAGCTGTGCTTCAGTTGCAACATGAAGCAAACACTCCAGCAGACGCCATCCTCAGCCACCTCCCACACCAACTTCTGTCCCCTTAGCGATTAGCGCCCAAGTGGCGAAGTGAAGACTGTGGCAACACAATCACAGCCACACCATCCATGGGATGGATGGGCACCTGCCAGCCTCTCCTATGAAAGTCTCGTGTCCCCAGGTAAACAGGCTCCCTAGGTCCACACCTGAGGACAGCACCTAAGGCAGGTATCACCTATCACACTGAAATTCAAGTCCACTCTCCCAAGAGGCCTTTTCCAAGCTAATCTCATTCATTCTCTATCTCAGAGGTTCTCAAAGTTTAATGGACAGCAGAATCACCTTAGAGGGTTGGTTACCCATACAGATCACTAGGCCTCACTCCCAGGCCTGCATTTTTAACAAACTCCCCAGATGATTCTGAAACGGTGATCTCTATCTACCTGCTTCTGTCCCTGCTCTCTTCTGTTAAACACAGCACTGACTTGAATCATTTAACTATTCTAGTTGAATTCTAGAGTGTACCCCATTTCATCCACACGCCCTAAGAGTCCGGGAGGGAGGGGGATTCTGAGTCCTGAATCAGACTAGAGCAGCGGGTTCTCAACCTGTGGGTCGCAACCCCTTTGGGGGTCGAATGACCCTTTCACAGGGGTCGCCTAAGACCATCGGAAAACACATATATAATTACATATTGTTTTTGTGATTAATCACTATGCTTTAATTATGTTCAATTTGTAACAATGAAATTGGGGGTCACCACAACATGAGAAACTGTATTAAAGGGTCACGGCATTAGGAAGGTTGAGAACCACTGGACTAGAGCCTCCTAGATAGTAAAGGGAGGTCCCACCTCCCCTCCAGGCCCAGTAGAGGGCCCCTCATGGAGGGGCTGAGAGGTGCCAGCCCGGAGGCTGAGAAGTCAGCCTCGTCTCTCCACAGGCTTCAGAAAGTGTTCATTCCACCGTGGCCTCACCGCACATCTATACAATGGCTTTAAATGTCACCTCAAATATCAGGTCAGGCAGCAGGAGGGAAAGGCGAAAGCTAATTAGCCTGCCTTGCCCTGGCTTTTGTATCACCTTCATCCATGCTCACCTCCGACCTCTGCTGAGATATTTAACTCTCCATTGGCCGAGGGAGCCCCAGCCCATGAAGACTTCACACAACCATGCCCTGCCCTGGGCTCTAAACCAAGTTGATAAATGTGGAAACATCATCCCTCTCTGGCCCCTCCCCGGAGCATTTATAGTCACCCCCCACCACCAACAGTCAACTTTATAGACACCCATGTTGCTCTGAATCTCCAAACAGCACGCCACCCCAACACCCCTCCCCAGGCCCAAGAGTCAGACTCTTCCCTTCTTTCTCTGCTTTTTTTTGTGTGTGTGTTTTCTCTCTCACCCTGGGAATACTTTTTATTCCATTGATATTTAGAGAGAGTGGAAGAGAGAGGGAAAGACAGAGAGAGAAACATCAATGTGTCTCATCACAATTGGTTGCCTCCCACAGGACCAGGGGCTGGGATCCAGCCTGCAATCAAGGTACGTGCCCTTGACCGGAATTGAACCCAAGACCCTTCAGTCCATGGGCTGAGACTCTAAACACTGAGCAACCAGCTAGGGCCTTTCTCTGCCTTTTCAAAGCTTACCCATCCTGGGCCCATGAGATTATTATAATAATCTCATCCCCTCTAAGGTTTTCATGATGAGAGCTTAACATTTAGGCCCTCGGGGAACATTTACATTTTGGCAAAAGGCATTGCCTTAGGTCAAAGGAAGGAGAGTGGAAGTCCAGGCCTTGGAAACAAGCAGTGGTGGGGAGGTTATTGGGGGCTGAAAGGAGGGTCCATGACTCCCTTCCCTAAGCCTCAGAAGCATTTGCCTGTCATGCCATGCTAATGAAGGCAACTCGCAGGAGCCCCTCCACCTTTACTGACTCACTCCCGTGACCACCCATTTCCTACTCAGTACATGACCACTGGCAGGCTGCCTCCTCTGAAGGACCTAAATTATAAAGTAGTTCTTGAAGGAAAAAAGCTAATAAGTAGTTGGACAGGATACCTCTCACCTGACCCAAGAGGCCTAGGTAGTCCAGAGAATTCATTATTGCCTCCTGAGTTTTCCTCACAACCGGGAAGGTGGCACCTCTGTCCTACCTCCACTGCAAGTGGTACCTCCAGCCATCAGGGGAAATGGTGTGACTCAAAGACACAAGGACCCCTCAAGCCTCAGGGCTTCACCCCCTGAGGTGTGGTTTCTCTTAACTGTTTCTCCAATCTCTCAATTCGCACAGTTCATCCACAGAGAATCAGGAAAACTTAAGGTGTCAGTAGCACCGATGAAACCGCCTACCTCACCAAGCACATGAGATCCCTGCTGTAGAGAATTCTCTCCCTGCCCCTCTCTTCTTTTCATGCCCTTCCTATTTCCTCCAAAAACATTTCCAAATAATCCCCCTCAGCACATCTGCCCTATAAAACCAGGTTCCATAATGATGACCAGGGTTGGTAATAATGATTGGGAAGTTTAACAAGATCGAAAAGAGCCCACTGGCCCTGGCTGGGTAGCTCAGTTGGTTGGAGCATCGTCCAGATACACCAAGGTTGCAGGTTCAATCGCTGGTCAGGGCACATACAAGAATCCACCAACTGGCCCAGCCTGCATGACTCAGTAGTTGAGCATTGACCTATGAACCAGGAGGCCATGGTTTGATTCCCAGTCAGGGCACATGCCTGGGTCATGGGCTCAATCCCCAGTGTGGGGCATGCTGGAGGCAACTGATCAATGATTCTCTCTCATCATTGATGTTTCTATCTCTCTCTCCCTCTCCCTTCCTCTCTGAAATCAATAAAAATATATTTAAAATAATCAACCAATGAATGCATGAATAGGTGGAACAACAAATTGATGTTTCTCTCTTTCTCTTTCTCTCTCTTAAACACACACACACACACACACACACACACACACTAAATAAAAAATTTCTTAAAAGAGCCCACTGTACCATCAAAGAAATACTATATTTTGGTTAGCATATATTTAGAACTAAACATTTTTTCTATGTTCTGTTGGGGTTTCTTCCATCTTTGGAAAATGTCTAATTTGTGTGTGTTACCTAGGCCAACACATTAGGACTCACCTGAGTGCCCTGACCCCCCTCACCCACACATACACAGCAGGCTGTACATAGCCAATGTGAATCCTCTCTTCCTTGGCTCTTACTTTCACAAAGTGAAGAATCAGCCACCATGATCACTTTACTTGGCAGCAAATAAATTCTGCTTATGGTTCTTAAAAACAACTGACTCCCATAAATTCTATAAATAATCTCTTTATAATCTCTTTATACTGTTAAGTTGAAGACTTCTAGCTGTTGGGAAAGGGTGTGAGCTTTGGAATCAGGCCAACTGGGTTCAAATCCCAAATCTTTTCCTAGCTAACTGAATAACTTTAGACAAACCACTTAACGTCCCTAAATCTCAGTTTCTTCATCTTTTGGGTAAAGATAAAGCTGATCTTATTAAACCTGAACAACGGTCATAAGGAAAAAACAAAATAACATACATAAAATAGTGTACCTAATACATAGCAGGTGCTTAATGAAATTAGTACATTCTCCCACAATAGAAAACAAGCTCATACCTGGTTGAAATTCTCAATTCACTGGACCTAAGTAGACAGCCAAACCAATAAAACACAGCATCAGCTCTGCCACTGAGGGCAGCTCTAAGCCAAGTGGCCCTTAGGAACATTTCGTGACTACAACTCCCCCAGCTTCTCTCTGACTTCAGCCTGGGGCAGAGTTCTAGATCTTACTTGCCCTACTGCCCAACTCATCTGGCTCCCTCCACCTGCCCTTACACAGGCTGGAAAGTTCTAAGAGAGACTCAGTTAGGAGAAATCCTTCAACTCTGTGCACGTGAACCATGTAGATGACCCTTAGTACCGAGGAGAGGAGAAACTCCAATGATTTGGCTGCCCTAAAAGTCCATCAATTCTGGCCTCACAGCATATACACAGGAAAGCTTAAAGATATCCATGTAAAACAATAAACTATAAAACTTCAAAAAGAAAAACTTCCTTAGTCTTAGGGTGGGAAGGTTTTCTTAAGCAAGACACAAAGTTTGACATATTGGCTTGTATATGCATCTTTTTCCCCTCTGGAAGGATATACAAATCATCTAAGGAGAACAGATGCTGGACAACAGCAGTGAACGTAATACATTTCACAGTATATCTTTTTACAACTTTTGAATTTTGACCTTTGGACTATATTGCCTAACTTTTTATTTATTTTTATTTTTTCCTTTTATTTTTTATTGTTGACAGTATTACAAATGCCCCCCATTTTCCCCTCTTTTGCCCCCCTCCACCCAGCCCCTGCCCCACCCCAGACCTTGGCTATGCATATATCTAGATAGATAGATAGATAGATAGATAGATAGATAGATAGATAGATATTCTTTGGTTAATCTCTTTCTGTCCTCCCCCCACCCCCCCACATTCCCACCCCTCTGAGATCTGTCCATCTGTTCTATGCATCCATGCCTCTGGACCAATTTTGTTTGTCAGTTTATTTTGTTCATTAGATTCCACATATAAGTAAGATCATGTGATATTTGTCTTTCTCTGACTGGCTTATTTCATTTAGCATAATAATCTCCAGGTCCATCCATGCTGTCACAAAGGGTAAGAGTTCCTTCTTTTTTATGGCTGCAGAGTATTCCACTGTGTAAATGTCCCACAGCTTTTTTTATCCACTCATCTACTGATAGGCACTTGGACTGTTTCCAGATCTTGGCTATTGTAAATAATGCTGCTATGAACATAGGGGTGCATATATTCTTTCTTATTGGTATTTTGGGATTCTTAGGATATACTCCTAGAAGTGGGATTGCTGGGTCAAAGGGAAGTTCCATTTTTTACTTTTTTAGAAAACTCTATACTGTTTTCCATAGTGGCTGCACCAGTCTGCAATCCTACCAGCAGTGAACTAGGGTTCCCTTTTCTCCACATCATCACCAACTTAAAAAAAGTCTCATTTATTGTTGATTTATTGATGGTAGCCAATTTGCATCTCTCTGATGATTAGTGACATTGAGCATTTTTTCATGTCTATTGGCCATCTGTATGTTGAGCATTTTTTCATGTCTATTGGCCATCTGTATGGCCTCCTTGGAGAAGTGTCTATTCAGGTCCTTTGCCAATTTTTGTTACTGGATTGTTTGTCTTCCTTTTGTTGGGTTGTATGAGTTCTTTATATATTTTGGAATTTTGGAAATTAACTCCTTGTCAGATATATCATTGGTTAATATGTTCTCCCTTTTCATTTTGGTGATGGTTCCTTTGGCTGTGCAGAAGCTTTTTAGTTTGATGTAGTCCCATTTGTTTATTTTTTCCTTTGTTTCTCTTGCCCTAGCAGATGTATCGGCCTGCTATGTGAGATGTCTGAGATTTTACTGCCTATGTTTTCTTCTAGGATCTTTATGGTTTCACGTCTTATATTTAAGTCTTTTAACCATTTTGAATTTATTCTTGTGTATGGTGTAACTTGAAAGTCAGACTTTCTCTAACAGGAAGTAAATGTGTGTGATCTGGCTGCTGACTTTGACAAGAGCTATCTTTTCCAATTCATTAAATGTACAGCTGCAGCCCTAGCCAGTTTGACTCAGTAGATAGAGCATCAAGGGCACATCCCCAGGTTGCAGGCTCGATCCCCAGTAGGGGGCGTGCAGAAGGCAGCCAATCAATGATTCTCTCTCATCATTGATGTTTCTATCTCTCTCCCTCTCCCTTTCTCTCTGAAATCAAATATATATATACACTTAAATGTATACTTCCAAGATTTTGAAAATATTATTTAAAGCCAGTACACAATACATGCTAGAAAACATATTACTTGCAACCATTTAAACTTATTAGTAAAAGAAATGTTAAATTTCAACAAAAATGTGTGAGGGGGTATATAGTTTTCAATATTGTTTTAGGGCATATATAAGCAAAAAAGTCTGAAGCCCACTGAACTATGTATGGTATACCCAAATGATGAGTACTATACAGCTGTTAAAAAAGAATAAGGCAGCTTTCTATTAAGTGATATGATAAAAATATTCAAGATATATTGTTGGGCTGAAAATGCAAGACATTGAGCTGCTTTTGATAAGAAAGGGGTAAAATAAGTATGGATTCAGATTTGCTTATATTTGCAAAAACAAACACTGGAAAGATTCACAATAAACTAACCCTGATGTTACCTGTGGAGCAGGGGTCTGGATATACAGAATTTCTAACTGTTTTATAAAGCACTTTTTATATTGTATTAATTTCTGGGAAAATGTGAATGCATGTAATTGTGGGGTTTTTAAATCTTCACAGAAAAAAAATAGATAAAGTTGCAAAACCATGAACAATATTAAAGATAATCTAGCAGACAAATACTTGCCAGGTAGAAACAATACATCACACAAAGGTTTTAGTATCTCTAGTTTACAAAAAGCTTCTAAAAATTTTAAGATACAGTTAAGCAACCCTGTATAAAAAAGTCAAGAATATGAATAGGTGATGCACAAGAGAGGAAATACAAATGGCTGGTAAAAATAAAAAGATGCAAACCTCTACTAATTAACAGGGAAATGCAAATGAAGGCAATAATAGCACACCACATTTTACCTGTCAGATCGGGGGAGAAAAACATAGAATCTGGTAGGAGAGCAAACTAATATAACATGTTTAGAAATCAATTTGGCAGCATGTATCATTTCTAAGTGCATAGCTTCAACACAGCCATTCTACTTCTAAGACTCTCACCTACTGCACTTTTACACATATCTCAGTATTCTGTAATAGCAAAAACTGGAGACAATCTAAGTGTCCAGCAATGAGACTAGTAAGATAAATTATGAGAGTTATAATATAATGTATGTTATACTTTAAAACCACTTAAAAAGACCAGCAGTTTTATATGTAGTGACATGAAAGAATGTCCATGATACATTGTTAGGAGGAGAAAATAATTTGTAAAATAATTTGTATTATCCCACTTTTTTGTGAAAATACAAATAGAGCCATACACATTATGCGTATGTATTTCAATGTGCATAGAAAAGGAATTCTGGCAGGATCTATACCAAACTGTTAAAAGTGGGTGTCCCTGGAGGTCGGGGGAAGGTTATCAGAGAGTTGTGTTTTATAAAATTTTATGTTATACTGCTTTTTACCAGAAGCAGTCATTGCTTTGGTAATCTTCAAAGCACTTATGTATTCAAACTGACTGAAGTAGCAGCTCAGAGCTTCTCTGAAAAATGGGTGCTCCCTCGGGGCTAGGACAGCAAGTTCCCCCTCCTCCCACTCAGAGGATCTGGAATGTGAGATGGTCTCCATGGGTCATAATAACCAACTCCCAGGTCTTAGGCACCTGTTCACTGGCCAGCAGATGCAGCTCACCCCCCCACTTTGCTCTGTACCAACAACCATCAGAGGGGTGCTCCCTGAATTTAAAGGGGATTCAGTAAAACCTAATTCTTCTTCAGTAAAACCCCATTCATTCCCTTACAGGCCATTAGACACCTGGGGGACTTGGGTTAGAGACAGCAACTATGTTTCATCTCAAATTCCAGTTCTAACCCAGGGGAAGTGATGGTCCCTGAGCTATGTGTTAAATAGTTACTATCTTTTCCTTTGCATTAATACATACCTTTGAAATGAAGGGGGTGGGGGCAGACTTTGAGGCAACAGGCAGGACAGATGGGAAGACAGTGGCACCGTCAATTAAAGTGCCTGCCAAGACACAGCAGGAAGCGCCGAAACACAGACTGTGAAGTCTGCCATCTCTGCCCTTGTACAGGGGGCTCTGACTCACTGACACTGAAACTTTCAAATCCACCCTCTCTCCCGACTATGTTGTACTTTGGTTAGAGGAAGCTGAAGGTGGTGAGAGGTGGCTGAGGGTGAAGAACGGTGACAGCTCACTGTGACTGTGTCCTTACGAGCCACGTCTGTTAGAAGACAAGATGAAGAAGTGGAGAGTTGGAGGAAGGGGAAGGAGCCCCCAACAGGTGGAGAGGGGGCCTCCAGCAGCTGCAGTGCAGGCCTGAGGTAAGCCCTGAGCCTGGCTTCCATCTGTCAGGTCTTACTGAGTTCCTTATCCCAAGGATTCAGCAATCATGCACATGTAAGAACATGCCTTTCACAATTCTGAAATGTCCAAGTGCCCTGTAAATTGGGAATTCACTCATCTTCCCTATCCCCGCAACCAAAAACAGAAAGGGGGGAGGGGGGGACCTTGAAGCTAAAAAAATCTCAGCACTTCACGTGTTGTAACTAAAAACACTCAATAAACAAAGCCAGTCCTTGGGCTCCCTTGGGGAGTAATTGTCTAAGAATGCTTCTTTCCTTTCAGCTGGTGGGAGAGAGACAGACTTGCGAAGGCTGTGCCGAGCTCATCTTGAAAGCATTAATTTTTCCAAACACCCATGTGCAGTTCCTGTGTGGTGCCTGTGCTTTTTCTGAGCGGGTGACAGCAGGCAGTGAGGAGGCTGCTGACGACAGCCCTCCAGGCAGGGTCTGCCTGCGGGGGCTTGGAGGAAGTGATCATGGTGAAGCCTTGGGGGAAGTAGGGAACTGGGAAGACAGGGGACAAGGCCCAGAGACCATGACCGGTCCCCGGGAGGGGCTGCAGAAGCCTTTGAGGACATTGACGACGTGGGGTGGATGACTCCTTTCTAAACCTTTACCCCTTTTGAGGCTCATTCTCTAGGGCAGCGGTCGCCAACCTTTCAGACCTCAGGGACCACCACCAGTGAGGATCCATAATAATAATGATAATCATAAACACATAGATAGTACTCAATGTGTGGCTGAGGAAGGGGAAAGAGCTCTGGGGACCACTGGTTGGCAACCGCTGCTCTAGGGAGCAATCAACCAAGATCTTCTGCCTCCCACACCCTTCACAACCTGTAGCCTGACAACCACACAGCAGCGTAGCAACAGGACAGATTGCCCAGTGTTCCTCTTCTCCCCATGCAGGGATGGATGTCTACGGTAGAGAATACAATCTGGTCATTCATGGTTTCACTGTTCTTTGTTGCTCCAAGTCCATTCTCCTTAGGAGGCCGGGACTCTCTCCTCTGCCTTCTATTCACAGAGGAACAGGACACAACAAAACCATCCCATGAGGCAAGAAAAAGCCTCATTATCTGCCTGAGGAAGGCAGACTCAACAATCAGGATGGACCAGAAGCCCTTCGGTCTTTAGTAGGCAGTCTACTAGCGGGTTGCTAGCACCAGGGCCTAGCAACCCGCTGGAATCAGGGCCCTCCACTCATAGGCTTACATGCTTTATCACCACCAAGACTTCTATGCCAATTCTACCGATTACTAGTGTGAAACCGATCACGTTATTTAACCTTTCTTATCTGTAATATTAGGGTGATAATAATGGTACTTAAACAAGTTAATAAATGTGAAGGGCGTGGACAGTGCCTGGCACACACTGAGTACTATCTATGTGTTTATGATTATCATTAATATTATGGGTCCAGCCATCACTGTCCACCCTAAGCCAGCTCTTCCCTTTGGCCTATGACACGCGTGTCAGAGGTGACATGCGAATTCATTTTTTTGGTTGATTTTTCTTTGTTAAATGGCATTTAAATATATAAAATAAATATCAAAAATATAAATCTTTGTTTTACTATGGTTGCAAATATCAAAAAATTTCTATATGTGACACAGCACCAGAGTTAAGTTAGGGTTTTCCAAAATGCTGACACACCGAGCTCAAAAGGTTCGCCATCACTGGCATATGCTCTGCCTGTGTTTTGGAACATGGTTTCCCACCCTGCCTTCATCTGGTTGTCTGTGCTAATTCTCACGTCTCGAGGAAGTCTTCCCTGATGCACCCATCACAGACTGTACTTCCTTGGGATCATATGTCTACCTCCTCAACCAGGTCCTGTTCCTTGCTGTATACATATCCTCCGGTGCCTGGCACAGAGAAGGCACTTGGTAAATATACGTTGAATGAATAAATGAGGAATAGATGAAGGGCAGCTTTCATTCATTCAGCAAGCATTTCCTAGGTGCCTATTCTGTGTCGTACCCTGGACTCTGCCTGGAAATGCATGAAGGAGCAGAACACTCAGGCTGCTCTCTACAACACAGTCTGAACAGCAAAATGTCTGCCTTCTAGCAGCAACTCAAAAAAGATGGGTGGCCCTGGCCAGTTGGTTGGAGTATCATCCTGTGCTCCAAAGGGTTGCAGGTGTGATTCCCAGTCAGGGCACATACCCAAGTTGTAGGTTCAATCCCTGTTCAGGGCACATGCAGGAAGCAACTGATTGATGTCTCTCTCTCATATCAATGTTTCTCTCTCTCTCTCTCTCTCTCTCTCTCTCGCCCCCCCCCCGCCCCCGCCTTCTTCCTTCCTCTCTCTCTAAAATCAATAAAAAACACATTCTCAGGTGAGAACTAAAAAAAAATTAGTAAAAACAATAAATAAATAAATATAAAGAAGATGGGGTGGGTATAGTCCTGCCCAAGGCAAGAGGTCACCGGGTAGTACCAGAGGAAGGGGTCATGGAGGAATACAGGTTTGCCTGGAGTGGGTCTGTTTAATTAATTAACTTATTTATTTTTATTGATTTTAGAGAAAGAAGAAGGGAGAGGGAGAGAGACATATTGATCGCAATCCCCCCATGCACCCCAACCCCAGAGGACTGAATCTGCAACCTGGGCATGTGTCCCAACCAGGAATCAAACCGGTGAACTTGCGGTGCCTGGGACGACGCTCAACCAACTTAGCCACACTGGCTAAGGCAGGTCTGTTTATTTTAAATCAAACAGCAAATGCCTTTCACCTAAGATTCTGTTTACCGTCCCTGCATGTGAAAACTAAATGTAGCTTTGCATAAGCTACAAAAAAGAAAAGGTGGACTCTTCTTTCTAAGGATGGTCTATCTAACACTTACTAGTAAGAGAAACACTAGTCAGTTCATTGCACCCATCCTGTCTGCAACCTGACTTCACCAAACTGTGAACTCCTGTGGACAGAAATCATAGTTGGTGCATTTTCTTATCTCACTCCACTCCACCGCACAGTGCCCAGAGTAAAGAAACATTGCAGGATGCAAATGGGAACAATTCACTCGGTTTCTATCATTTCTTCTCTTCTGCATTTCTTGCTATGTTTATGTTTGTTTTATTAGCTTAAGGGAAAAGAAGGGAAAAAGAGACATTAGGAGTTAAAGGAATATCAGCCATCCTTCCGCTTTTCTCCTCTGAGGCACAACCTGCACCACCACCACCACCACCACCACCCGCCCCATACAGACGGCTGTGGGATTTTAGAGACCTACTTGGCTGCAACTTTGCCAGAAGCTGTTGATAGCTCAGGCTCACTGAAGGGAAAAAAGGAAACAGAATTTCTACTTATAGTAAGAAAAAGCTGAAGCAACTTTTCCCTTGGCGATTACATCATAGATACTTGAGGTCATGGTTTCCATCCTGGTTGCCCTAAAAACCAGGTAACATAGGATCTTTTCCTCAATGAAAAGTCTGAGCCTGGCCACCTCCAGAATGGCAACGATACTCCCAAACCCCATACCGGGGAGTGGAAGGACCGGAGCGCTGCCAACCTCTGCTGTTGCGGCAATGTGGCTGCACAACTGTGCCAGAGGATCTACAAAGTCACACACCTCCCTCCTCCATCGCTCACCCTGGGACTCTGGTCCCATCATCACTGCTGGTTTGAGGATCATCTGTGGTATATCATGTAACAAATTTCAAAGCCAGATTAACGTGAGCTGGAAATTATCTGCCCCACCATTTCTAACCCTCTTGTGGAGAAAGCAGAGTAAGCCAGGGAGGCCTGTAACTTGGAAAATGTCCTTTTACCATGAGCGGGAGACAGAAGCTGTGCAGAAAGCCATGTGTGGAGGTGTATACACATGCACGTAGGCTTGTGGGTGTGTCTATGGGAACATACCTCCATTTCTATTGTACTAGGGGTGGGTAAATTAGCCTGAAAAACTGGAAATATAATGCTTAGCACTGATCTTGTCATTGAGGCAGCTATGATATTGCCATCTCAGACACAGACGCCCTAGAGACCAACTGGCTTGGGAACATATAGGTAAGAAGGGTAACTTGGGAATAGTTTATTTTTCCCTGATATCTTTGAGATCGAATGCACTCTTACATGGAGGCACATAAAACATTGCTCACTGAAGTGCTATTGCAGGACCCATTTTAAATGACACCTGCCCTGAGGCATCGTGTGCCCTCCTCATTTTCCTCCATGACAGGCTGGAGTGGGTGGTCCAGAGAATGTCATAGAGTGCATGTCTGGATTTCTGCTATACCTCTGACAACTGTCCTCCACAACAGTCCTGCAGAGAAGGTGGTGCAAATGAACAGGATAAGAGTATATTTGAGTGCAGGGCCCAAAGCGTGTTTATCAGGAGAACACAGTGAGCTTCAGGCGGAATGCATTCTCCGGTGGTGGCCACAAAGCTCTCCCTGTAACTGTTGAGTTTGACTTTTTAAAATTATGTCCTGCCCTGGCCAGGTAGCTCAGTTGGTCAGAGTGTTGTCCAATATGCCAAGGTTATGGATTTGATCCCAGGTCAGGGCACATACAAGAAGCAATCAATGAATAAGTGGAACAACAAATCAATATTTCTCTCTCTCAAATCAATTAAAAATAATAATAATAAATAAATAAAATAATTTATTTCCTAAGAACAATATAAAAGACATGCTTATAGTATGGGAAGATGATACAAAACTGGTATAGTGGGTTTAATACTCTAATAGATGATCAATGTGTGGATTTTTCTCATCGGATTTCAGCACTAGGTCAAAATTAACTATTTAAACTCTGAAGTCCACATTTTAAAATTAAAAATCTGCAGTCACTCGTGTAGCAATTGTACTCCTTCGTACCTATTTTAGAGAAACGCTTGTGCATGTGCATGCTTGTTCACCTGTGTTCCGCGTAGCACTAATGGTAAAAAATAAAAGCGAAAAACAGAAACAGCTATAGAAGAATTGCTAGGACAGGTATGGAATATCCACAATGAGAAATACTATTCAGAAGATTTTCAAAACGTGTCACTGTATGAATTATGAATAAGAAGTTGCAAAATGATATAAAAAACACGATATGTTAACCTAGCTTATCCACACATAAGTTTACAAATTTCTGCAGATATAGATCTAAACATGTAAACCAATAGAATGGTCTGGAAGGGTCCCTAATATCTGACACCAGGATTTACTCCAGGGAGAAACTACGTTGGTATAAAATCAAAAAGCCTTTACCTGTGACATATGAAATTCAGAATGTGTTGGGCTAGGCTTGTGTAATTCTGTTTTCTCTTTAAAGTCTTTCTTTTAGCTTTTACAAAAAGTTCAAAAATATAGGGAAAGGCACACATTCTTGGGCTTGCTGTTACCACAAACTTAAGAGTGGTCAACATTGTGGAAATACTACAAAAAGCTACTTCATGCTAGGCAGAGTGCATTAAGTTTGGTGTCCAGGTGGCCTGCAACTACCAGTATCATAACACTAAGCTGGTCGGTCATGTCGGCAACACTGTATGGGATCCAGTCCTGGCAGCACAATTAGGCAGGGACCTTGGCAACGTAAAATGCAACTAGAGGGAAGAAATGCCTGTGGGGAATCTGAAAAGCGTGGCCTGAGGATAATGACTGATGGAGCCGTAACTATTTAATCTCAAAACAAGAAGACTGGGGGGAGACAGACAGGCTCATTATGCAGATGGTACAGGAAACTTATTTGGGGTTTTTCTAGGGGTAAATACTAGGCTTAGTAACTACAAATGATTTTTAATTAAAAATAAATAAAAAGAAAAATATTCTAGCTAATAAAGAATGAATGACAATAGAATAGTCTATCAGGCAAGATCATGAGTTCCCTGTCACTGGAGGTATTCAAGTAAGAGAGCCTATAGAAAAAGTGACGGATTTCATTAGAAGCAAGTTGTGTAAACTTTAATATCTTTAACAACTCGGATAGTCTATGATTTCATATATTGGCTGTAAAATCAATTTTCAATCAAACCCCCACCAACTCCAAACCCCACAGGTGACATACTCTGCCACCAGGTGGCAGTAGATGCCTTGGACTCTGGGTCCTCAATGTTACATGTGGTAAAAAAAGAAATTTGTGGTTTCCCAATATTTTTTAAATTAAAAATAGATAACTAAAAGAACAGATGCGTGCACTGGGCCTAAAAGCAACCCCTTTCAAAGCAACATTAATATAATTCATAATTTTTCTGATAACTCCATCACAGTGATTCTTAATCACTTGCTTTCCTTTGTGCGTTCCTTTTGTGCAGGGTCTACAAAGAGACCCTTATCTTCTGTGGCCTCCTCTCTCTGGTGTCAAGTTTCCTGACTTACACACAGTTCCAGATCCCTGCATCTCCTCTTAATGCAAAAATGCCCCCCTGCTTCCTCCGCAGCTGCAGACCACATCTTTCTTCCCAACCCAAGGAGAAGAACCAACAGGACGGTCAGAGAAACACCCCAGCCATTTCCTGCTCTTAGCTTTCCTGTCCCTTTATCCACACAGCTGAAGCCACAAAACAAGCAAACAACAAACAAAAGCAGAACTGGCGGAGTAGTTGAGTCTCCACACCCTGACAGAGTGAAAGTATATCATTATCCTTTAGTAATTATAAGAGAATAATCTCCCACCCAGCTCTTAAAGAAAAGAGAAACTGCTCCTCAAGCTACAGCTGTAGGGGGGAGGGGTGGGAGGGGAGAGTGGGAAAATGTTGCTTAAAATTTGAATACAATCAACAACCTTTGTCCCAGTCCCTAGCAACCTAAAACTGTTGGCATTGCCTTGGTTACAGATTACTTCAGAAAACCTGGTTCTCGGAAAGTAATTCTGTCAGAGCTTGTGAGTGAAAAAAAATGAAACAAGGTTTTCTTTGAAATGGAAGACTTAGAGCAGTTTCATCACAATAAACCATGGACCTGAGTCAAGGTCCTACTCATCTTTCTGGTCTCAAGTGAAACACTTCTTCCAGGAAGCCCGCAAGAGCCTAACACAACATTAGCTGCCCCTGCAATATGCACCAGTATCACCTGGTACTTGCACAGTCACAGGCCTGCCACAGCCCTCAAGAGCCTAACACAACATTAGCTGCCCCTGCAATATGCACCAGTATCACCTGGTACTTGCACAGTCACAGGCCTGCCACAGCCATGCACCTGCCTTGTCACAGCCCAGCACCTGCCCTACCACAGCCCTACACCTGCCTTGTCACAGCCCAGCACCTGCCCTATCACAGCCCTACACCTGCCTTGCCATAGCCCTGCATCTGCCCAGCCACAGCCCTGCACCTACCATCCTTACCACATGTACTTCAGTAGCCTCTGTACCAGCCCATTTCCCCATTTCTCTACAGGATCCATGAAGGCCTGCACTGTATCTGTTTCTTTCACCACTAAATCCCCTCAAGACAGTAGGATTCAATAAATATTCATGAAACTATGATAAACCTACACCTTATCAATTGACTAATTAATGTGGAGCCCAAGTCCAGGCAGCTGTTCCATTGAGGATAATATTCATCCATTCCACAAACATTTCCTGAGTGTCTCTTGTGCCAAAATGGTACAGGATGAGTCAAACCCAGGCCCTCCCATCAAAGAGCGCACATGGAGGAAGGAAGCCAAGCCAAGGACACAAACACCTACAGTACAAAGTAGAAACAACAACACCAAAAAGGATGGCTATTGGAGATGGGAGGACAGAGGCCAAGGCACAGGGATCACCAAGCCGTTCCAAGTGGCTAGAGCTAAGGCTGTGGGACAGGTAATACTGCAGCCAGAGGCTGAAGGACCTTGAATAATACCTGTAATAGTCAGCATATGCCAGGCTAAATGCTTTATATTCATGACTTCATTTATTTCTTGAAACAATTCTGTGTAATAACCTTCTGTTGCAGAGAAGGAAAGCCTGAGCCTTCAGAGAGGTCAAGAAAATTGCTCAAGTTGGCACAGCCCGTAAGTGGCCAAGCTGGGATCCACGCCCAGGCGAGCCTGGTGACTGTAGCAGCAAGGCCAAAATGTGCTAGAGCTTGAAATGCCAAGTTAAGGGGCTGCTACTTTATCCAGTGGGCAACGGGGAGCCACTCTGGGCAGGAGCATGCCAAGGTCAAAGCTTGTGCCTGGGAAGATTTATCAGGTAGTAATGAGGAGAATGGATTGGGAGCAGTCAGGCTTGAAGCCTGCTGCAATGATCCAATGTCGCATCACGAAACTCCCAGCCGGAGAGCTGCAGCCAGACTGGAAAGCCGGTTCCAACGCGGAGGAATTCCAGAGGAAGAATGGGGACAGTCGAGGATGATTCCAAGGTGAACACCTAGGTTATGGAAAGGATGCAGTGGCATATGCATGCTCATCCAGTGCCTCTGCACCTGTGCACATGTGTGCAGTGTCGTGGAAAAGGGAAGTCAGTGGGAAAGAGTGGGAATGAGTACAGACATGGGTCTTGGGAGTATGGCAGCTTTAAGTCCTCAGGAGCTCCAAATCAGAGGCAGCCTAAATCCTCCCAAAAACTCCTCTCTTACATCTCCCTATGCATTGCTGTTACCTGCAAAAGCCTCTTGACTTCCCCTAGCTGTCCCACCCACTTGGAGCATTTGAGCCTTAGCCACTCACAGTCACACACACACACACACACACACACACACACACACACACCAAAAAACACAGGAGCAATAATGTGGCACGAGGCATCACACGATCATGTCCACCCGGGTCTCCTCGCCTCTGGCAGGCCTGCCCCAGCACAGAAAATTCCTGGTCCCAAATCAGCACCAAGAAGCAGAGGAGTGCCAAACAGGAGTCACAGGCCCCAGGCAGTAACTCATTACTGTAACCTTGGACCAGAGGCTTAACTTCTCTGGACCCCAGTTTCCTCATCTGGAAGACAAGCAGTATGGGCCAGAATCAGAAGTTGTAAACCGGAGACCGACAGGCCAAACTCACCATGCAAATGGGTTTTGCTTGACTAACACAATGTCCTTTAATTGAATTCATGTCAACACTTAAAAATCAGGCTATTTCACCAAGAAAATGTGTATTTGAATCCTCTCTGAAATAAGAAGATCTGGCAACAAGGAACTCGCATTCCCACATGGCATCGATCAGCTGGAGCGGGGAAGCTGCTCTCCTCCTTAGATGGGGTGCCACAGTCTCCAGTCTGCCACAGTCCCCACCACCCCTTACTGTTCCCCGAGAGGCCCCACTCGTCATCTACACCTGACCCATTTCTACCTTTCATGCTAATGTTCTGGCTTCTCTAGGCACCTGGGTTCACAGGAATTGGGGACAGTAAACAGAAGCACAGAGAAGCTGGCTGTGAACTCCCCACAATGGCAGATGCGGGCTCCTCAGAGGAGCAAGGGCTTCCTGCAGTTGATCAAGGCTCATTAACACGTGTGTCAGGCCTGCGCATCATCCCCCCACCCCCACCCCACCAAGGAGCAACAAGGCAGATGACATCAGCCTTGG
This sequence comes from Myotis lucifugus, assembly GCF_000147115.1. Classification (NCBI taxonomy): domain Eukaryota; kingdom Metazoa; phylum Chordata; class Mammalia; order Chiroptera; family Vespertilionidae; genus Myotis; species Myotis lucifugus. The sequence continues at coordinate 2,728,054 of NW_005871153.1, forward strand.
ACACAGTCAGAGAAACCCCATCATGAAGCAATTTGCTTCCCCAGCCACTCTAATTTAACAATTAGCTTAACAGCCCTGGTCAGGCACTTGCCGCTGGAGCAGAGAAGACATCCTGATCGGCAGCAGCTTCAACCTAGAAGCTTCAGGAAGTCCTCTCCCCCACCGCCCTCACCACAGCTTGGTGTGAGTCTCTCGCTCGGACAAATGGATAGTCTAAATATCTCCCAAGAGGTTGCACCTTCTCCTTCAGTCTCCCACTTGGGCTCCTGGGAAATTCTCCCGCCTGTCCAAAATCAGTTTCTCCTGCTGTAGCCTCAGCCCATTCTCTCTTTGTTCTGTCCTGCAGAGATTCTGGCGTCATCACAGAAAGCATGCCTGGACAGTACACATGTCAATCACTTCTCTGGCCCTTTGAGAACTGGGGTGTGGAAGGGAAGCCTGCACATAGGCCACACTGAGAGAGGAAGGTAAGTTCACAAGGCTGGCAGCATTGGGACATCCTGGGCACAGATCCCAACTCAGAAAACAAGTGTCAGTAGCTAAGCTTGCCCTAATCGGGACAGTATGCTCAGCTCCCCATCTGCATCACCAAGGGGCCTCTTGGTAGAATGCACAGTAATACTTCCCTCACCCAGCTTGTCCTGCTCCGGCCCCCAAGTCCTTTCTCAAGCTGTAGCCTAAACCCCAAATGCCAAAATTCAGACATACACACACGTTGGTAAAGGGAGACTAAAAAGGAGAGTTTATAAAGTTATAAGTCCACAGAAACCTGGAGGCTATTTTAAAATAGAGTATTAGAATTTCAGGATAGATGGGGTGAGGCCCCCAATAGCAGACCTTCCATGAGGAAAGCAACCCCAAATGACCAGGCAGAAATTTCAGAGAGGCCACGGAGGAAGAAATGGCACCTAAACATAGAACAACAACTCAGGAACTTTAGCCAAAAATACAAATGAGGGATGCCAATACCAAGGTCAATCACAGAGGTGATTTTGTTGCACCAAAGGGAGACAAGGAGATGGAGAGTGGGGGGCCAGTTGGTAATGCCTTAGTCCAAGAGGTATCCTGAAGAATAAAAGTCCTTCCCAACTTGCCCTCCTCAATGGACAGGAGTGAGGTCAGGGTTGTAAATGCTCAGAACTGACTGACAGATGAGGTATAAATAAATCACCAGGACCATATGGCATCCACCTGGGAGTCCTAAAGGACTTCAAGGGTGAAATCATGGCACTGCTAGCCAAAATGTGTAACCTCTTATTACAAAGTCACTCATGCCCTAGAGCTGCCAAGTACTCATGTAGCTTCCATTCATAAGAAAGGATCCAGGGAGAATTCTCAATTTCATACCAGGAAAGGCGGCAGAATATATATGAAGAACAGGACTGCTGAGTGTGTAAGCAAGCGCGACCTATCGGAGGAAAAGGCAGGATGATTCTTATAAAAACAAAGTGTGTATATAAGAGCTTTTGAAAGACTAAACATGAAAGCGAATTAAAGAGAATCTATGAATGTAATTTACATACATTTACAATAAACTATAAGCAAGGCATTATAGTGAAAACTTTTTCATAACTGAACAATGATACAATAGGGAAAACACTTTTTCAGGAAACTGACTTGGACACTGGAAACAAAATGAAAGAATAAATTGACACTTCCCCAAATTAAGAAATTAAAAAATGGGTTTCTTAAGGCATGAACACTAGAACTGGTCTTATATAACATTCTTATAAATAATCTGTCAGAGGGAATTAGCAGAGAGATACTGTACAGGCCAACACTCTTCCAGGTGAGAAAAAGAGCTGCTGATCCAGAGAAACGATAGGAAGGTCCTTTCAGGTTCTGAGAGCTGATGAAAAGAGGAGGCTGAGTTTCAGTGTGATGGCATCTAGCTGCCCAGGACAGCTCCGTAGCCTCCTCTCTCCAGATAAGAGGAGCTCTGGGCTCCATTCCCTGGCTCTTATGATTGGGGGCTCCAGAACCTATATGTGCCTGGCAAACAGGAACAAGTCCAGATTTAATTCACAGAAAATGCCTCTGGCTAGACCAGTGGTTCTCAACCTTCCTAATGCCGCGACCCTTTAATACAGTTCTTCATGTTGTAGTGACCCCCAATTTCATTGTTACAAATTGAACATAATTAAAGCATAGTGATTAATCACAAAAACAATATGTAATTATATATGTGTTTTCTGATGGTCTTAGGCAACCCCTGTGAAAGGGTCGTTCGACCCCCAAAGGGGTCGCGACCCACAGGTTGAGAACCGCTGGGCTAGACTAACAGGGAAATTGTCTGCTACATTTGGTTAAACCCTGACTAGTCAGAGCCAACCATGGGACACCCTTCTTCCCTCATCTGCAGTGCCCATTCAGTACATAGAACTTTGGGTCTATACCCCAAAATAGGCATCCACAGAAAAGCCAATCTATGAGCCAAGAATTCTAAAACAAACAAGAGAGTAGGATTGGATTTAGCTCTTCCTCTGGATTAATTTTTGTTATTGCATCTCTATCTTAAGCATATAGCTGACCATGGAAATGAAAACCTGAATGAGCTCAGCATCCCTTAATAGGCCCCACTGTCCCCTGTGACCCATTCCGTCTGCCTATTCTGCTTCTCCTACTGCTACTAACATGAGTGACTGCCACGGAGTAAGACTTTCTCAGCATTCATCTCTTCTTATCCACATTCATTCATTCCTTCAAAACTAGAGGCAAAACAACTTCTCCCCCAGTCACCCTCAGCATCATGGAACCTTGAAACCTACTCTATTGTTTTGGATTTGAAGTCAAGGCCTTATTGGAGAGGCAGAAACAGGAAAGTTCAATGTTGTGTCACTTGCTAAAGCTTGTTCTAACATAGCAGTTATGTGCCTAGGTGCAAATCCTGGCTCTCCTAATTACGAGTTGAACTTAGAGCCCAATATCCTCATTTTCAAGTGGGTATAGGAATGCTTACCTACATCAAAGTTCTGGAGATCAATTCGAGGTCATGCTTAAAAACAGCTTGGGACTGTAGCTGGCACATAATAAGGACTCGATAAATGTTAGCTAGTCCTAACAATGTCTTCCTAAACAGATCTATTCCTTTCTTGATTTTCTCCTCAATCTAAATGCAGCTTTTAAAGGGCTGCTTTTTTAAAAGGTGAATGATAGCTCTCTTTGTTCTATAATCCCTCAGCACTCAGTTGTCCCTTTATTATCTTCTTGTGCAGTATTTGCTTAGAACTATATGTTGCTTTATTAATTGTGAAGTCTTTTCCACGTGCCAATAGCACTGCTGCCTGTTCTTGGGTTAAAGTTTGCATGGAAACAGCGCAGCAAGCCTCGTTTGAACGGTAGTGAGCCATTAACTGTTTCCAAGAGGGTTCCCATATGACACGGTCCTTGATGGATCTGACGAGGTAAAGGAAGTATACTCTGAAACTAGACTTTGTCAGCACTTTGAGAGCAGATGCACTGTGGGTGAGGACTCATTAACCAAGCTCACAAAGCTGATGTATAAGCCAGAAGCTCCGTTTACTGGGTGCCAAAAACAAAACACAACTGTCACAGGACCAGGAGTGCTCAGGTCAGCATGGTCAGCATAAGTGGATGGACTGGGAAAACCGAGCCATCATCCAAAAGGTGCATAGTGAGCATGGAAGCAAGGCTAGGGGAGTCCACAGAACAATTTCTGGCTAAATGGCAGCAGAAAACGACAAGCTGATGTATCTACCCCAAGATTAGGGCTAGACCTGAAGAAAACCCCAAGTTCCCTTGTCTGTGGCCAAGCCTGAATGGGCACTGCCCGCTTCTGCCTCTTTAGCTTGCCTTTCAGAAGTGCTCCAGCTAACCAGCACCTTCCACACAGTTTTTCTCCAGACTGCACTCAATTCAATTAATTAGGTTTCAGATTACTAAATTACAGTCACATTTCATTCAGCCCAGCATCCCTGAGATTATTCCCAGGTCACACTGATGGGAGTCCTTTCTCTTCCTCTGCAAATTTGCAGAACATCTTCCCATCCACAGCTGCAGATGGTAGATCACATCCATGCAGGATATATGGATGGACCTCATTTAACCCTCAGAGGCAGCTTCATATACATTATTTTCAGGTTCCTGGGAGACTTCATTGTTACCACCATGAAACCTTATGGGCAAAACTCACCGAGACCAACATCTTCATCTATTTCATGGTTCTTCAGCAAGTAGAATAGTTCACTAAAGTGAAGCTGCAAACATTTGCTTTCATTAACAGGAAGAGACCACTTTTCAAATATTAGTTGGAGGGAGAGGGAGCAGGAGGGAGAAGAAAGAGGGAGGGAGGGAGGGAGGGAGGGAGGGAGGGAGGGAGGGAGGGAGGGAGGGAGGGAAGGAGGGAGGGAGGGAGGGTGGGAGGGAGGGAGGAGGGAGGGTGGAAGGGAGGGAGGGAGGGAGAGAAGGAGAAGGGAGAAGGGAGAAGGGAGAAGGGAAAAGGGAGAAGGGAAAAGGGAGAAGGGAGAAGGGAGAAGGGGAGCAGATCAGAACAGAACAAGACCAGGAAGAAGGGAGCTCTGAGCTGCTGTCTCTGCTATCTTTACAAGGACTTGCAGAAGGAAGTGTAAAATGTCCCTGAGTTGTATTTAGAAAATTGATACCCGGTACTTGAAAAGAAACAGCTCCTCTTCTGCCACATTTATCCTGGCCAATGTCATTTTTTTCTTCCCTGGTGTCTTAACAGCCAGTGGGAGAACATTCGGTTTTAGTTCTTAGAAGAAAGACACTTGGAGCCTGGGAGTTTCAAATCACAGACTCGTTAAGCCGGAAAATCTTCAAGAGGTCTTGCAGGACTCCCCCTGGCTCAAGCACTGGTTTGCCTGAGGGAAACTCTAACAGAGGAGACACCTTGCTAGTGGCGGGATTCTGGCCTTCCTATGTGGCATGGATGTCTTCTGCTCTCTTCTGGGTTTGAGTTGTGAGGCAATGTGGATGAAAAGAGCCCAAGCTTGGAGCCAGACAGCCTTAGGTGAGATTCTGGTTTTGACAATTTCTGGCAAAACATCTTTCTGAGCCTGTTCACCAGCTATAAATGAGAGTAACTACTACCTTTCAGAGTTGTTGGGTTGACTAGCGATGACATCTGGAAAGTGCTTAATCAATGGTTGCTTACATTATGGGAGATTTTTGGCTAAGTTGACACCTGCAAGGGACACTACCATTAGAGAAGTCACCACCTGATTGGGCTCAAACCACCAAGGATGCAATATAAATAGGCAGGAACACCATGCCCCCATGCCATCTAACCAGGCATGCGCTGCCTCTATCCCCTCCCTGGTCATCCCTCACATGGGAATGTACTTTCCTGAGTCCAGAGTTCTAAACCCTTCAGTGACAGACATCAGCACACATTGGGGGAAAGGTAGTACAGACAGAGAGCACAGCAAGGCAGAAAAATAACACTAATTAAGGCAATGTGAATCACACAATTACATATATAGAAGGGACCCTAGCAATCATTCAGTGCAACCCTCTCACTTTACAGGTGGGAAACCTGAAACTTAGAAAGGAGAAGAGACAGATCCAAGTCAATGGCAGATCAATCCTAAAACCAAGACTGGGTCCAGGGCTTTATTCACTATCCCACACTGCAAAAACCCACTGAAACTGACACACGAGGCGAGGCAACTTACCGGCGAGAAAGGGAATGTCAAGCTCATATTTATTTAGATTCTACTGTATAAACACCATTGGGTAGTCACTAAGACTTACAAGAGCTCCCAGCTGTCCTCCAGAAGCTTAACAGCTAGCTAGGGGGAAGGACCTGAAATGTGAAACGGGAATAATGAAAGGAGGTTTGTGACGACAAGTCCTGCGATGTGTTCAAGGAGATCAGAGATGGGAACAGGGTGATATCACAGAAGACTTCTTCCCTATCTGAAGTGGAACAATGCTGGAGCCTCACAAAACAGATGGGCTATGAATGAACCATGACTAGGATGGAAAGGACAGTCAGCAAAGTTTCCAGCAGGAGCAGAGTTTTAGAGACAAGCCTGAGTAACTACATACCTGGCTGCTTTCTGGCCCTCTCACCATAGATCATGGAGCTTGGCACTCAGAGCAGAGACCTTGAGGATTCCATGTTTCTTAGACTTGCCATAGTAGTAAGCTGGCACACACTCATGTTCCCCCCCCCCTCTCTCTCACACACACACACACACACACACACATACACACACACACACACGGCCTAGTGATGGAATCAGCTACTCAGATTTCTCTCTTCCTACATGCCCCATGACCCAGGGAGATCTCATCTGGGCTCCACCAGGCTTTGGCCAGCCTATCACTGAAGCAGCCTTCATTCCTGGTCTCCACAAAGGCTTGTCCAGCTATTTTGGTACTCACAGTCTCTATCTTTTACAGCAGCCTCTGTCCATAAGCTTTGGAGAGCACATCCCTAAAAAAATAGGGATTAAATCTAGCTAACTCTGCTAACATCAATGCTACTGGCTTCCTTTCAGGTTTCCTACCTTTATTTTTCTTCTGCCCTATTTCATCGCCTCATTTTATCTTGTTGTAGTGCATATTTCCTATAAGCTGCTATAATTCCTTTTTCAAGCAAGGTGGTATCTGAATACATGCCTGATAGTCTAGCCCCATGGTCGGCAAATCGCGGCTCGCAAGCCACATGCGGCTCTTTGGCCCCTTGAGTGTGGCTCTTCCACAAAATACCGGCTCTTCCACAAAATACCGACTTCTGCATATGAGCCACGAAGTTTCAATCGCACTGTACGTGCACGCCTGCACATGGTATTTTGTGGAAGAGCCACACTCAAGGGGCCAAAAGCCGCATGTGGCTCGAGAGCCACGGTTTGCCGAGCCGCAGTTTGCTGACCACTGGTCTAGCCCATTTGCACAGCAGACTGGCATGTCTCTCCTTCAGAGATATCTTGGCCCCCCATCACAGACTCCCAAAATTCATCCTTCCAGGCCTATGCCAAATGTTACCTTCCTACAAACCATTCCCTAACTTCCCCAGGTAAAGCTCACCTCCCTCCCCTCTGAGCTTCAACTGCATGCAGTATCTATCCCTTTCATAGCATTTACCCTATTCCTCTATCATCCACTCTAAATACTACTAAAATGATATTTTTTAAATTTTGTTAAAGCTACGCAGCTCTATCATGCCATTTCCTCACTCAAAAACACTCAATGGCTCCCCATTGCACAATGAAGGAATCCCTCACTTTACTACCAGTTCACCTCTCACTTGATTTCCTATGCTCTTCCTACACACCTGCTAGTCCAAACTGTCTACTTCTCTCAAGCATACCCTTTTCTCTGCTACAAGTGGGGGCAGCAGATTCTTTGTGCTTCTCTCCTGCCCTGGGCTGCACACTAGATAGAGAAACACACTGGTAGACTCAGCTCTGGGAGGTCCCCAGTCTCTTAGACATTTACATTTTGTTTCCTCAGTATTTCTTCCTCTTCCTCCTAGTAGGTCTCATGAATATATTTTCCCCTGAGGTAGTGCAATAGAAATAACGAACTGAGGGAGTAGACATATAGACTATTTCTTGGTTCAAATCCTAGCTCTGCCATTTAATATCTGTGTGATTTGGGGGAGCTTCCTTCCCTGTCTGAGTCTCTACCATATTTCTTTACCTTAAAAATGGAAACCACAAAGATTAAAAAGATTAAATGAGATATGTATGGCAATGACCAGCCTTATCCCAAATATATGGAAGGTGCTTAATAAATACTAGGTATGATTATTGATGATTACTAAGCTTGTTATTATTCATGCTTCCATGTCGTAAAAGACAAAAGCAGCAAGTCAGACATTACAGCCCTAGGGTCCAGTCTAACACAGGGTCTGGAGGCCCGTTCCACATCACAAATCACATTGGTCCTCAACACAAAGTGGAAAATGCCACTTTGTTCCTTCCCCAAAATGTCTGCCGGGGGGCTTCTCTTCACCCCTCCCCAACTCCTCCAAGCTCCAAGATTTTTTCCTTTTTGTAGTACATGTCCCAAATGCTTCTGTCAATAAACCTTATTCAACTGTTAGGGGAAAGGATCTAAATCAATAATTGCCTAAAATCCACCATCTTCTCTATCTCCAAACATAGCAGGGCAGAGGAAGGAGGGTCTTGATGTTCAAATGAAAAATGAACTATTAATGTGATAGAGGGAAGCAAGTTTTATGTTAGTTGCCTCATATTTGTGTCTCTGGGCTAAACACAAATATTGAGTGTAATCGGTGGCAAGAGGGATAGTACTAGATGAACTCTAAAGATTAAATCTCCACAACACACTCAGAAAAGGAGTCTTCCAGTGACTCAGCATGGAAGTGTAGTTTGGGTTATTATTGGTGTCACTGGGAAAACCAACCTTTTTGGTTTTAGTCCCAATTTCACAAAGTAAATTGAACACTTCAGTATTGCAACCAGATACAATGTCAGAGGCTGCCACCTGTGGTTACACCAGGTGGAGGCTAATAAGTCAAGGCCCCACTGTATCTTGAGTTCCACAGATGAAGAGGGATAGTACTAGATGAACTCTAAAGATTAAATCTCCACAACACACTCAGAAAAGGAGTCTTCCAGTGACTCAGCATGGAAGTGTAGTTTGGGTTATTATTGGTGTCACTGGGAAAACCAACCTTTTTGGTTTTAGTCCCAATTTCACAAAGTAAATTGAACACTTCAGTATTGCAACCAGATACAATGTCAGAGGCTGCCACCTGTGGTTACACCAGGTGGAGGCTAACCAAGGACCCATGTGAGGGCCCTTGAGTTCCACAGATGAAGATGGTGGTTTCCTTAATGAAAGAAGGTCATGCCCCTTCCATGACTTCTAGTCAATCCTAGAACTGAGATCTGGTTGAGTTGAATTATCCAAACTTCATCATCCTATCTTCTTGATGAAGGATAGTCAGAATAGCTGCCCAGGGTTGAAGGAAGCACCACCCGTGGAGGGGAAGCCATGTTTTCCTCTGTGCAACATTAGCTGGATACTATCCCATCAGACCTGTGGTCTGGCTTCCTCCAGGCCACTTCCAACCACTGGGCTAACAACAGCACAGGTCCAGAGAAGACACCTGCAGGACATCAGGAGGCATGTGGGTAGTCAGCAGACCATGCATGTAAGGAGCCTCTTGACTGTGTCTTCACATCTCATAGTTGGAGATATGTAATGGTCACCTTCTGAAATCCATGAAGATGGGTAAATGAGAGGTAATTTCAGTGAGGAAAAAGTCACTAAAGAGAGCTCTAGCTCTTTTTATCTTTGGAGATTAAAGAAATGCCTCAAATTTTTTTAAATCTCCGAAGTCTAAAAAGTTAAGGTACAAAATGTAAACATTCAGTGTAAATACACAGAGGTGTAACGTGTGTTTGCTCTCTAATTTAAGAATGTTCAATTCTTCTCTAGAAAACAAGGGACAGAAACAAAGTGAAGACAGATAAAGTGAGCATAGGCAATAAGTAAGCAAGTAGCTCATGAGACAAGTTATAAAGTGTTGAAGAGAAGGTAGGCAGGGAGGAAAAGAACGAAGTAGACACCTAACATTCATGCTGAATATCGACTGCTCATTGGTGACCCTCATTCAGGCTTCATGAGTGCTCTGCCCACACAAGATCCACAGCTATTTATCAGGACTGCTCCCGCCAGGCTTACCTACCACAGCATCTCTCCAAAACAAGTACACATTGGCCACAGGCACCTTCTGCCTGCCATGCCCTCTCATTCACCTCTCAATTCTGGTTTCCATAACCACTTCATTAGTGGGGGAGGCTGACATGAAGAGGGACAGACAGGACCTATGACCCAGTATAACACAGAAGACAGGGATGTGGTCTTTCCACCCACTTGTACCCTAAGTGCATAAACCTACCCCATATCTTTGGCTGTGAGCTTTTAGTTCTACGACCTCTGGACAAGGGTGCTCACTATGTGTAAAGCACACTTAGAGGCCATCATTGCATCAAGGTATTTCAGATCACAATGGGGGTGTGGGTAGTGACCGTGAAGAGTAAAAGGTCAGAGAATGTAGAAAGAGGGAAAAAGGTACCAATTTCATGTCTGAATCTAGAGCAGAATCAGAGCTTCAAGGAAAATATCATTTCACTGAGAACCAGGATATGAGTGTCCTCTTTCTGGCTCTGCACTCAGAAGCTGTGGACAAATCACTTTGCCTCTCAGTTTACTTATCTGTAGGAATGAGGCAGTTGGGCTAAACTATCTCTAATACCCCTTTTGATCTCCCATTTTCACCACAGCTAACTCTGCATCCTTAGAAAGTGGTGTTTGTCTAAAGCTACTGGTAGAGTACAAAGATTCCCCTGGATCCTGTATAGCCATGCCTCTTCATTGCGCTTCACTTCATTGTGCTTCGCAGATGATGTCTTTTACAAATTGAAGGCAAGACCCTCCACCAGCAAAAAGATTATGACTCGCTTTAATGCAATACTTGCTTTATTGTGGTGATCTGGAATGGAACCTTTAATATCTACAAGGTATGCCAGCATTAGCGATGGGGCAGTAACTAAGAGTGAGGCTGGGGAAAAAATATTTTTTCCTAAAAGCCTCATATTCTAATGGACTAGCTATCTCCTCTTTGTCCCTTCAGATCCACCCTTCGCCCTGTTCTAGGCACACCCTCCATCCTTCTGCAGCCTCTCTGGGCCCTGGAAGCTGACCCATTTAGACTGCATCAAGGCTCCCTTGCCCTCTGGTACCCTGCTGAGTTCAGCCATTGGAAAGCTCTAGGAAGAGTCAGGAGAAGCTAGAGCAGTGAGGCTGGGATATGCCCTACCTCTCCACAACCTCCCTGCGGGGTCCTGATGGGCTGGCTGTGTTCCCTCGCCTAAAGTCACACCTCCTTTTGAGGTAGACCTCAACACAGACTCTCTGTCTCCAAGTTCTACCAACTACTGCTTCCTCATTCCATTAGGTCTAGGGAAACAAACCTCCCATTACTAGCCCACACCTATGGAAAAGCCCCTTCATTAAACCTTCCTTAGATGACCCCACAAGGCTGATTCATCTGTTTCCTGCTGGGGCCCTGACTGGTATATCTAATGAACCCATGTTCTCCTGAGGCCCATCTTTGAATGACTGTGCAACTCACACTCCAGACTTTCTCTGGTGCAGCTGAATTTCCAGACAGAAGCTGAACTGTCTCTTTCCTCACTAGCCCTCTTCATGCCTACCTGCAAACCTCCCCACCCCATTCCACTTGGAAAAAAAAATCACAATCACTAAAAAATTCAGTTCTGTGTGTGGATGAGCAGCATAACACTCATGCCATTGTTGAATATGCTCTTCCACCCAACCTGGTGACTCAACATCTCTCCTTAGAGATGACCTCACAGCAATGTCTTCCTACTCGCAAGTCTCTCCCTGACAACACTCAGCCCACCCTTCCAAGGAAAAGGTTGTTATCAGGAACCCTGGATCCCCATTAAGCTCAGCTTCACCTCTGCTCCCCAGACTTACCACAGACTGACCCAAGTTGGATGCTTTTGTCTGTCCTCTGGAGAGATTTATATATATACATATATATATTTCCACTTTATTGAGATATAATTGATTGATATAAAATTATAAGATATTTAAAGTGTACATCAGGGTGATTTGCTATTCATAAACATTGTAAAAGCATTCCCCCATGTAGTTAATGCATCCATCATATTATATATTTATCATTTTGGGAAGGGGGTAGGTGAGAACATTTAGGTTCTACACTTTTAGCATATTTCAACCATACAAAACAGTGTTATCAACTATAGTCACCAGGTTATACATCAGATCCTCAGACCTTACTCATCTTATCAGTTTGTGCCCTTTTACCAACCTCTACCTATTTCCCCAACCCTTCATCCCCTGGCAACCACTTTTCTACTCTATGCTTCTATGAGTTTGACTTTTCTTTTAGATTCCACATGTAAGTGATACCATGCAGTATTTATCTTTGTCTGCTTATTTCACTTAGGATAGTGCCCTCAAAATCCATGTTATCACAAACGGCAGGAATTCCTTTGGTCTCTGGAGAAATTATGTTCTCTCTCAGCCCCACTCGAAGCTTAACACTTCAACTTCTTGAGCTAGTTTCTTTTTAATAATAATAATTTAAAACTTATTGAGTATTTATCGAACACCAATCTAACCATTTGATGTGTTACACAACTCAACCTCCACACCACCCTATGCAGTAGGTACCTTGATCAGCCCATCACATTTCAAAGAAGAGAATGTGGCATAAAGAGGTCAAGCCGCATGCTAGGATTCAGGCCCAGGACGCCTGACCCCAAAGCCTGCATTTTTAAAATGTTTTATTATGAAATGTTTTAACCATAAATTAGAAAGAATAGTATATTTAGTCCCCATATACTCACAACCTAAACTTAATAATTATTAAGTTACTGCCATATTTGCCTTATAATTTTAACAGAACTACTTTGAAGTGAATTACAGATATCATGATATTTCACCCATCTGTATAATAAAAACCCAGTGGTCATAACACCGTAACAACCAAAGACCGGTCACCAGGAGGTGCACTGATGGGTCCCGCGGCACCAGCAGGACTTGACGCTGGGTTCCCTGGCACGCCGGGTCTGGGTCTCACGCGATCTCACGTGCTGGGCCTCTAGTAAATATTATAATATGCATCTCTTAAATATGAGGGCATTTTCTTATCCACAAAACCATCATCACACCTAATAAAATTTATAATAATTCCTTAATATTTATTGTGTAATAACCAGTCATATTCAAATTTCCCCAACTGTCGCCACAAAACTCTTCATGTGATTGCATGTTCTCCTTGCACATGGCTGGTCTCATCTTGCCTGCATTGTTCCACTTTCAGTTCACGTGCTGTACCCACCCCATCGCCACTATGCTATCTGTTCTTTGCTGTTTTTTCTTCTTAAAAATGAAAAACCTTCCCTCTTTTCCAGTTCCACTTCCATTCAGTTCTTGTGTAAATCTAGTGCAAACCAGTTCTTCCCTGATAGAAAAGAACCACCTCCCCAATTTAGCTACTGCCCACCGCAGCCGTCACCATGTAAGAGACACAGTAGGCGGCACACACAAAGCGTACTTCTGCTGTGTCCTCTGTGAGCCGCTAAGAGGGAAAAGGGAGGTGCGGGACTCCTGAACAGAGGAAAGGAGGTCTCTCTGGAGTACGCAGTGTCCACCAGAGGGAGGAAATTGTCAAATTTTCTCAATGTCTTTGCTTTGGGGACACTTGTTCTGAAAACAATGTGGTATAGCTCAAGTGATGTCAGAAGGGAAGGAAAAGCAAGGCTGGGTCATTCCCAGTCACAGAGTCATCTTTGGGATTCTGGACCCCAAGCCAAAAGCAGTGTTAAATATACACACCATGTTCTTTTCCTAAGTGCCCAGCGAATCAGCTCATACACCGGTCAGATGTCATCTTTGGGCACCCTCTCACAAAGCTTTAGATTTTCTCCCATCCCCTGGGTGGACAGTATGTGTGGTGGGGGGTTGACAAGAAGAGGGATCATTGTTACTGTTGCTTTTTCTCCTGCTTCAAACTTCTCTGATGAAGGAGAAAGATGATGAAGAGAGAGATGGAGGAAGAAGGCATCATCCAAGTCCCTAACATACCTCTAAATACCAAAACCATATGTCCTGCCTCTAAAGGGCTGCCAGAGAAATCTCATCATTTCATTCACTGATTTAAAAAAAAGTGTCTTTCCATCTCTCAGCAGTTTAAACTCCTACTTGTTCTTTAAGACTTAAAATCCCCTCCTAACTTTGGTGCCTTCGTCTATGTTTTCTTAGCATCCAGTGATGACCTGACTGCAGGATGTGTCTGCATGAGCTATAATTACCTGTTTCTTTGCTTGTCTCCCCCACTGCACTCTAAGCTCCTGAGGCCAAAACCATGCCTTATTTATCTCTGACCCTCAACACTTAACACAGAGTCTGTCATATATCAGTCAGTTAACAAGAATTGGTCAACAGGTACTGAATTCTAGTACTTCTCCCAAAACCACCTTCTGTGTCTTGCTAACAGCACTAGAGTGTGTTTCTTTGTTTTTTCTTTACTTAAAAGATAAAAGATCCCCAACTGCTTCTCAAGTAGCTCACCTGATAATCAAAGTAACTGGAAAACACCACATTTCAGAAAACCCGTGTCTATGTATATGGAGAATGTAAGTCTGCCTCTTATTACTTTTGTACATCAATCTTTTTATACCATGACTCCTAAAGGATCGGCCCAGCCTTTTTCGATCCTCACTACCTCAAAGTCAGAACTTCACAGATGGCACACCCTCGAGAAATGCTTGTTGAGCTGACCTGATGGTGTCCATGATCTGAGTTCCCTAGAGAAGTTGACCATCTGCCAAGTATAGCTACAGTGTGTTTGAATTATGTTAAGTAGCTGACAGAGTTCAAGCAAGGAAGAAAATTACCAATCCATCCTGGAAGTGAGCGGAGAGAAGGGCTTTCTTGCTTCCAAAATGTCCAAACATCTTGTTCTAAATACTGACATCTGTTTGCCTCCAGCTTGCTGCTCCCAATGTTTGCCAACTGGCCGAGAATATTTGTGTCTTTACCAACCATCTTCCCCCATCGCACCCACATCCCTTCCTTCCCGAACTGGCAACTTCAGACACTACCATATAAGCACTATGCCTGCACCAAGGGCAAATATACCCTGAGGAGGCCAGACCACCGCCTCTGCACCCTGGACAAGTCCACCATCAAAATGTCTTAGTGACTCCCCTCTACAAAAAAAAGCCAGCAATGCCATCACCCAGTCACTGACCCCATTGTCTCTGCTCCTCTGCTTCTCTTCTCACTGCCCTCTTAAATCACATAAAATCTGGCTACCAAAGACATTGAGCCCTCATTCTGGGGACAGACCGACTGGCCTCTAGTGCTTGACTGGTAACCACTTCCACGCTCTTGTCTCCTGGTGCCCTCACCGTGGGCTGTCCTGGTTCTCCTCTGCCTCGCCAACTCTGCTTGGATGTCTCATGAACTCCTCTTTCCCTCCCACTCTCTAACTCGGAGCTTTCCTCAAAGTTGAACCCTGAAGTCACCTGTGAGCTCTCTCCCCACATTCTTTATACGCTCCCACTCTTGGGAGAATCCGCTGCCTTGTGCAAAAACACCTTCTTGCACTTAAATGTGCGGCATTCTTTTTCCTTTACATTTCTCAATGCCCAAAAAATCACTTATTGCCAAACCTACATCAGGCACTCCCCAATCCAAAGCTCAACCCTTTCCTGTCCTATGTACTTAAGCCCCACCGCTTCAAATGTTTTCCAGGCAATTGCATTTTAATCACCTGCTGTCACTACACATTCAGTGTCTTCCGTCTCCAAATTAGCTCTCTTTCCCCTCATCCTCCTTCCTTCCATAGTGCCTCCATTTTCCTAAGGCACCAAGGAAGTGTGTGTAATATTTAAAAAAGAAAGAAAGAGAAGAAAATAATTAAAGAGAACCAGTAGATACCTCTGTACTTGGAAAGTAGCAGGAAAGTGTTAACACCTACATTGGCACCAGATGTGAAAGATGTGGATTTCTAGGACCCACCCCCAGAGACTCTAATTCAGGAAGTCTAAGCTAGGACCAAGGAATCTGCATTTTAATAATGTCCCCAGTGACTCTGATACAAATAGTGATAAGTCACATTCTAGGAAAGATTGGGTTTTAGCAGTTGAGTACAGGATAAAGCAGACAGAGCTAAAAATGTGTAAATGCCCAAAGGTGGCTTTAAATAGAAGCAATAAACTGTTACAAAGCTCTGTTGCACAGGGATTTCTACTAAAACCATAGAACCAGGATAGACCACAGAGATTATGTGGTCTCACTTATTCGTCTGACAAAGAAACACTGAAGCTCAGAGGAGATGTACCCAAGACCACACAAGTAACATAAGTGACAAAGGATATCTTTTTTCCATAGAAGTAAACAGAATACACACACACACACACTAACTTAAAATGGTTACTTCCAAATCTTAACTGCAAGTAAATTAACTGAAGCTCTTTTTACTCTGCAGAACGTGATTCAGCAAGTCTGGGGGGCCTGAGACCCTGCGTTTCTAAAATGCTGCAGGTGATGCTGATGCTGCAGGTTCATGACCCTCCCTCTGAGCAGCAAGGCTTTAGAAAGTAAAATAACTGCTCTCCTGTTGTTCGAAATAAACGCTCTATTTCTTAACAATGAGCACTTGTGCTGCAGAGAGCAGTGTACCCCGGTTTCCTTGGCCGCACTGTGTGAAGTGAGTGGACTTACTGCATTGCTGACTCAGATTTGGGCCACTAATCACCTGTTGACAGCCAGCAGGGGTGGAGCCCAGAACAAAGGAGGGCTTCCACACCTCCAACTTCAGCTCTGTTACTGAAACGCCCATGCTGAAAAGTATGATGGGATGATGAAAATGGGGGATTAAAAAAGAGATTGCCATGTGCTTTTCTTGAAAACATATTTAGAAAATTAGGACACCATTTCATTTTGAAGAAACTTTCAAATTAAAAATAAATGTCCTTGACAGGAAATACATGTAGAATCAAACAGAAGGTTTTGTTTGGAATTAGGAAGTAAAGACGTACTTAAGCACCATTATTATGGACAAAAGCTGGATTACACCCAGAAAGAGAATTGCACCCTGGCTCGGCTCAGAGGTGGACTCTGGAAACATACTTCCTTGGCTTCAAAACTTGGCTCCTTCACTTACATACCGTGGAATTTGGAGCAAGTCATTTAACCTCAGTTTCCTCTTCAGTAAAATGGGGTGATTATGAAAATGAAATGAGTTACTACAGGTACAGCATTTAGCATTTAGCATGAAACATGGGCATTCAATACAAATTGACTATAACTATTTCCAGAGATGCGAACACAGTCAATGAACCACAGTTTGGTGAATTCCTCAACCACTAAGGAATTCAGCTTGATCAGTCACAGGGTAGAACTGTCTACTGTGCCTGCCTCCCCGAGGCTTATAGGCCTCCTCTGGAGAAAAGAGGCACACACAAAGGTTACTAGCTCAGTCTTTTCCACTCACCTTGGGGCATCTTGAGTGCAGGCAACATGGCCAGTGACAGGGCAAGCGTGGTCAGTCAGCCATGTCTGGGTACTTGTTACCCACCCCTTAGCCACCCCAATATCAGTAGGCCCCGCTTCATGGTTTCATAGTCACACAGAGCCCGAACCTGAGAAGGCTCTGTGCTTGGAATTTAATGCTCTGTAGTCACTCTCTGAAAATTCTTAATTTAATCTTTGAAGTGAAATCTGATGGGAAAATAGAGCATGTGCCAGAGGCTTGGGGCTTAGGTTTGAGCACAGTCCACCTCCAGCCTCTTATTCTCCCACCACATGGGAATCAGGCCTTGCCCAGTTCCCTATTCCTGTCCCCATATTTGGACACTAATATGGCTGGAGGTGGAGTGGTCAAGGTCAGGCACACACACATCACAACAGCTCAAAACAGGGGATGATGGCAGCCACCCCTCCCCTAGCCTGGTGACACCACAGCATGCTCAATGGGCAACTTAGCAAGAGCAAGCCTCCTGCCCGCCCGCAGTCCACATAGCCAGCATGTCCCTGTGCTTGCAATATCCTTAGGGGTTGCCCATCTACTCTGGGTTGAGGCCATGAGCCCATGAGAAGGGTAGACACCTGGCTCAACTTATCTGCCCCTGCCAGGGGTCAGTCCTGCAGCTGGCAAAAGGGGACCCCGACAGTCCACAAGTCATGCGCACCAAATCACAAGAGGGGGGCCAGGCACCGGTGAGGGTGTGCACTGGCTGCCCCCCTCCCCCAGGTATCCTTTGCTAAGGGAGCACATCATTAAATAGCAAATTAGAAACACCATGACAAGTCAAGAGACCATGAGAGAAAGAAAAAGCTTTATATTTTAACACCTTTTCCCTGTTTTTGAACAAAAGGCTTGCATGTTCATTTAACGCTGGGCCCTGTAAATTATGGAATTGGTCCTTACCCCACCCTCCTGCCCTACCTCAAGTTCCCTACTTGGTGCCACTTTCACCTCTCCCTCATCTCCTGTTGAGAGAGTTAGAACTAGACCTTTCTCATGAAAGGAACCCTAATACAAGTTCTAATAAGTATCAGTCGGCCTCAATGGAGAGTGGAAAGAAGGGTCCCTTGAGAATCAAGGCCACTGGAAGCTAGGGAATTTTCAGGAGATGTCTGGCAACCTAGAGAATGGCAACTAAGCAAAGGAGATAAAAAGCACTAAAATCACCCCCAGAAAAGATTTCCCAACAGTTATGCCACTATCCCCCTGGTTCCCAAACTCTGTACCTCAGGTACTCTCAGGCACCACAGCAAATTTGTAGGGGATCCACAGGATGTTTAAATTTTTGAGGGAAGTAAATTATAATGCTTGACCTCTGTCAGACACCACATGGCCTACTAGCACTAGATAGTTCTCAGCTTCAGCATGAAATCACACTTCATCCCTTTCAATGACATCATATCTTTGCAAAACGGGATTTGGGGCAGTTGCTATGATAAAAAGAAAGCATAGCACACAAAAATCAATGTAAAGAGGGAGCAATATCCAAACTGATTCCAAGGTCTGAGAAGTTGTGCAGTGCCCAACAGTCACATACATCTCAGTAGTAAGTCACCATGGTTATTTAAGAATGAAACAAATATACTTTTCTTTCAATTTATTGTATTATTTTTTTCAAATGGCTACTACATTATTAGGACTAATTACTTATTACGTTTTTTGGAAATATCAACTTAATGAGCAGATCTATTACATGTTTTGTTTGGCCTAAGGGCACCATGGAAAAATTAGTGAGACATTAAGGTACTGTGAGCCAAGAAAGTTTGGGAACCTCTGCACTACACAGTCCTTGTATTTTATACAAGGGAGAAAAGAACAAGGATTGTGAGGAGCATATATCCAGTGGAACTGGAGCTTCATTCAATCAAGTATAAACCAACAACTGACACAGTGACGTTTCTCACATTACATTTAAAGAAGCCACTGCCAAATATCAAACATTACCATGGATGTTAAAAAGAAGACACACCTAATAAATGTAGACCCTTTCATCTTCAGCCTGGAGGATGAATGTTCCAATTTGCAGACAGCTGAAGAAAATGTTAACTCAATGGGAGAAGGATGAAAAGACAGAGACAAGAGGGAAACTCATTGATTTAACTGGGCTGGTTTAATTCCAGTAAGAAATCACAGAAAAATCCAATTGCAGGTCAAGGCCATGACACCTGCAGTGCTAAGGCAGACCACAGATAAGCCTGTTGCTCTTTGGCACCATAAGGAGATGTGTAACTTCAAAACTTTCAAGCTTAAGATGGAAGAAGAAATAACTGAGAAGAGAGTTTGAGTCAAAAAAAGCAATAAGGTTACAACCTGTTTTACTTGTGGCCAGAAAGAGCATCTGGCCCACCTACTAAAATTAGCTGGCCCCACCCATGAACTTGGGAACATAAAGATGTGGAAAGAGAGAGGGAAAGAAAGTCACTCTGTCTGAAAGTGCAAATTACATACATGAAGAGCCTCTAGGGCAGTGGTTCTCAACCTTCTGGCCCTTTAAATACAGTTCCTCATGTTGTGACCCAACCATAAAATTATTTTCCTTGCTACTTCATAACTGTAATGTTGCTACTGTTATGAATCGTAATGTAAATATCTGATATGCAGGATGGTCTTAGGCGACCCCTGTGAAAGGGTCGTTCGACCGCCAAAGGGGTCGCGACCCACAGGTTGAGAACCGCTGCTCTAGGGGAAATTTAGAGGCCCAGCATCTCACTTTCTTAATACAGTGGGGCCTTGACTTACGAGTTTAATTCGTTCCGTGACGGAGCTCGAAACTCAAATTACTCGTATGTCAAATCAACAGTGAACGAGTGAGACACGTGATGCTGGGCTGATGTTGTGGCGTTCACTGTGACGGTCGCTGCACCAACTAGCAGTGGGGTATCTGAAGTTGGCTCGTAACCCGAATTTTAGCTCACAACTCAAAGCAAAAAATCGGCCGAGAGACTGCTTGTATCTCGAAAAACTCGTCAGTCGGGACACTCGTAAGTCAGGGCCCCACTGTATAGTCAGATAGTTTGAACCTTCAAATTATAAACCCCCAGGCTTAGGGAACAAGCCTGGACGCTTGGCAGGCTTATTTAATGGGAGAAGATAGAGGGCTCATTAGCAGCAGAAATGACCGAGCCTCATGAGATGACTTGATCCATAGAGAGGTATAGGGACAGCAACTGATGACATCAAGATGAGGCTCCTCCTGCTTAGGAGTTGGAGCCTGCACATGCAGGGGGATAGGGCCAACCAATAAGGACTGCTGTAGCACTTACATCTGGTCCCTCTCTCCTGCTGCCCCTTGTTTAGTTTCTGCAGATACCCTGGGTGTTGAATGGAACTTTTATTGCAGTGGTTCTCAACCTTGGCTGCACATTAGAATCACCTGGGAATCTTTTTAAAATCCTGATTTCTGGGCCTCATCCTCCGGAAATTCTGTTTCTTTATTATGGGGTGGGGACACAACATTAGTAACAAAGAAACAGAATTTCCGGAGGATGAGGCCCAGAAATCAGGATTTTAAAAAGATCCCCAGGTGATTCTAATGTGCAGCCAAGGTTGAGAACCACTGTTTTATTGCTTTCCTTCACTGACCTTTTCCCTTTACCTTCTTGGCCTTTATCTACCTTACTTGTCCCTGGCCCCTTGCTGTCCGAATTCTGGCTTTGGGGTACACTCTGACCTGGTTTCCCTTTCTTGTTTTCACTCTTTGTCATTCTATAAACTTTAAGAACTCCCTGGCCTTTAAACCTTGCTTGTGTTTCCTTAATCCCGGTTTCTCATCCTCTGCCCAGCTTCCAAAAGAATATTCGTATCTGAAGACAGAGTGGCAGAAGAGGGAGTACGGTGGGGGAGGGTCTAAGAAACAGAACAGGATATAGTCCTGGAGGCTTAGTCTCCACAAGAAGAAGCACTCTGAGGGTCACCCTCCCCGCCAGCTCTTCACCAAGCCAAATGTGGTAAAGGATAAATCAATGAAAGTTAAAACTCCCTCTAATCGGGAAAGATTCGTCTGGCAGGGCTAGCCAAGACGAATATCTCTGGGGGAAAAGATTTGCCAAATATCCAATTTAAAGACGTTAGAGGCTCTGAGAAAATTCAAACAAAACTTTTCTCCTTTCAAAAATCTTCTTTACAGACCAGGAGAGAAAAAAACCCGTGTTTAAGAGTAGTTGTTATATATAGATTATGGCTACCCCAAAATTGTTGACTGCACTTTCTTGGGAAGCTCATAAATATTTGGCAGGCCCTATAAAAGTAAGAACTAAGGATACAGTAACTGGCTCAGAATTTATCCTGTGCAGCTCACCCAGAGACCGGCAGGACTAGGGGTTTGTCATTGCTGGATTTCTAATGGCCGGCGACAGATATCAATCCGTGGCAATTTTGTGTCATGTGTGAGAAAAGGGACAACCCCCACCCTAAGTCATTTTCTCCCAGTGAGTTGAGATATGCAGAGGAGGACCTTCTCCTAAGTACATTCTCAAGGAGACCCCGTAGACTTTCAAAATGACTTAGATATTGAAGGAACTTCAGCAAACATTCATTTCAGCACCTTCACTTTACAGTGAAGGAACTCAGGCCCAGAGTGGCCTGACCAAGATCACAGAGGCCAGCACGAGCTGAGCGCAGGACACAGGGCTCCCAACTCCAGACTGGGGATGTGCCCCTTTGTACCACACTGCAGCCATGGCTGAGCCACAGACAGCCAACAGACTTGAGAAGGTCTCTACTGACATCCAAAGCAGGGCAGACTTCCATTGATCATATTACTGGGGAGTCCTCCCCCCGCCACACACACACACACAAAAGACAATCATATACAAGTTTCCTTCTAAGGGCTGAGCAGTGCCTGGAAAATCCAGCCCCAACTACAGCACACACGTAACAGGCAAGGCAAGGGGCGGCAAACGTCAACCCAGAAGGAGAGGATGACAAACACAGGGTTAAAAGTCCTGACACCTGGAGAGATAAATTGCCTCCTTTGTTTTTAACCTCCACCAAGGCTGTTGAGGAATTAGCAAGGCTCTGGCTATTGAAGCTACTATATGGGGAGATCAAACTGAATCCAACAGCCCAGAAATGGAAAAGTCCCAGCCAACAAAGCCTCAGGAGTGCCCATATTGAGGGTCTTGGAAGGAATGAATAAAACATGTACCTCGATGCAGAGCCATTTAAATGTATAAGAATTGAAGAAACGTCTTAGCATGGGGGAAAATGGCACCACCTCCTCCCCCTGGAGTGCTTAACAGAGTCCTAAAGGGATTGCCCTTCTGCTCTACTTTAAAGAGATTCAGGGTTGGATTTCTTGTCACCTCTATCATTAGGTTCTGGCAAATCTAGGGTTCTATGGGCCTGGGACCTCTGGGAAGCCTAAGGTAGCACATTATGACACAGTTCAGCCATAGGTCTGTCAGAGAGGACCTCATCTAGGGAGCTAGCTGCCTTGGTCTTTCACATAGGGAAAACTAAAAGCTAATATGCTTATTTAACACCTAGCATAATGCTACATGGAATAATGGGGGAGAGAGGCTGAAAAAAAGTTTCAGACAATTACCCCTATGCGTAACAAATCAAATAAATACTTCAAAACAAACTAGATAGAACAGAGTGAATGGCTGTCAGAGCTTAGAAACTGGGCCAGGGTAGAGAGAAGAAATTAGATGACCTCCTTTTGGATTCAAGAGACATGGGTGACATCAGGAACAGGGAAGAGGAAACATTCTGGCTAACAACAGTTAGCAGACTTCTGTGAACCCTGCACCCCTCCAGCAGTCCACTTATCCTGGCTCAAAAACCAGATATTCTGTGAGAACTGCAAAGAATTAAATTATATAACCAAGTGTGCCCTCTCCTAGAAGTGATGCCTTACGGACTCTGTTGGGAAATGCTAAATATCATTTCTGTTATCGACTTATATAAAAGTTTTTGGCCAATGGAATCCAAATTCTCCCGCCCCACAAGTAATTGTTACACCAGATAATGTGAAAGTTTTGCATTTTACCCTTAGGGATGAGGAATTCACCAACGTTCTTCTTAAAGTTCCAATGGTCCTGGAGGCTGAATGAGCTAAGATACTTGCCATAACCCCACTAATTAAAGAGCTAAATTCAACTAGACTACAGACAATAAGCTCCTAGAGAAACTTTGGTTGGAACTACTGATAATCATAACCCACAAAGTTGAACTTAAAGTTAGTAAATGCTAATCAGGATTTCCAGAACTCCCGGTTATAGGGAAAGAATATATAACCATTCTCAGGAAGACTCCATCACACATCTCACAAAGCTTTTACTGCCAAGATACAAATTAGTTCATCAGTGGACAATACAGCCTAGACCAGTGGTCGGCAAACTGTGACTCAGCAAACCACGGCTCACGAGCCACATGCGGCTCTTTGGTCCCTTGAGCGTGGCTCTTCCACAAAATACCGACTTCTGCGCATGGGCCACGAAGTTTCAATCGCACTGTACGTGTGCGCCTGCATGTGGTATTTTGTGGAAGAGCCACACTCAAGGGGCCAAAGAGCCGCATGTGGCTCTCGAGCTGCAGTTTGCCGACCACGGGGACCACCCTTCTGTACACAGGTCAGCTGACCAATGATTCCAACTGTAAGAAACACAGTCTAAATGTTCCTGGTCTGGAGTCAGGTACAATGTGTTAAGACTAACTGTCTGAGCATCAAGAAGCTAGGGGCTACTTGCTAGGGAAAGGCCTGAAGGTCCATTCTGAGAGTCCACCAAAGCCTGCAGGAAAGCATCAGCACTGGAGCTAAAAGGAAAACAACCCAGTGATTTCTGAAGCTTTCATAGCAGGCAGGTGGAGAAGGATAGTCAGCATGTTCTCCATTTGCTTCCAGAGGCTTCTGCAACCTTGTAAATAAGCAGCAACGGGAAAATGGGACATAGAAATGGAAGTGGTAATACAGCTGATGCTGAAAAGACCCAAGTCTTATATGCAGCCATCTCTATCCAGCCTCAAGTTTTCCTGTTACCTCGGAACAGTCACAAGGCATGCTGGGAAGAGTAGCCAAAGTATCCAGGTGCACGCTCTGTGGGTTATCTAGGCCAATTCTTGACACAAGCCTGACATGACTCGTCTATCTGAGCTTGCATTTGGCTAGAGGCCCAGGGATTTCCCTGTTTCCTACATGGCAGACATTCTCCCTGGGAAGGGAGGAAATTAATTTGACATAAGCAATCAATCCCACTGGAATGTTTGTGCCAAGCAGAAATGGATCCTAAAGGGAGCGCTTCTGGGAGGTGATGGGAATTTTAATGCTGAAAAATGATACTGTGTCAAGAACCCAATATGATGGACGAAGCACACATGCTTGCATCTAAAGCATAAGCAACATTACACACATGCACACAAGCACATATATGCACGCACAGGCATGCACACTTGCCATCCTCATGGGAAAAGATGTTTGGGTATATAATTGTCCATCCTTTAGTCCAGTGATGGCAAAACTTTTGAGCTCGGCGTGTCAGCATTTTGAAAAACCCTAACTTAACTCTGGTGCCATGTCACATATAGAAATTTTTTGATCTTTGAAACCATAGTAAAACAAAGATTTATATTTTTGATATTTATTTTATATATTTAAATGCCATTTAACAAAGAAAAATCAACCAAAAAAATGAGTTCGCGTGTCACCTCTGACACGCGTGTCATAGGTTCGCCATCACTGCTTTAGTCACTCTGTTTATATTTTATACTCAACATGTTTAGAGAGGTTGAAGAATAGAGCAGTGCTAAACCCTTTACAGTAGAACGCTGTAGCTTGTGAAATGTTCCTGATTCCAGTGTGATTCTTATGGTGCCAGGCTTGGTAAAAGCACCCTTTACCCACAACCCTAGTAAAAAACCTGGAGATTACCTGAGACATCACCTCTCCTTCAATCCCCACTAATGACTAGATATGAAATCCTGTAGACTCCACTGCCATCACATTTGTTGTTATCAACTGTCTTTCAGTAGTTTTCCAAGTAGAATTCTTGTCTCAAATTTTGCCCCTTCCAACACTACACTGTCCTTTCTAAATTACGAGTATAATTTTCATTCCATCACTTCAATTCTTTATAACTCCCCACTACTTACAGAATAAAATCCAAATCCTGGAATATGAAAATCTGAGATCTCACAGTCATCTGTCCCTCTCACATTACAATCTCTAATTCGCCATAATCTCCCATAACTCTCTGCCTTTGCCTGCCCTCCTCTCTCTGCCAGCAATGCCCCTCCTGCCTATAACTCTGGATAATGAACTCATCTTCCAAAAGCCATTCAAGTATCTCCTACTCTATGACTACCAACACATTTGCCAAACTGGGCTTCACTACTCATTTAGGTCTCTGCATTCCACTAGTGGAGTTATTTCATATACCTGGAATGCTTTAATGTACTTTAAAAAAATATAATGTTTCCCTCTATCAAAATGTGAGTTGTCTGAAGGTCTAAAAAATGTGCGGGAAAGGAGATGGAGTTCTGGGTAGAAGGAAATGTAGAAGACAGCCAAGATAGCTGCTTAATTACCCATGTCTTCTTTGGAGATGATGTGCAGGCTGGGTTTGCACATGCCCTAGGAAATTGAAGATTTTTGGATTGCTTTCACCATCTTCTCTATCTGACTCAAAATAAGAAACAGTCAAGGACATGAACTGGCAGGAAGATCAATAAGTTAGTCCTCCCTGTGCTTTGGGAGAGCTGGCAGAGCAGCTCCGATGGAGCCCCAATGAAGGCATTATCTAGGGTGTTCAGGCACATCCCTAATTACTGACTTGTGATCCAAAGGAACAGGCAAGGAAGTGTAGCCCTTTCAACACAGGCCCAGAAATTGCAGAAACTTGGCTCTTCTTCCAAAATATTCTAAGGGCCAAACAGTTTGAAGTCACTGCTGACCATCAAGATCATTCTCCTAAAGGGAATCAGAGCCTGTCTTCACCAAGCAAGGATGTGGGGTCACTCTACGAGCTCTGGCATCAGGGGGTCTGACCAAGCAGTCTCACACTGCAAAGACAGAGGCCTCAAAATGAGGGAAAGTCTGTGCAGCCCACTGACCACCTGGTTTCTATCCCTGCTGGCTTTACTCTTGTCCAGTTACCTCAAAATGTTATAGGTAGGAAATGCATTCAAGACCAACTAGCTCAAGTCTCTCATTGGCCTCAGAGAGGGAATTGACCAAGCTTATCAATGACAATGGTGTTCTCCCTGCGCCTAGTCCACTGCTCTTTCCACTTGAACCCAACCATCTGGCACCATCATTTACCTGCTTCTTTATTTTTGCTCTGTACTTTCCTGACCTGTCTGGTTTGCCTTTCTCCCAGTTTCCACCGCCTTCATAGGGAACAGTGTTTCCCTTTTACCTGGTCTAATTAGAAACACTGCTCACAGCTACTGAGGCTATTTGAGCCCCAGAGCCCTTGTGTGTAAAACACAGAATTTTTTCCTGTGTAAAAACAGGTGAAAAAAGTTTGGTTAAAAACAACAGCAGCCCGGCTGCTGTGGCTCACTGGCTGAACATGCACCTGTGAATCAGGAGGTCATGGTCGATTCCTGGTTGGGGCACATGCCCAGGTTTCAGACTCAATCCCCAGTGTGGGATGTGCAGGAGGCAGCCAATCTATGATTCTCTCTCATCATTGATGTTTCTATATCTCTCTCCCTCTCCCTTCTTCTCTGAAATCAATAAAAATATATTTTAAAACAACAGCAAACAGAACTCCACCACAGAAGAAGCAGAACAACTGCCCTAAGCTGGACTTCATTTCTCTATTTACTTTTTATTGATTTAAATTTATCTTATTTACCATGACCTTTCTTTCGAATATATAGAAATATTCCTGAAAACCTAGACTGATGTTAAAGGAATTAGCTTTATTTGGAAGAAGGAAAACTTGTTGGAACTGCTCATTTTAGGAGGCTAAGGAGAGACTTGGAAAGCAGGTCTTAGCAGGATAAGGGGAAAACCAGGTCCATTAAAGGCCCCTATTTGCCAGACCTAAACGACAAGCAGGATTCAGCAGTTCAGCTCTGTATGACCTTCATTACCACCCCATGGCTCTCCTAAGACTAGGAGCTCCTTGAAGACAGAGACTGTGCCATACTCCCCTCTGTACCACAGTACATGGGATATAAGAAGTGCTCTCTGGAAGATCAACAATGCCCCACTTGCATGTTTACATGCACATAAACATACATGTATATAGATGGAATTCCAATGAAGGCAATCTTAGAAGCCCCATTTCTAAACCTTTGTCCCCCAAAATTACTGTTTTAACTAAGGTAATACTTTTTAAAACATAATGTACTTTTCTCGTTTGCATGTCCTTACATATATTTAATCTCTCTCATCTATTTGCCTCAGAGACGTTTAGGATAGTTATGGTAGCAGGTAAAGAGAAAGTGTCAATGCTCAGCTGTCAACATTCAAGATAGAATTTTTTTAGTATGCAGCTTGAATTCTCAAGCTCCCATTAACATATCAAGATCCAGACTGGGGGAACTTGACCACGAGAGTATTCAGTACGCGACAAAAGAGAGATTCTTGCCATGAGTGAAGAAGGGAAAGCCCTGTCGCAGCGGTTCTCAACCTGTGGGTCGCGACCCCTGAAAATACATCCTGCATATCAGATATTTACATTACGATTCATAACAGTAGCAAAATTACAGTTATGAAGTAGCAACGAAAATAATTTTATGGTTGGGGGTCACTACAACATGAGGAACTGTATTAAAGGTCACGGCATTAGGAAGGTTGAGAACCACTGCAAGCATCAGGGGAACGTGACACAGTGGTTGGCAAACTGAGGCTCGGCAAACCGTGGTTCACCAGCCACATGCGGCTCTTTGGCCCCTTGAGCATGGCTCTTCCACAAAATACCGACTTCTGGCCCATGGGCCACGAAGTTTCAATCGCATTGTACGTGCGCGCCTGCACGTGGTATTTTGTGGAAGAGCCACACTCAAGGAGCCAAAGAGCCACATGTGGCTCCCGAGCCGCGGTTTACCAACCACGGGTCTAGGAGATCAGATACCAGGGTTTCAGGCTCCTCCTATATACCCACCTCAAGGCCCAACCAGGGTTTGAAGAATGGGGAGGGCAGCTTTAAGATATAATATCCCAATTGGTGTGATGGCACCTGAGAACCCTGAGGCCACTCCTGAGGAGGCTGTGGGCCTCTAAGAACATGCCTATCATCCAATCATATCCCACGATCCACATGGTGCAAAGGTTAGGGAATGAAAACACAGCACTGGCCAAATTGGGTATCTAGCTGGGTGGGCCAAATGCATAGTTTCTTCCTTCTCACAATTGGTACTGAGTGAGCTGATGATAGTACTCAGAGATGCTCAGAGAGTCGGTGGCCAGTCAAAGGCCTAGGGGACAGGACTAAAAAGCTGCAATGTGCAGCAAGGACTCTGACCTCATAGGCAAATATTCAGGACATCAATATTTAGTACTGGGTATCAGCACACTACCCTCCAAAATCAAGACAGGTCTAGATTCACCTCTGCAAACAGCAGTACAAGAATCAGGCCAGCCCCCATGAAGTAAAGGGGAATCCAGCCATCATACCACAGCTCTAAGCCCCTCACCCCACCACTACCACCACAAGTTCATGTGTGACCTCTATGCAGACCCCATTCTAAAGAGAAGTTGGAGACACGTGAAAATCTGAGTGACTGAGAAATTTACCTGAAAGATACAGTCATCCAAAAAGACTGATCCAGAAAAAAACAAACAAAAACACCAGAAACCTGATATACTATAAACTAGCCGAGTTGGGGTGAGGGTTTATGAGAAAGATGAGTTTCACATTAGTAAATTTTAAAAGCAACATTTTCTTTGCATGTCTGCATAGTAAGAAGTAAGTGGGCAACTGAGCTCCACTGTCACCCATCAGAGAGGAATCCTCAGCCTTTCTGGGCAGTTAGAAGAGCCACTCTTTCGCTCTTGTACACACGACTCTTTCCCAAAAGCAAATGGAACTTATCATGAAATGCTTCACTCCATCCCTAGTGCTGCCAACTTCCTACCAGACATGAAAAAATGTACAGCCCTCAAACACAGTGCGGGCTGTCACTCCCATCTGAGTCCCCTAAGCTCAGCTTTCAACCACAACTCAAAACCGAGGGAGACCCCAGAGAAAGGCAGCGACAAAAACTCTTTTCATTTAGTCAGCAATTGTTTGTCCAAAGCATTTTCCTTCCATTACCACACTTTATCTCATACTATTCCTATGAGGTATGGCAGGGCAAGTATGTCTACCTCGTTCTTCAGATGAGGAAAGAGAGGTCCCATCTGTAAAAGCAGACATGTTAACTGGCTCGGCCAAGTCACAGAGCTAATTAGTGGTGGGTAGAACTGGAAACCAAGGTCTCCTGAATCACATCCTTGGATTCTTCTAGCCAAATGCAGACTTATGGCTTTTGCACACTCAACCTAAAGCACTTCCATACCTGTGGTATTGGAATTAACTTTCACTCAAGCCCACAGAACACATGTGGCTTTTTCTGGCTAATTGTGACTGCAAATCTGGCTCCTTGGGTCACTTAAAGAGACAAAGCAAAAGGAGCCTAGAATGGCCTCTGTTATTTATTTAAACA
Source organism: Myotis lucifugus (assembly GCF_000147115.1). Taxonomy (NCBI): domain Eukaryota; kingdom Metazoa; phylum Chordata; class Mammalia; order Chiroptera; family Vespertilionidae; genus Myotis; species Myotis lucifugus. Next base: position 2,757,710 of record NW_005871153.1, read on the forward strand.
TCACTAACAAAACCATCCTTAAACATTACACAAAAAGTTATCCTCCAAAGAACAGGAACTGGCTGTTCTCCCTCTCTCCTAAGGATAAAAGCAGAGGAAACATCCTGAACCTACAGTGTCCCACATCACCTTTGAAAAGGATCAAATAATAGGTGACCATTCTTGCTACTCTTTGGACCAAATAATGTCCCAGAACAAACACTAGTGCACAGAAAAGCTGGGTTATAAATATCCATCATTAGGAGAATGGTTAAATAAAATATAGCACATCCACACAACAGAATGTAACACAACTCAAATCAAATGAGGTAGAGCTATATGTACTGACATGGAAAAATGCCCATGATTATAAATTGATAAAAGCAAGTTGCAGAAAAACGGGTATAGCATCATTTCTTTTTGTTAAGTAAGAAAGAAAGCCACACATTTGGATAAACATGTACATGTAACAGGTACATATATCTGTTGACTTTTTCTTAACATCAGGAAGCGGGGAGAAAGAGCATTCACTTTGGACCACAGATCCTGCACTTGTGTTTTGTGTAAATATTTTGTATAACAATAAGTGCCAATGCTTTTACCCCTCCTCTGCCTTCCTACATTATTCCCATATAAAGATTACTTGGCTTATGAATGTTTTACTTTGCTCAACAGAAATGTGTATACTGGTGTATCATACATTTAAATTAATTGGGAAAAGTGGCTTCAATTTACTCCTCCCCCAATTTGTCTTTCAACTCAACTCAATGGTCAAAATAAAAACCATGGATCAAGGGAGATTGTACACATAGAAAATAAGACCAGAAGGAAATATCTCAAACAAACCAGGTTTCTCTCTGGGTGATGGAATCACAGTAGCTTTTTCTATCCTTTACATTTGGTCATATTTTCCAAATGCTCTACAGTGAGCCAGCATTAATTTCATAATTAAAAAATTTTAGGATTAAAAATGAATGTTCTATGAAAGTATACTGAAAATTGAATCTAAGTGAAACCTGTGTACCACTTACTTAAATTAAATTATCTTTTAGCTTATAGACGACAAATACATATTAAATAAATCAATGAGTGAATAAAACTCCCTTTCAGGCTGATCTCCAATTAACCAACTTATATAAGTTCCCCCTTCCCAATGCAACAAGACCATAAACTCTTCAGAAGCAAGAAGCATTTGTTACCCATCTTTAGCAGCCCCCTCAGTATCTGGCATAATACTAGGCACATGGCAGACACTCTCTCAATATTGATTAGTTGGTCCACTTGTATATTTGAACCTTCCTGTATGGGTTTTTCAGTGCATCTTTACTTTTCCAGTGCCTATGAAATATATAAATATTGGTAAGCAAATGATAAAGGGGTCCCCTCTAATTTACCAGAATCACAGAGTTGGCACTATATTTCACAGT
>NW_005871153.1:2759614-2762449 GCF_000147115.1 Myotis lucifugus
CCAAGGCTGAGCAGATTCAGAAGCCTGCATACCTGGCTCAAGCTGACCTCAACCAGACAGATCATTCTTTTATGCATTCCTCACTCATTCTCCAGAGAATGGATCCAGTCTGTCTCCTCTCTTTTCAGATTCTCAGCATCCCTCAGTCCATCATATGACCTTGGCTCCCATTCATAGAGAAGACTAAAATCAGCTTAATAAAAGTTCTAGCATCTGACCTGCACACTACCTGATCTTTTCCTGTAGCCACGGAGAAAGAACTGTCCCTCCATCCCAGAGATAACCTCTTTGTCTGGGATTCCCATCCTTTTCTGACTCTGAGGAAGCTAGAGCTCACCCTGTTACTCTGCCCACACACATACCACCTTCTAACACCTTCCGTCTCTACACCACTGCCTCCTCCAATGACTTTTTCACACATTCAAAGATTTTTCTCTCTCTGGAAAATAAAAAACAAAAAAAATTTTCACTAGACCTGATGACTTTTTTAAAATTACTATTCAAGTATAATTTGTGTACACAAAATTGCACATATAAGTCTACAGCTCACTGACACTTCACAAACAGAACACACTTATGGTCAACAAACAAGACATTGCCAGTATTTTCAAAATTTCCTTTCAATCACCACTTTATTTTTCTCCTTATTTTTATTACCAAGCTTCTTGAACCATGGTCTGTCTTCAATTTCACCACCTCCTCATCTATTTCAGCTTAAGCAACTCCTTTTGAGTGAATTCTCCCCACACCCATCCAGATGAGGTTGTTGATCCTTGATCCTCTTATGGCACTTAATGTACTACATTGCAATCATTTGCTTTATGTGTTAGGCAATCCCACTACACTGTTTTGTGGAAAATATTATTTTTAACTTGTTTCTGTACCCCCAGTGCCTGGCACTTAGTAGGTGCACAGCTTGTATTTGACACTTGAATGAATGAGTGCAGGAATAAATAAAGAGATCCACTCACTGAAATCTAGCACTCTGTTGAACTTGATGAGTTCTTTGTCCAGTTCTCATCAAACGTAATAATGATATTTAGCTATCAAAACTCAGCGGGTTGGGATCATAAAGAATGACTAGAGCCCTAACTGGTTTGGCTCAGTGGATAGAGCATCAGCTGCGGACTCAAGGGTCCTAGGTTCGATTCTGGTCAAGGGCATGTACCTTGGTTGCGGGCACACCCCCAGGAGGGAGTGTGCAGGAGGCAGCTGATTGATGTTTCTCTCTCATCAATGTTTTTAACTCTCTATCCCTCTCCCTTCCTCTCTGTAAAAAAATCAATAAAATATATATATATTTAAAAAGAATGACTAGAAAGTTATACTGTTCCAATATTTGATTAAGCATTCTCTTTACATCCAAGTATCTGAGCCTGTTATGTGCCAATGCACTGGGGTACAGAGAAGAGACTTAATATTTCGCACCTACCCTCCAAATTAAAGCTGTGACATCACTCCCAATGGTGTTCTGTCCTTCCATGGCCACACACCAACATGGAGTCCTGCCAATCTTTTTCTTAACTGCTCCTGAAGCTACTCCTCCCTCTTCCCACAGCCTCCTTTCCAGGACAGTAAAAAGTCACAGACAGGAATCCCCCAGGAGCCCAAACCCCGCCTCCTAGCCCCCTTTTGTCATATCCAATTAACCATCTGCCAGTCTCCGGGGTCTCCTTCTAGGAGGCCTACAGTCCAGCTGCCAACTCAATACTGTTTCCCCACCCCACCCCACCCCCATCCATAGATGCTCATTGTTCCTGGGCTTCAGGGTAAGAGTGTAAAAGATGGGGGATTTTAGCCATTTTCCCAGTCCCTGCCTGCCATGGCCTGGCATATCTATAACTACAAGCTTAAAATCATACCCATACCTATCTCTATGCTGTTACAGATGGAAGGAAGAACTGAAGGGAGGGAGGGAGAGAGGATAGGTAGGTTGGGGAGAGAAGGGGGAAACATGCTATTGAAACATAATTTTCATGATTTGGAAAATAGACTCATCTATGTTACAAATATATTACATATATTACAAAATAAGCATTACTAGTAATAAAATCCCATTTCTGTTACTATTTACAATATGAATATAACTATAACAATATACAGTATATCTACAAACATCCAGAGATCCTGAGAGGTAAGGATTTTTTTTACCCATTTTACAGATGAGAACATTGAAGGTCAGAGAGGTTGTAACTTGCACAAGGTCACACAACTAGTAAGTTCCTACTCTGTTTTAACACTATGATTCTGGGACTGAGCTACATCTAAGGAAACTCCCACCTCCTTCTATTCTAAGAAATATAAGCCCAGTCCCCCACAGCCCACCTTTTAACAATAGCAGCCCTCGGATTCCTACTGCCCACCCCTCTAGAGGGCTGCATCAGGTCTCTGAGAAGCCTTTAATGAAATAGGGCTTTTAACTTAATGAAAGTTCTTGGGTTTGCCCCTAAAAGGAGAGTTGAGAGTCCAGTCAGAGGGAGTGCTTTGGGGCCAACAGAATTGGAGTGCTCACTGGTATCTTCTCCCTTGTGTGAGGTGTTCCTCTTCATGAAGAAGCATGGGTAAGAGGCTCTTCCATAATCTCTACGCTTTCTCTTTCTTCTAGGACTTCTGGAGGCATTGAGAAAACTCTGGAAATTCAAGAGCAGGTCCCATCCCAGGGAGATACAGTACCTGATAGCCAGGCATGGACCTTTCCCCAAGAAGCAGCCCCCAATACCTTCGTGCCTGAGTCTCCCCCCGCTCCCTCTCTCCTTCCCCACTCACCATCCACCCCACTAACTTGCTTTGGGACTCACACTCTGTTAGGGGTGATTCTGCAGATGGGACGATACA
>NW_005871153.1:2767425-2768634 GCF_000147115.1 Myotis lucifugus
GAATTTGGAGGAGAGGATTGGTCTTCTGAGTGGCAAAAGCTCACAGAAGAAGGTGGGGCTCAAGTTTTGAAGAAAGAGTTGGATTTTTGTTGTTGTTAATCCTCACCTGAGGATATTTTTTCATTGGTTTTTAGAGAGAGTGGAAGGAAAAGGGAAATATAGAGAGAAACATCAATGTGATTGGTTGCCTCCCACACGTACCCCAACCAGGGCCAGGGATGTATGTGCCCTTGACTGGGATCAAATCCAGGAGCCTTCAGTCCACAGGTCAATGCTCCTCTGAGCCAAACTGGCTAGGACAGGATTTAGAGATGGGGGTGCCAGGGTAGATGATTCAATGAGAACATGAATCAAGATGCCCTTAGATAGTGAGAAAAGCAGTCAGGCTGGAGCTGAGCTGTGAGTAAGAACTTGACCCTGAAGGCACTGGGGAGTCATTGTAGGTCCAGAGACCAAGCAGTAATGTGATGCAAGTAGTGTAATCTACTTTGTGAAGTACAATCTGCCTGCAAGTGCCAATTTGAAGGGGGGGGAGCAGATTCCAAGGGACAAGAATGAAGGCCACTAAATGAATCCATGATTGGCATGACGGGTCCTGGCCTAGGGAAGAGGCCCTGCAGATGGACAACAGGGCTAACTATGAAAGACAATTCAATAGCGCTTATCAGAGGAGAGATTCCTCACAGACTGTAAGTACCAAGGAAGAAGCAAAGCCTCCCAAATCTTATGGAGATGCGCCTGGATGTCATTGATACATTCTAAAATACACTAATATAGAAATAGCTGATATAAATGCATTAGAAATATTAACAACTTTCCCTCTCCAGAACAACAAAGTCCTCTTGCTACTCCCCACAAGTTTCTGGGATCTAGTCTGAGGAGTTGTCAAGACATATACAGTTGATTTTGAATCTGGCCAAAGTCCAAGTGACAGCAAACACTCCAGCTAAAAATGTCTGGATTCACAGGACAAAGCTCAACAGAAGGTCTGAGGTAGAAGATATTTCCACATCATTCTGTTTTCATTTATCTTCTTGTTTTTCCCTTGAATCTTAAAGAAATAGGTTTCTCCTCTGTCACCAAAGCTAAGTTCTTACATTTGTTAGAAAACCTAGTCTTATTTCACCTCTTCAGGTATCTAACTCAACAATCAATCTCACATCTTCAGTTTTCCCCATCCACAAGTTTGCTCCCTTCCACCTCCAAACC
>NW_005871153.1:2768851-2771263 GCF_000147115.1 Myotis lucifugus
TTAGCAATTAATTACTCTCTGAGAAGTAACTGTCAATCTTCTTTTTAAAAGTTCTTCAAGGGCAGAAAGCACTTTGAATATTTTGTTAGTATTCCACAGCATCCTAGACAGCAAAAGGCTTCTAGAAGTTGAAAATCCTCATTGGCTTTCTATTCCATTTGGTTCCTATTCCCAGTTCTGAGTTTCCATATTTCCCCTTCTCTGCCTCATAGCCATGATCAATAAAATTAATGAGACATACTTTCCCAGGCTTGGAACAGAGAATTCCCAGGTAGATGATATGGAGTCCACCAATCTATAAGAATAGTGTGCTGGGGTAGTGTCTGTGTGTGTCCACATGCATGCAGGGAAGTAAGATTTAAGAATTCTAGCTTAATCAGTTAGCCAAGAGAACTGAAATACCAAAATAATTGGAAGATGACAAGTAAGGAACCAAAATGATAGAATAATTTGAAACACACCTGATTAGAGGCACAGTATGCCATAGTTTTGACAAAGCAATTGCCAGCCTGGTCTTTGTGCATGCAAAATTTTCCACCAAAAAGAAGGAGGTAATCCTGGCACTGGGGCCTTTGAGAATTTGTTTGAACGTTTTCTCAGTTGTTCAGTTGAATAAATTCATAGTGTCCTGATTACCAGGTGTAGTGCTATGTTCCATAAACAGGGGAATCAGAAGGAAGAAGGTTAAGAAATATGGCCTTTTCCGGGCTTAAGAATCCCCAGCAAAAGCCCAGGCTAAAGAATGGAAAGGGTAACATCAACAAGCAGAGCACAGAGGGCCAGCCTACACTCCCTTTTGGCACTTGTTACAGATAATCAGTCATTTCCAGCCATATGCATTGAGGTTTTCACATTTCTCTGATTGTAAGTGTACATCAGACCTAGCCTCCCTTCAACAAGGCTGCCCAAGGAGGAAAGAATATCCCTAACAGGAGTCCCCAGGAGTCTGCTATTCACTCTGTGATTTGAGCCTGGGATAGACAATGTAAGCCCCGTGTTGTGTTTTGAAAGGCCCTGGGAAAAGTAACACATTGGACCATTAGAGGCCATTAACACATTTAACACTGTGTGAAGTCATTTGTCAGAAATTAGCAAGCCTCCAGAAACTGAGTTCTGCTCCAAGGGCCTGGGACAGAGAATAGACAGGAACCAGTGTTTAGGTGGTAGGAAAGGGAAAGGAGGAGTGAACACCAAAAAATAAAAGTGGGGTCTAAAAAAAAAAAAAGGCTCCCACTTCAAGAGTTTTCCGCAAGCTAAGAAAAGGCAGACTTTTGCCCCAGATGGGAGGCAAGAGGGGTCAGGAAGACCCCCTGGTGAATGTTTTCTGGTATCATTTAGCTCACAGAAATTTGACCCTAGATGGCAGGCTACAAACTCAGGTCAGGTCTGAGATGCTGGCTCCCCACATGCACTTTAGAATCCATGCTTTGGTTCCCAGGGGGAGAGGAGGAAGAGGGGGAGAGGGGGAGAGGGGGAGAGGGAGAGGGAGAGAGGTAGAGAGAGAGAGAGGGACAGGGGGAGAGGGGGAGAGGGGAAGAGGGAGAGGGAGAGAGAGAGAGAGAGAGAGAGAGAGAGAGAGAGAGAGAGAGAATATGAATGAATATGAATGTGTGTGTACAATCCACCTCTTGGGGGAAGGAAGGAGGGAGAGAGGCAAGGCTGAGCCCTAGGAAGCAGGATAGGGTAACAGGGGCTCCCTCTGCTTTCTCCAGTCCTGGCATCTGCTCCTGTACTCCAGCATTTTCCTTTCCAGACCCACTAGAAAAGGAACATATGGGCCAATCAAGTCTTGACTTCTAAAGCCACAAGTCTCCCCCGACAATGCACTCCTAGAGATGACCTCCAGGGCAAGGCAGGGAGGTTAGGAAACAGATGGATGTGCAGAGGGCTTCGGAGCTATCCTGATGGCTGACCCCACCAGTCCATGTCCTCTAATCCAACTTACTGAAGGAGAGGGCATAAGCGCCAGTCCCATAACTGACTGGACTCCGTGGGACAAAGATTCCAGACAAAATGGTTCCAGACATGGGAGATGGGGAGCTCTAGCTGCCGAGTTGTTGGAGGCCACAGGTAAAAGGGAGATGGGGAATCGCTATCCACCAGAAAAACAGGGCCACAGGTGGTGGGGAAAGGAGGGTGGAAGGTGTCTGTTCTGGGAAGGGACTCTGCAGCCAAGGAACATGAGAAGCTATCGACCTGGGTGATAGGAGATGGTGAGGCTGCTAACGCTGGGAAGACAGATCTGGGGGCTTTGCAACCCACAGGCTAGCCAAGATCCAGTGGGTGTGTACGAGGAGGACGCTAACTCACACTTCCCAGGAACGAGTGATCCTTATGATAATCTTATCTGTTTCAGAACTTGGAAAAGACGAGAGTCAGGAGTAGGCCCAGCGCTCACTGCTCTCCCATCAC
>NW_005871153.1:2772850-2776749 GCF_000147115.1 Myotis lucifugus
TCCCGAGGCAACACACGGGAGGAGGCTGCCGGGAAAAGTGGGCATTCGGGGCTTCTGGTGTAACGCAGTGCTTGTGCGCCTTCAGAGCGCGATCCCCCCCCGCTTTCAGGTGTGCGAGGGGGAATCCCACGCTGCTAGTCGGCCTCCTCTGCAGACCGCTCCCCGAGCTGCACTGACCTGTCCCTAGGCGCTGGACTTTTCCTCCCTCCTTCCTGACAAGCTCTCTCCCGCCTTGCTCCCCTCCTGAACCCCTGGCGTCTTCCTCACGACCTCCCCATAGTTCTTTTCTAGCTTCTTCTTCCCTTTTCCCCTTTTCAGCGCCCCTTGACACATCTCTGCCTGCCTCCGTGACTCTTTGTCCAGTTCGTTCCTCTGGCGATGTCCCCCTGCCTTTCTCTCCCTCCCCGCGTCACTCTTCTGCCTCCCATTCCTCTCTGTCCTGCCTCAGTACTTGGCCCGCATCTCAGCGCTTCTCTTGGACAGCTGTCAAAACTCCCTAATCCCTGGGGCTCTGTTTTGTTCTTCTTCCTCGTTTGAATGGAGAGATCCAGTTGGCCAGGAGCAGGGAGGTGTTACAGCAAGCTGAATTTCAATTAAAGTGGGGAGAAAGGCTGGAGAGGAATGGGGATGACAGCAAAGAAAGAAAGCAGATGCTGTATGGGGTAATTAATGCAGTGATTGTATTGTGCCAATTGGTTTTTAAGCAATAATTAAACAATAATTAGCCAGTATTCTGTGTATAGTTCTAGTGACTGCAGAGACTATAAAATAGAGGCTCTTTAACCTGCGTACTTAATGTGGTGTGTTGGGGGCTGTTGCTGTTGCCTCATCCAGGCAAATAAATGGAGAGGCTGTGGCCTGACCTCATGTGTTAAACACACGCAATAGGAAAACCAGGTTCTAGTCTAAAGTTGATGGCCTGCTACCCACCAGCCAGAATCTTCTGGGTCTGTTTGTCTCTGACAGCCTACTTAGTTATGCCTCTCTCTGGGTCAAAGCACCTGGGACCTTTCCAAATCTACCAACTGGCTAACTCTAACAGCAAATAGAATGAATTAATTAAGTTTTTAGTGAAGCCTTTCTGGTTCCGTGGACACATCACTTCCTATACTGAATGACACAATTTTTGTTTGTTTGTTGTACAGTTACCTGTCTCCAATCTTGGGTATATCTATCAGACCCCATTTCTTAAAAAAGTTTAATAGTGACTCTGAGATCACAAGGTAACTGCCATGAGATCTAATTCATCTGGCCCTGATATCTTGAACTGCCTTAAAGCAGTCAAGTGCCCCCTACTTACCACCTCCTCTGACAATGAAGGTACTTCTCCTTTGTCTTTTCTAAATTTTGCCTCCCTAAATTAACCCCAAGACAAAACCCTGGCCTGTACTCCCCCTCTCCACACCCCTCACCCCCACACACAGGATGACAGAGCTGCTATTTACTGCCACTATTGTGCAGATAGAGAACCAGAGTCATGGCAAGAGTACTATCTCATCCCAAACTGAGAAGGAACATTACATGTTTAGAGGGAGGTTCATATTAAAATCTCAATAAATGTGGACCAGAATGGGGGATAACCTTACATAATGACACTGATTTTTGAGAGGAAATGTGGTGATTTCTATTAAAAATGTAAATGTTCTTAGCTATATTAACATCAGACATATATTTCAGAGCAAATATTACCAGAGACAAAGAGGGACATTTCAATTTATTAACTGGACATACAAAATCCTAAACGTTTTGCATTTAATAAAAGTTTCAAAAATATGAAGCAAAACTGATAGACTACAAGGAGAAATAGACAAATTTATAACTATAGGTAGAGAATTTAATATCTGTCTCACTTAATAATTGGTAGAATAAGGAGAGAGGTAATCAGAAAGATATTAACAATGATATCAACCAACTTAACCTAACTGACATTTATAGAATACTCCACTCAACAGTGGCAGGTACACATTTTTTTCAAGTGCATAGGTAACATTTTTCAAGATAAACCATATGCTAAGACATAAAATAAGTCTCAGTAAATTTAAAAGGATTCACCATGCACAGTATTATGCAAATTATACCTGTTGTTTTTTAAAAAATCATATAAAGTATGTTCTTGAGCACAACACAATTGAATTATAAATCAATAACAAATATCTGGAAAATCCCTCCAAATATTTGCAAACTAAATAACATACTTCTATATAACCCATGGTCAACGAAGAACTCAAAGGGCATATTAGAATTTAAAGTGAATAAAAATAAAAATACATCATATGAATATTTGTGAGATATAGCTAAAGTAGCAGTTAGAAGGAAATTTTGATTCCTAAAATATTTTCAAAAGAAAGGTCTCAAATCAATGATTTCCTATTCTACCTTAAGAGTAAATTAAACTCAAAGCAGAAAAACAAAAAATGTGTAAAGAGCAGAGCCAAAGCAATGAAATAACAGAAAAATAAAAGAGAAAAATCAATGAATTCAAAACTGGGTTCTTTGAGATCCATAAAATTAATAAATCTCTAGCTAGATGGGAATAAGGCAACAAGAAAGAAGAATCAAATTACAATTAGCAGGAATGAGAGAGCTGGCATCACTATGGATTATACAGATGTAAAAAATAATAAGGGGATATTGTGAACAATTTTATATCAAAAAATTTGACAATTTCCATAAAATGGACAAGTTCCTTGAAAGACAAACTACTAAAGCTTACTCAAGAAGAAATAGATAATTTAAATAGCCATACATTTATTAAAGAAATAAAACTTTAGCTTAAAAGCGTCCCATTAAAAAGACTCTCATAACCCATATGGCTTCACTGGTAAATTCTGTGAAACATTTAGGCAATAATAATAAATAATAGCAATCCACACTCACTATTCAAGAAAAATAAAGAAGAGGGAATTATTTCCCAATTATTTCTATAAGGCCAGCATTACTCTGATACCAGAACTAAACAAAGGCCAACTAAGAGAAAAGAAACTACAGACCACTATCTTTCATAAACATATATGCAAAAGTCTTAATAAAATTTTAGCAAATCAAAACCAATCCTATCTAATAATAGACAAACATGGTAATTAACCGTACCTCCGACACGCTTCCCATTGACTAATCAGGGCAATGTGCAAATTAACTGCCAACCAAGATGGCGGCCGGCAGCCAGGCAGCTGAAGCGAACAGGAGGCTTGCTTGCTCCAGTGAAGGAGGAAGCCAAGGTTCCCCGCCTGCCGCTGCTGGCCTCTGAGCTGCACTCTAAGAAACAATGTTGCAATTATAGAACCTAAACAAACCCCATGCTTTCAGCCAGCCGGCCGAGCTGGAGTTGCAACAGTGTTTCAATTATAGAAGCCAAACAAACCAGATACCTGCTTTCAGCAGCCGAGGTCTCAGAGCTGGAGCCGAGCCTCAGAGCTAAAGCCAGCTCTCAGTTCCAGTGACAGCCATAGAAGGTAAATAAATCCCAGAATAAAAAAGAAAACAAAAAAAAGGAGAGGTTGGGAGCTTCAGTCACCCGCCAGCCTGAAAATGGCCCTCAGCCCCTCACCCAGACTGGCCAGGCACCCCAGTGGGGACCCCCACCCAGAAAGGGGTGTGACCAGCTGCAAACAGCCATCATCCCCTTATCCAGGCTGGCCAGGGACCCAAGTGGGACCCCCACCCTGATCCGGGACACCCTTCAGGGAAAACCAGCTGGCCCCCACCCGTGCACCAGGCCTCTATCCTATATAGTAAAAGGGTAATATGCTTCCCAGCACTGGGATCAGCGGAGCCGCGAGGCCTCCTGGCACCAGGATCAGCGGAGCTTCCCAGCACCGGGATCAGCGAAGCAGCGAGGCCTCACTGCCCCTGTGTCAGTGGGAGCCGCGAGGCCTCCCAACACGGGATCAGCGGAGCCC
>NW_005871153.1:2777102-2846695 GCF_000147115.1 Myotis lucifugus
CCCGCCAGTGCACAAATTTTGTGCACGGGCTCTAGTAATATATAAAAAGGATAATACATCATGACCAAGTTGCTTATCCCAAGGATGCAGGATTGGTTTGACATTTGAAAATCTATCAGTGTAATTTACCATATGTTATGAGTTGAATTTTGTCTCCCAAAAAGATGTGTTAAAGTCCTAAAATGCAGTACCTGTGAATGTGATCTTATTTGGAAATAAGGTCTTTAGAGATGTAATTAATTTGGGGTGAGGACATTAGCGTGGGCCCTAATCCAATACGACTTGTGTCCTTATAAGAGAAAAGCTCCATGTTAAGACAGAGACACAGAGAGAAAACACAATGTGACAACAGAGGCAGAAATTGGAGCGATGCTACTGCACGAGAAAGAACACCAAGGATTAACAGAAACCACCAGAAGCTAGGAAGAAGCAAGAAAGGATTCAAACCATAGACTTAGAGGGAGAATGGCCCTGTGGACACTTTGATTTGGACCTCCAGCTTCCAGAACAGTGACAGAATAAATATATTTTAAGCTACCAGTTTGTGGTACTTTGTTACAGCAGTCCTAGAAAATTAATATACATACCATACTAAAAAGAAAACCATATGGTCATCTTAGTAGACAAGATAAGCATTTGACAAAATACAGCATCCACTTTTGATCAAAATTCTCAGAGAGCTAGAAATAGAAGGAACTTCCTCAACTTAATAAAGGGCATCTAACCAAAAAACCTATAGTTAATATCATACTTAATGGTGACAAACAATTCTTGTCCCCTAAAATAAGAACAAAGCAGGGATGTTCACTCTCACTCCTATTTAACATTATACCGGATGTTTTAACCAGTACAATAAGGGAAGAAAAATAAATTAAAGGTATCCAAATTAGAAAAGAAGAGGTAAAACTGCTTTATTTATAGATAACATAGTTGTCCATTTAGATAATTCTACCAAAATGCCACTAGAACTAAGATCATGTTTAGCAAGATTTCAAGATATAAAACAAATATGAAAAATAAATTTTATTTTCATACACTAGCAATGAAGATTTGGAAATGGAAATTTTAAAAATCACTATTTACATAAGCTTAAAAATATGAAATATGGAGGTTAAATCTGCTTAAATATATGCAAGGCCTATACATTGTAAACTACAATACATTGGTGAAAGAAATTAAAGAAGACAAGTAAATAGAGAGATACACTGGGTCATTGATCAGAAGACATCAATTTTAAGACATCAATTTTCCCCAAATTGACTTGTGGATTCAATAAAATTCCAGTGAAGGTCCCAGAAGGTTTTCTGTAGATATTGGCAAGCTGATTCAATGCAAAGAAACTAGAAAAGCCAATAACTAAGAATGAAGAAAGTTGGAGGACTTATGCATCTCAATTTCAATACTTATTATAAAGTTACAGTAATCAAGATAATGTGATGTTGGTTTAAAGATGGACAAATGGATCAATGGAATAAAATGGAGTCCCAAAACAGACTCACACATTTATGGTCAATTGATTTTTCAACCAAGATCAAAGGGGTTTCAGTGTAAAAAAGATAGTCTCTATGTGGTACTTGAATAACTAAAAAATCTGTGTTAGTTTTCTATGGCAGTTATAACAAATTACCACAAACTTAGTGTTAATGTTTTTAAAAATAACAAAATTTTTATTATCTTGCAATTCTGGAAGTCAAAATGGGTCTCACTGAGCTAAAATCAAAGTGCTAGCAAGGATACACATTCTTTTCAGAGACTGAGTCTAAAGAATAATCTGTTTCTTTGCTTTTTCCATCTTCTAGAAACCACCTGCACTTTTTTGTTTGTTTGTTTGGCTTCTGTCCCCCTTCCTCCATCTTCAAACCCAGCAATATTGTTCAAGTCCATTTCATGCTACCATCTCTCTGGATCTCTCTTCAGTTCCCCTCTCCCACCTCTAAGAACCCTTGTGATTACAATGGGCCCACTCAGATAAACCTAGGATAATCTTTCTATTTTTAAAATCATCTGATTAGCAACCTTAATTCCATCTGAAACCTCAATTTTCATTTGCCATGTAACCTAACATAGCCATAGGTTCTGGGGATCAGGACATAACCATATCTGGGAAAGAGTATAATTCTGCCTATCATAATATCCATATGTAAACAGAAAATGAGTTTAGATCAATATCTCACACCATATACAAACATTAAACTATAAAACTTATAGAAGACATTGAAAAAAATCTTTGTGACCTTAGGGAGGCAAAGATTTCTTAGATATGGCACCTAAAGCATAAATCTTAAAAAAAAATTTAAAAAAAGGATAAACTTGGCTTCAAAATTAAAATTCTGCTATTCAAAAGCATTGTTAAGATAATAAAAAGATAAGCCATTGGTAAAAAAATATTGGAGATACACATATCTGATGAGGGACTGTACCCAGAATATATAAAGAACTCTCAAACTTATAGAATAAGAAAATAGACAGTTCAACTTTTACAAATTGGGCAAAATATTTAAATAGACATTCACCTTAGCATATATATAGGTGGCAAATAAACACTTGAGAAGATGCTTAACATCAATAGTCATTAGGGAAATACAAACTAAAACCACAGTGAGATACCATAATCTATGTCTATAATTAAAAAGACTTGTTCAGCCTGGCTAGTGGGGCTCAGTGGGTTAGAGCATCATCTTGTGTACCGGAAGGTTGCAGGTTCAATTCCCAGTCAGGGCATGTACCCGCCATTCTTGAGAAATAAAAGCATATATCCTGGCAATGACTTGCACACACATTGTCATAGCAGCTTTATTTATAACTAGAGGCCCAGTGCACAAATTTTATAAGAGTTAAGTTTTCTCTCAAATGCCATCTCAAGAACCTAGGAGGATGTGCCAAGCATTCCTCAGGGATGTGTCTTGCAGCAAGTGACAAAGGGGGAATAAACATGTGAGGGGAAAGGTGAGAAACAGAGAGGTTAAAATGAGATAAGACAAAAGTGGAAGAAAGATGGTGATAAGAAGAGGGAGAGCAAGACAGACAGAGAGAGAGAGAGAGAGAGAGAGAGAGAGAGAGAGAGAAGGCCAAAACCTGGAAGCAATCAGGGGGCTTCATGCATGGGTAGGGTTCCTCAGCCTGGCGGGTGATTGGGCCCAGCTCGGGGGAGAGACTGCTGGAGGTTGGTCAGCCATGGGAGATAGGCTGTGGGAGCACACTGACCACCAGGGGGCAGCTCCTACATTGAACGTCTGCCCTCTGGTGGTCAGTGCATGTCATAGCAACTGGTCGACCAGTCGACCGGTCATAACAGTCACTTAGGCTTTTATATATATAGACTAGAGGCCTGGTGCACGAATTCATGCATGGGTGGGGTCCCTCGGCCTGGCAGGTGATCAGAACCAATCGGGGCCACAGGAGGTTGGCCGGTGGGGGGAGGGGCTGCGGGAGGTTGGCTGTGGGAACACACTGACCACCAGGGGGTAGCTCCTGTGTTGAGCATCTTCCCCCTGGTGTTCAGTGCATGTCATAGCAACCAATCGTTCGGTCATTTGGTCGTTCAGTTGCTTAGGCTTTTATATATATAGATAACCAAAACCTGGAAGCAATCCAAAACCCATCAACAAGTGATAGGATAAACAGATTGTGATATATACGTATGATGGAATACTATTCAGTAGTAAAAAAGAGTGAATTATTGATATACCAACAATACATGAGTGCATCTTAAAATAATCATGCTGAATGAAATGTCAGACCAAAAAAAGAATAAATACTAAATCACTCCATTTATATAAAATTCTAGGAAATGCAAAGCAATACTGACAGAAAGCAAATCAGTGGTTGTCTAGAGATGACCAGAGGCCCTAGAACCCATGACTCTTAAGCCAGTTTCCATGCTACTTCCCTGTAACACATTTACCCTTACCTGAGGAGTCTGAAGTGATGATGGGCATTCAGGTGGTAATGTCCAATCAGCAATCAGAACTGTCATCGCAGAGCCTGGGAGGGCTTGGAAGCTGGAAATATTGATTAAGGAGCTAGGAGCTGCTGAAGCAGCAAGAGCAAATGAGATAAAAGGTTTTCTATTCATTTCCATTAACTTTGCTCTTCAGATATATTATCCACTTGTATGCCCTGCTTTCTACTCAAATCAAATTGCCTTAGAACCAGCACCTCTTGCTGAATTTCCTGACTTCATTAATCCAGTTTCATACACTAGAACCCTGGGAGAGTTGCTTGGCTCATCAGCCTCCTCTACTTCCTGCATCCATATTTCCAGGTAACCAAAGTTTTCCTTTGAAATGACATCCATTGCCCCTTTCCCTCTAATGCCATCCTAGTGGAGCCTTCAGCGCTGTAATCTTGCACTTCTAGAACAACTTGCCAACTGGCTTCTCCAGGTGATGTGGGGACATTAAGCCAATGCCTGAAAAAAAAAGATAGGCCAGGGAGACAGACCAGTGACAGGAACATATTGGCCATGGAGACAAGGGACAAGAGGGTGTCCAGAAGCAGTTTGGAGTCCGTAGGATGCCACAGAGAAGTGAGGGGCAATACGGACTAGGACATGGAGACAGGTAGGTTACAAGAGACCTGAGAGAGAAAGAGGAAGGTGGACCCCAATTGTAGGAGAGAGCATGTGGTGAGGGAGTGAAGTGGAGGGTGGAACCTGACTGGAAACAGGACAGGAGCCTGTGGTGAGAGAATGGTAGCAGTGGCACTGAATCATCTGTTCACCAAGTTTTGGCAGTGAAGAAGAAAAGACAGTGGCTAGATAGGATGGTCAAAGTTTCCAAATGTTTATTTCATTTTGTTTTTTAAAATGGAGCTAGCTATGCAGAGTTGAAAGGCAAGCTGAGAGGAAAAGCAAGGGACAGAAAATTCTGAAGCTGGGAAACTATGAGCATCCCTCAGAAACTGGAAGGGCGGGTGGCCTTCCCTGTTGCCCTGGTCAGTTGGCATCCTGAGCGTTGGTCTGCATGAAGGAAGTTGCTGGTAGATATTCCGGCCTCAAATCTCAATTCCCAGTCCTCAGCTCGTACTGCACAGGAAATTTCTAACACAAAGCTGTTTCCTTTGTCACACTATTTTCTGTTTAGAGTGAGCATAGGAAGTAATCTGTCCTGTTCTTTTAACAATTCCAAGGGAATGCCAAAACATCCCCTGGTCTTGGCCTTGCTTGATATATAGTTGTCACAGAACCAAAGTTCTTCCTGACCTCTGCCCTTAATCTTTCCTGCTGCAGTTGAAGCCCATTCCCTCTCATCCTGTCTTTGGAAATAGCATGTGGTAGCCAAAAAAAAAAAAAAAAAACCTGCTTGGATAAGGCAATCTGCAGCAGGTAAAGTAATATGGATTTCCTCCAGATCCTAAGGAAGTTGTCCTCATAGATTCTACATTCGTGTTTCCCCTTTAGCCTTGCCTCTCATGAAGATATGGGGGCACTCAAAAATACTAAAGAACTTCCAATTATAACTCAATTCCACTAATATTGTAAGAGAACTATCCCTTTGGCCATCTCAGAGATTCAGATCTGAGAAAACCAGAAGGAATTTCTCAGCTAGGAAACTAAAATATATCTTAAGCTACCCAAGAAGAGTTACACGTGCTTAAGAAGTAACCAGACACACAATCCAGTCAGCCTCAGAGCCTCTCTGTGTCACCAAGTAGATTCAAGAAAGAGTTAAGTTTTTCTCAAATGCCATCTCAAGAGTCTAGGACAGTGATGGTGAACCTTTTGAGCTTGGCGTGTCAGCATTTTGAAAAACCCTAACTTAACTCTGGTGCCATGTCACATATATAAATTTTTTGATATTTGCAACCATAGTAAAGCAAAGACTTATATTTTTGATATTTATTTTATATATTTAAATGCTATTTAACAAAGAAAAATCAACCAAAAAAATGAGTTCACGTGTCACCTCTGACACGCGTGTCATAGGTTCGCCATCACTGCTCTAGGAGGATGTGCCAAGCATCCCTCAGGGATGTGTCTTGCAGCAAATGACGAGGGGGGAATAAAAATGTGGGGGGAAAGGTGAGAAACAGAGAGGTTAAAATGAGATAAGGATAAAGACAAAAGTGGAAGAAAGATGGTGATAAGGAGAGGGAGAGTGAGACAGAGAGAGGAGAGAGAGAGAGAGAGAGAGAGAGAGACAGAGAGAGAGAGAGGGAGAGAGATGTAGAGAAAGAGAAAGAACCTCTTCCTGTTGTTCACTTAGATCAGGGGGCTTGTAAATAAAGTTTTATTGGAACACAGCCATGCCCCTTCATTTACTTAGTGTCTATGGCTGCTTTTGTGTTACAATGGCAGAGATGACTAGTTGTGACAGAGACCGTATGACCTGCAAAGTTAAAAATATTTACTATCTGACCCTTTACAAAAAGAGGTTTGTTGACTTAGAATTATAATGTGCTGGGCTGCATATCTGGCACTTCGGCCAGGCGGGGCACGCTGTGCTCTCAGTTCCTAGAACACATAGATAGGAAGGTGGTCACTGTACTTATGCTGTACTGTGTCGGGAACAAATTGTGTAAACAAGGCTTTGTAACTAACTTTGTGGTTTTTGCAAATAAAAACGCTGTAACTCCTGTAGTCGGCACTGCAGTTCAACCTTTGCTTCGGCAGGGTGCTGTAACTGTAGTCGCTGGCCAGCTTAATAAAGGCTCCTAAATCTTGACCTGAGTCCCTAGTGGTCATCTCCGCAGGTCACCCCATTACAATAACATCATAACTTTCTCTAATACTAGTAAGCTTTTTATACTTCTTCAGCTATTCGTTATGAAAAAATATATGTGTGTGTATATATATATATTTGTGTATGTATATAAAATACAGAAATATATATGTGTGTGTGTGTTTTTATAAGTATTATTAGAGGCCCAATGCACAAAAATTCACGCAAGAGTAGGCCTTCCTTCCCCCGGCTGCTGGCACCGGCTTTTCTCCAGCACCCAGGACCCGGGCTTCCCTCCTTCGGCCACCCGCAGGCACCCGGGACCCAGGCTGGCTTCCCTCAGGTCCCAGCTTTGTCAGGAAGGATGTACAGAATGATGTCTGGAAGATGTCCAGTCTAATTAGCATATTACCCTTTTATTATTATAGATGTTTCTGTATTTGCATTTTTCTGATTAGTATTTAGCAATACTAAAATTACAATTGTTTCATAATAAAAGGTTGATATGTATAATGCCCAAGGAAATTAATGGAGTTTATATATATATATATATATATATATATATATATATATATATATATATATAAAACAATAAAAATTTGAAATATGGACAACAGGTGAATTAAGGGAAATAAAGTGATTTAAGTATTTCCATCATCTTCTTCTGATCTTGACATGAGGTTCAAAAGTGGTGTTATTTATATCTCTATCCATAGTGCTGATTAACATGAGACTGAGGAGGGAAAATGCTGAGAGTAAAGGATGAATGCCAACCCATGAAACATGAAAAAGTCATCTAGGCTATTCTTGAGCTTTTGCAGAGAAATTAAAGAGCCAGGTGAAAGCCACATGACTCTGGCATTTGGCTCGCCTTTTTCCAATCTTATCTTCATCATCTTATTCCTCTCCATACTCCATAAAGCCATCTTATTCTATCATGTCCTTCCTACACACACACACACACACACACACACACACACACACACACGTTCCATTCCAGTCATAAGATTTTGCTCTTCATTCTGATTTATCCAGCAATTCCTACCATGCTCCCATCCCTAAGCTTCTGCTCAAAGGCACAGACACTGCTGGTTACCTACCCAAAATACATTCTCCCATGCCTCCCTACTAAAATAACTGCAATATTATTTAGGAGGGCAATGTGTCTAGATAAAATGCGCACATTCCCTGACTCCCTTGCAGCTAGGATGGCCATCTAACTTGTTTGTTGTCATGAGATATGATTCAGAGAAAGTGTGCTAGGGAGTTGGGGAAAGTGTTTGTCCTCCTCATATATACCCTGTCTTTCCCTTTCACATACCTTTCTTTTTTCTCTGTTCTCCTTTCTTTCCTTCCTCCCTTTCTTTCTTCTTTTTCCCCACCTGTTTCACAAACAGAAGACTTGAGTGGGGCAGCCATCTTGAGAGCATGAGGCAACAAAGCCATAAGCTAAGAACTGAGGTACAGAAAGAGAAAAGAAGCCAGGGACATTGATGACACCTTGAAGCTGCTGCATCGGGCTCAGACTGCTTGTTATGTAAGAATAATATGACTACATTTAGTTAAGCCCTATAGTCGGGTGTTTGTAATGAGTAGCCTAATCTGACTAATTGTCATGCCCATACTCTTTCTTCAATCTGGTAAGTCACTCTCTCCCATAGCCAGTTTTTGAAGTCCTATGCTCTCTTCAAAGCCCACCTTAAATCCCACCTCTTTCAATAAGGCATTCCATAACATCTCAAAATTAATCTCCCTCTCTCCCATAGGGCACAATTAAACTCATTAAACTAGCATGCATGTAGCAAGCCCACTTCATGTCATAAATAATTATGTATGTTTAATCACACGTACCCCCACTAGATTGATCACTGCTAAGGGCAAGGATGCTATTTCACTCACTTTGAATGCCCTGCAGTACTTCCCAGAGCAGTCACTCAATAAAAGATTATTGAATTACTTTGAGTGGAGAAATGTTCTTCCCTTCCTAAGTGTATATAACCCAAAGCTTCTATGTAGGAAAGGTAGGAAATTTACCAAGTGGAAAAAGAGACCTTAGAAGTCCTAATCATGGCCCAGCTGGTGTGGCATGGTTCAATGTGGGCTCAATCCCCAGTGGAGGCCGATCAACAAATCTCTCTTATCATTGATGTTTCTATCTCTCTCCCTCTCCCTTCCTCTCTCTGAAATAAAATTAAAAATATTGAAAAAAGAAAAAAAATGTTTTGACCATGCTTTGACAGTTTTGAAACTGTACAGCCTGTTCTGACTAATGGCCAAGAAGTATAAATTAAGGTCAGAAGAAGGGACAGAAATGAGATGGTATTTAAAGCCCAATACTGGTCCTACATACCATCAAACTCAAGTGCTGGTTTCACCAAGCTCAACCTCAAATCAGGATCTGCTGGAGGTATACCCCTATCCACAGCAGTTAATTCAACTTATTGCATTATAATTCCAGTTACACTTCTACTGCTTATTTATTTCTTTTGTTTGACAAAAATTTACAGAGCACTTAATATGTTCCAAGCCTAGGGTGACCAACCATTCCAGTTTGCTGATGATTGGGTAGTTCCCAGAGACACAGACAAAAAGTTTGGTTACCCAAGAAGCTCTGTGCTTGATACTGGATATAAATCAGAAAAAAAGACAGATATGGTCCCTGCCCATGTGGAGCTTACAATAAATAGTGGACTTTATGTGGAGCTCATATTTTCAAGTCATTCATATTAGATTTTATTGCACAGTAATCAAATCCACCCAACAGGTCCAGGTGCTAACACCACAAATCTCTCAGCACAGCTGGCTGTCCCTGTGGAGGAAAGATGAAGGACATTGGAATAGGAGAGTAATCAGAAGTTCAATTCATGAGTGTAGTCATTGTTCTACTGGTTGTGAATTCCAACCAACTTTAATCATAGTCGGAGCCAGTTGTCAGTTATTCTTGGAACAGCAGGGCACATTCTATCTTCAGGTTCTCAGCCCTCTTTGTGATACTGATTAAGACCTGTTTGGTGGAACAGTGTCAACTTTGAAAAGGGCCAGGAGATGTCAACGTTTCCCTAGGGTAATGTAGAGGTAATCTGACTGTGGCATCTGCTGAGTAGCCATCAGAGCCAGCCGGGGATGACTTTTTCTCAATCATTGTTCCAGATGAATTCTTCCTATAGCTGAATGTTGAGTTATAAAGAAAACTCTCTCATTCTTGGGTCAAGGGCATGTAGATAGCTTATTTCCTCCTTTAGAATGCCAACCCTTCTCCCAAATAGACATATACTATTCCTAAACTTCATAATCTGAAGGTGCTATCCCCCAACAGTAGCCACTCACTCAGCAAAGGCTGAAGTTCCAGGTTCCTCCATTCCAAGAATCAAAGGAATACTTTTTACTCTGTGGTGGACTTTTTCTCTTCAACCCCCAGGCTTAATTTCTGCTAGGCTTTGATAACAACCACCAATTAATTGGTTTTCTATGATTGGCTAGACACCATGTTATGCATTTTGTTGTTGTTGTTAATCCTCACCCAAGGATATTTTTTCCATTGATTTTTAGAGAGAGTGGAAGGGAGAGGGAGAGACAGAAAGAAACATGGATGTGAGAGAGACACATCAATTGGTTCCCTTCTGCACACACCCTGACCAGGGCTGGGGAACCTGCAACTAAGGTACATGCCCTTGACCAGAATCAAACCTGGGACCCTTTAGTCCACTGGCCGACGCTCTATCCACTGAGCAAAACCGGCTAGGGCCCATGATATGTATTTTTATATTCATTATCTTATTTAAACTACACAAAAACTCAGAGTAGATATTTTTATCCCCACTTCTAGATGAAGAAACTGATCCACATCACTTTTCCTGGATCACATGTTAAAAATGGTCAGAGTAGAATTTGAATCCAACTCTATCAGACTTTTCTGGGAGTTGCTTTGATAATCCGAAAGGAAGAAGATCTTGTATGCTTAGAGATAAGTGTGAGAAGGACTTCTAAAAGAGAAGTAACTTGTGTCTATTGACGTCTAGATTTTGCTTAAAGACGGGGTGGGTGGGACTGGGAACACTGCAAATTAAGGAGAAATGCTGGACAAATGTTGGTCTGCTGCCCTGCGCTAGTCCAAATGTTAATTTATAACTGTATGTGAGTTTGTGCTTTGAAGCAACTGGGAATTAATTTTCAAACTGCCTTAGAAGTTTTTTATGGGCATTTTTCTACAAACAAAACTAAAATGCCTAATTTCATTTTCATGAAAATTTTTATGGCAAAGATGCTTTTTGATTTTAGAGTTAAAAGTGAAAGAGAGCTCCTTAATGAAGCAGTAGAACAGAAAGAAGGCTACTCCACAGACAGAGCAGCTGCAAAGATGCTTTATGTGGCCTAAAATTACTTTTTGGAAAGATAAAGAGCAGAGAGGTTAGGGAGTCATATCTTTGTTATACCACCTAGATAGCTTTATCATTGAGGATCTCAGAGCCTGACCACCCCACTACCCATGCCACCCCACTACCCATGCTATATCTATCAGCACAGTGGTAGGGTGGTGCCGGGATCCAAGAATCAGCATTTACAATGAGGAAAGCAAAGCCCAGAGGAAAGCAAAGACCCCCAGTGTCTTGAAAACTGCCTGATTTGTAGCAAGTACTTGGTAATTTCATTGAATAAATGAGTAAGTGAACAAATAAATAAACAAACTAAGTGATTTTTCAGAAGGTCACACAACAGGGGGAAAATGTCCAATTTCCTAAATCTAAGCTCCAGCCTTGATCTGTTTACATCATCCTCTGGGTAGCCTGGCCAGCTTTAAAATGAATATTTGGATGTCAGAATGAATAGGTAATCTGAACAATAAAGATTTAATTAAAAAAATTTAATTAGAGACTTGGAAAAGATGGAGTTTGTGAAAACCCCCTGTTACCCAGATGCCAGGACCATTCGGTGTGGTTGGTTTCATTTCTAATGAGCATCTGCCCCACATCACCAATCACTTTACACTTTTATATAATGCACAGTTCACACAAAGTCAACTGTTCTTTATCATCTGTGTGGTCATTCATCTTTTTGTTGTCTCTCCCTGATAAGTGTTTAATCTGGCTTCCCTTCCATATTTCTTGACTGTCTGTCAGTCAGGTGGTACCCAGGGAATGAAAAGGCACAGGAGGCATTCCAAAGTCAGTTATAACTAATTAGGTATTTTATCCACTGCTTGGATGATCCCCATGCCCTGTATGGATACATAGTATAGGATAGTTGAACACCACTCACAGATTGAGGTGCATTCTAAGGTTTATACTCAGCTGTCCATTGTCCATGCTAATAGAGGGGATAAGGAGTATAGATGCTCAGCAGACATATTTTTTAAAAGTCAATGTATAATTACACCATTGTAATTGTACATTTTATTGAGTTTTACAATTTTATATAACTATGCAATCATCACCAAAATCAAGACAAAGCCCATTTCCAGTATCCCACAAAGTTCTTTTATGCCCCATCTCAGTCAATCTTCCCCTACGGTGGCTCCCAGTCTGCTTTCTGTCACTCTAGATTAGATTTGTCTTTTCTAGGGTTTCATATAAGTGGAATCAGAGGGTATGTACTCACCAAAATTATTTTTATTTGACTTTGGATTAGCTTCTCTGATTCCTTTCCCAGTGATGTCTGGTTCAGGCTGATATTAAAATGAGTTCATGTTCCCTACACCCACACTGATTTGACAGGGTGGGCAGATCTAGGACTTGGAAGAAACATGAGAGGCGACATACAGACGCTGATGAGAATAATTCTTGGCAATGAGAAGAATGTTGATTTTTCCAAACATTGGTAGAATATGGCAATGAGTGTGTGCCCACTTTGTGCCTTGAACCTATTTTTCAATGTCGCCCAGTACAGCTTCTCCTAAACCTAACTGCCTAGGAATTCTGTGTGCTTTGTCTTGAATGGGCTCTTTTCTTGGAAACTCCTGACTCCAACCAGCCCCTCTCAGCGCGGAGTCATTGCACCCTCTGGTGTAAACATGGGGATCTGTCACCCCTGTGGCATGAGGCATTCCCACCCAAGCAGCTATCATCTACCACAGCCTTCCCCTGCCAGCAGGATCCCTTGGCTCCCCTCACCAAGAAGCCAAGGGCAAGGAAATGTCAGGCTCCCTCCAGCTGCTGTTAGGTCCATGGGTCAGAGGCTGAGCTTGTAGATACATGAACATAGAGAAACACTAAGAAATCAACCACTTGAGAGAGGACAGGAATAGAGAGAAGGGAAACCTCAGAGAAGACAGAGCAAGCTAAGCATGAAAGATGCGTAAAGAGCAGAGGCATAGCCCAGAAAACAAAGCAGAAGCAATAGATGGATAGAGTTTTTTCCATCTAAGAGAAATCCTAAAAATTCACTCCTCTGCCCAAAATAAATAGATTCAGACCCACGCTATGAGAATCCTTGAAAATATTTTAACATGGAAATGCTGATTTTTAAAAAAAACACTATATATTTCTAGGTGCTGCTGAACCTGCTTAATCCCTTTAAACCTTCCATAACTTCAACTAGGTGTTTAAATTCTCATAAATCTGCACTAGCTTAAAATTGAGAAACATCAATCATGTTCAGGAGCTTATGGGTAGGGACAGAAGATGGGCATCCCAATGCCATTTAAAACCACAGCACAGACTTTCATCAAATTATTCCAAGAAAAGCCGAAATGGAAAACGCTCAAGTTTCTGAGTTGTGCTTCCATACGTTCTCAATTTGTTCTCTTTTTTTTTCTTTTCAATGGGGCAGGGTGGAGTGTGAGGGAGTGCTAATGCGCTATTTAACTGGAGAGCAAAATAAAATGGCAAAGATCTATCTCATTTAGTTCTATTTTTATATAAAATAAAAACAAACAAGAATTTTTAAAACTACTGCCAGAAGTCATTAGAAAACAGCACTGTTTGTAGTAAGGCACCAACAAAGTGATGTCTGGTTTTTGTTAAATGATTAGTTCATGCCAAGGAGTAAAAGTTATGTATACTATTCTACTAACAATAACTACCTTTTCTTTTTCATTCCTACTATAGCCCAGGCATCTCCTGTGTAAAGAGGTTTGGGTATATGATCTAATTTCATCCTCACAATAGCCCCATGAGAAATAATATTCTCTCTGCTTTACAGATGAGGAAACTACGATTCAGACTAAGTAACTTACCCCAAATCACACAACTGGTAAGTTATGGAGCAAAAATTCAAACCCAGAGTTTGCTTTGGAAGCCCCAACGTTATCCAGGATACCTTCTGTGATGCAGTGGAGCCAGCCCACAGATCACCTGGACAAATTTTTTGTATCACACTCTGATAATTGATGTGTTTTCATCTTCCTCTTTCTTGACCTGCTCCAATCTTTTTCAAACCCCAAAGTCTTAAAAAAAATTTGGCTAAATTAACTGAATCTTTACTCCAAGTTCAGTTTACATAGAGAAAAGAAGAGTCCCTTGATTGTGTTGCTTGCTTCAGATCCCAATTTTCTTGCACTAATGTACTACCAAGTGATCCTGGGAAAATCTCTGAACTTTAGACTCCTCACCAATTAAACAAGGATCTGTATGATCTAACTTCAGGGTTATTATGAGGACTAATGTGTTGGAATACAGTCTGGAGACTGCAAAGACAAGGCAATTGCTGGGTTTATGATTATTATGGTACCTTCAATATAATTAGGAGTAGCAGCCCCAGTAAAGTCTAGCTTCACAGAGAAGAGAGAAGGAAGAAGACATTTCAACCACTGGGATGAACGACAAAACTCATTTCAAAACACTCATGATTGAAAGATATATATTTGGGAAAATGAAAATATATGTCTCTCAAATGCAAATCACAACCTCACATCTTTCAGAATGGTTATCATCAATAAATCAACAAATAAGTGTGGTGAGGATGTGGAGAAAAGGGAACCCTAGTGCATGATTAGTGGGAATACAGATTGGTGCCGCCACTGTGGAAATTCCTCAAAAAATTAAAAATGGAATTGCCTTATGACCCAGCAATTTCACTTCTGAGAATATAGCCAAAGGAACCCAAAACACTAATTCAAAAGAAAATATGATGTACCCCCATATTTATTTCAGCATTCTTTACAACAGCCAAGATATGGAAGCAACCCAAGTGCCCATCAATAGACAAGTGAATAAAAAAGTTGTGGTACATATACACAATGGAATACTACTCAACCATAATAAAATCTTACTTTTTGCAACAGCATGGATGGACCTAGAGAGTATTATACTAAGTGAAATAAGTCAGACAGAGAAAGACAAATACCATATGATTTCACTTACATGTGGAAACCAAAGAAAAATAAACAAAGTAGAAACATACTCATAAATACAGAGAACAGACTGATGGTTGACAGAGGGGAGACAGGTTGGGGGACTGCGTGATAAAGGTGAAGGGATTAAGAAGTACAAATTGATAGTTACGGAATAGTCACAGAGATGTAAATTACAGCATACAGAATAGAGTCAATAATATCAGAATAACTATGTATGGGGCCAGGTAGGTACTTGAAATATCAGAGGACCACTCTGTAAAGTGTATGATTGTCTAACCACTGCGCTGTACACCTGAAAATAATACAGAATACTATTGAATATAAACTGTAATTGAAAAATAAAGATAATTTAAAATTTTTAGTTTTTTAAAAAAAGAAGCAAAAATTAGTAATTACAAAATAGTCACAGGGTGTAAAGTACAGAATAGGGACTGTAGACAATAATGTTGCAATAACTATGTATGGCACTAGGGGTGTACTAGACTTATATGTGGGGGGAGTCACTTAGCAAATTATATAAATGTCTAATCAGTGTGCTGTATTCCTGAAACTACTAGAACAATGAATGTCAACTGTAATTGAAAAACAAACAAAAAACATTTTTTAGATAGACACGATCTATGTACAGATGTCAGTCGTTTTATTAAGTTCGCTTTATTGTGCTCTGAAGATGTCTTCTTTACCAGTTAAAGGCAAAACTATTGCCCTAACCGGTTTGGCTCAGGGAATGGAGCGTCGGCCTGCGGACTGAAGGGTCCCAGGTTTGATTCCGGTCAGGGGCATGTACCTTGGTTGAGGGCACATCCCCAGTGGGAGGTGTGCAGGGGGCGGCCGATCGATGTTTCTCTCTCATTGATGTTTCTAGCTCTCTATCCTTCTCCCTTCCTCTCTGTAAAAAATCAATAAAATATATTTTAAATAAATAAATAAAGGCAAGA
The DNA here is from genome assembly GCF_000147115.1 of Myotis lucifugus. Taxonomy (NCBI): domain Eukaryota; kingdom Metazoa; phylum Chordata; class Mammalia; order Chiroptera; family Vespertilionidae; genus Myotis; species Myotis lucifugus. Next base: position 2,792,993 of record NW_005871153.1, read on the forward strand.
CTATCCACCAGAAACGATTACAACTGGCTTGACTGTGATACTGGCTTTGTTGCACTGGTGTGGAACCAAACACAAAACATCTCTGAGGTATGCCTACATAGATAGGGTTGTTGGATACCATAGGAAAGCATAAAGTCTAAAAAATGTATCATGTCATACACCTAAGAGTGCTATTTTCACTATATTTTAATGTATGCTGATACAAAAACATACATATAGAGATGAAGGAGAATGATCATTCAGTAGTCATGGAGATGAGGACATGTTACTTACAAATCTCCCCCTACCCCAACAATATCACTGAAGACCAATGAGGGTAGCATTTACTGGCCGGGTTCTGGGTGGAATGTTGGGTGTCACTGGTCTGCTATGGCCGGAGGCTCCCTGGCGACAGGCAGTCCCTGTGCAGATGGTCCATGGAGGGGCTGCGGTCCTCTGTGGAGCTGGGCTTTGGGCCCATCCTTGGGGAGCCGGGAGAGGTGGCGGTGGAACTGCTTCCCGACAGCCTTAGTCCACGCCTCCCTGTCCACACCCTCCAGTGTCTACCTGTCATTGGCTTCTTGGTGGGTCTCGTATTTACAGTCAGACTTGTTTGGTCTATGAGGAGTCGACATTATGTAAGATGTGAAGTGCAGCTCACAAAATCACTGGCCACACAGATGGAGGCGAAATGTCACCTCGTTGACAACTACAGCGCAGCTAGAGAGGAGTGCACGGGGATCGGGTCATCCTTAGATGGTGCCAGGCGTGAGAGAGAGTCATTCAATATACCCAGCCTTAGCGACACCTACAGAAAGGTGACAAGGACCTACTGGATGCTGAAAGGGAAAGTTACTTCCCTGGTTCACAAACTGAAAAAAAGAGAGATCCAAACGCTCAGGGCAAGAGGAGGAGATGGCGGTGATGCTCAAGGCACTCAGTCCCTGGAAGAGGTCGTAAAAGTCTCCACTTCACAAGCTGCTTTACCAAAGCTTCCAGAAGGCCAGGAACTAAGCCCCAGTGGTTCCCTCCTCAGTAGTGGACCTGGGTCTTAAAGAAGCAATGTTCCCTCTTCTCCAGCTGCCAGCTGTGCCTCCTACCCCCACCTCCACAGTACAATCCCTGAGGCCAGTGGATGCAGGAGGGCCCTCTCCCTGGGCCGGGGTCCCTGGGGTTCCTCCTCCTCACAAGCCGAAGACAGCAGTCAGTTTCTGCACTCACAATCCTTCCAAGTATAAAGAACAAGAGACTTCCCAAGAGAAACCAAGATGGCGGCATAGGTAAATACCAGAAAGTGCTGCCTCCCACAACAACTTCAAAAATACAACTAAAAGACAAAACGGACATCATCCAGAACTACAGGAAGGCTGGCTGAGTGGAAATTCTACAACTAGAAGGAAAGAGAAAAGCACACTGAGACTCAGAGGAGCTGCAGAAGTAAAGTGCAGAGGTACGGAGGCTCGAGCGCGCATGGAAAGGGGCTGGCAACTGAGGATGCCGCTGTCTTTTTAAATTGGGAGGAAGTCACAAGCTCCCGACTGCTCTGAACTCCAGTTCTGGGAAGTCTCTGGGGACCCAGGACTCATACGGGGAGAAACTGGACTGTCTGGCAGCAGGCAGAACTCGGAACTTGAGGGCGGCTTTCCCTCAGAGGTGCTTGCAGCAATCACCGGGACACTGAGACACGGGGCCCCTTAGGGCAGGGCTGAGGTCAGCCATAGCTGCTTGCTCCGCCCTGTTGATTCCCTGAGACCCCGCCCCACCCAGGCTGCGGCAGAGGCTTTTGCATATGAATGGGCTGGCGCCTTGCAATCTGAAAATTACCTAACAAATTACAGCTGGGCCAGACAGACCCAGAACTTCCAAGAGAAGGCCCAAGGCCCCACAGCAGTTTGCATTGCTTCACAGCTGGGCCTCATCTGGGCACCTCCAAACCCCCCAAAAAGGAAGGGGAATCTGCAGATCTCTTCGTAGCTCCTGCTGGGTAGCCTCAGGAAGAGGCTAAATTAGCACCTCCTTAGATCCAAGAGCCAGTGTACCCAGTGGTCAGAGTGGGACCATCCAGATTACAACTCCTCAGATCCATAAGGGACACACTCAGGGGGCAGACTCAATGAGCACCAAAGCCCCACTGAAGCAAGTCTTGCCCCAGAAGGGTGTCTTCAGCACAGAAGTTCTCCCACTGCAGACACAGCTGATTCTCACTGCCAATTGGCCTGGAGGTCAATTCCTCCCAGTGATAACTACAACAATCAAGGCTTAACTACAACAAGACTGTGCACACAACCCACAAAGGGGTGCACCAAGAGTGTCCACCTCAGGTAATTGGGGAGGCTGGGCCACTGGGCCCTATAGGACACCTAGCACACAAAGCCACTCTACCAACACAGGGAAGTATAAAAAATGTGGAGACAAAGAAACAGGTCACAAATGACAGAAATGGAGGAAAGCAAATGACTGGATATAGAGTTCAAAACCACGGTTATAAGGTTTTTCAAGAATTTTATGGAAACCGCCGATAAATTTAATGAGACCTTGGAGGATATGAAAAAGACCAACTAGAAATTAAGCATACACTGACTGAAATAAAGAATAATATACAGAGATCCAACAGCAGACAAGAGGATCCCAAGAATCAAGTCAAAGATTTGAAATGGGAAGAAGCAAAAAACACCCAACCGGAAAAGCAAAAAGAAAAAAGAATCCAAAAATACGAAGATAGTGTAAGGAGCCTCTGGGACAACTTCAAGCGTACCAACATCAGAATTATAGGGGTGCCAGAAGAAGAGAGAGGGCAAGATATTGAAAACCTATTTGAAGAAATAATGACAGAAAACTTCCCCTACCTGGTGAAAGAAATAGACTTCCAAGTCCAGGAAGCGCATAGAACCCCAAACAAAAGGAATCCAAAGAGGACCACACCAAGACACATCATAATTAAAATGCCAAGAGCAAAAGACAAAGAGAGAATCTTAAAAGCAGCAAGAGAAAAAAAAGTCAGTTACCTACAAGGGAGTACCCATACGACTGTCAGCTGATTTCTCAACAGAAACTATGCAGGCCAGAAGGGAGTGGCAAGAAATATTCAAAGTGATGAATGCCAAGAGCCTACAACCAAGATTACTTTATCCAGCAAAACTATCATTCAGAATTGAAGGTCAGATAAAGAGCTTCACAGATAAGGAAAAGCTAAAGGAGTTCATCACCACCAAACCAGTATTATATGAAATGCTGAAAGGTATTCTTTAAGAAGAGGAAGAAGAAAAAGGTAAAGATAAAAATTATGAACAGCAAATACATATCTATCAACAAGTGAATCTAAAAATCAAGTAAATAAAAAATCTGATGAACAGAGTAAACTGGTGAATATAATAGAACCAGGGGCATGGAAAGGGAGTGGACTGACAATTCTTGGGGGGAAAGGGGTGTGGGGGTACAGGAAGAGACTGGACAAAAATCATACACCTATGGATGAGGACAGTGGGAGGGGTAAGGGCAGAGGGTGGGGTGGGAACTGGGTGGAGGAGAGCTATGGGCGGGGGCGGGGAGAGAAACAACTGTAATAATCTGAACAATAAAGATTTAATTAAAAAACAAAACAAAACAAAAAAAGAGACTTCCCGCAACATTCCAAGAAAGGGGACTTCTCTATAGTCACAGAATGTTTGGATTCTCTCTCGACAGCAATGAAAGAAATGCTGTACTTAAGAGATGCATCTTTTGCTCAAATTGAATCTTCATCAAACTACATTTCTTGGTGTTTTGTGAGCATTATATATAATTACATATATATGTTAATCTTCCAAGTGAATATTTATATTTTATTCTCTCCTTAAATATTGTATTTTATTTTGAAAATATATGCAACTTTGCAATAAAGACTTTTAATTGTCAAAAAAGAAAATAGACGTCTCTCTACCATCACTTCCCAAACTGTTTTCAATAGAGTATTTATCTGTAGATGTTTCCTCAAAAGGTCTATAGTCAGAGAGATTTGGAAAATATCATATATGTGAGAATCACAATGTACTTTGTCTTATTGAAGGTCCTGGGAAGTCTTACATTAAATAGCTCTGCTCAATACAGCAATTCCCAAACAGTTGACTACAGGAATTTGATTTTGGGGTTTCCATCTACTAAGAATCTTCCAGGACGCCAGGAAAACATAGTTTAGGAAATGCTACTCTCAATAAAGATAGCTTCTCTTACCCACCATCAGTACAGTATCTGACCCACTCTCCATTGTGACCAATGCTCTTTCATTTAACAATGCATATCAATGAGAAGACTCCCCAAAGCCTGCGAACATGTTTTTACAACACCAGGCTCTTCATAGAGGCGAGTACACACCCCACAAATTTCTGGGTACAGGCCTTCCTGCCTTCGATGAGAAGAATAAGAGGAGGAGGGTGTCTCATTTAGCAGCTCTCTAGCAATGCATGTTTAACGAATCTAACTTATACTAGAGAATCGTCTTAGTCTTGGAGTCCTCCAGAAGCTGACCTTGAAACAGGAGTTTGAGAGCAAATAATTTATTTGGGAGTTAATCCAAGGAAATACCAGTAAGAGAATGAGGAAGTGAGTCAGGGAGGGGAAGACAGCCAGTAAAAGTGAATTATTAAGCCAACTACACAGTGGACAGCCATAGCTTAATTCAGTGTAAAACACACAACTCAGAATTATTCTACCCAAGGGATGAGGTTGCTAAGATATTTATACATCATCTCCCATCATTCACTGGTTCAAGGATGCTGAGAGGGTGCAGGGCCACTGATTTTCCAGAACTTCTGAACTTCCATTATCTTTAGCCTAATGATCTTCCAGAGTTCCAGGTAAAGTCCTCCAGCATTAAGACACAGCGACTGGCAGTTGGAAAATGTCTGGAACACACTGACATAGTAAAGCCTGAAGGACATGGGTCTGCATCAGCGTCTCTCATACTGACTCCATATTTCATATGGAAAAACTAAGTTAGAAGGAAGTTGTGTACCCCTGAGCAACTGTTCCAGGTATTTTTGAGGTACAAGACTGTGCTGAACATGACCTCGAGTCCATTGTCCCATGCCAAGAAGATAACTATCTGAGGACACAGGTGACCCCACCTCCTTCTTTGCCCCTGCTTGTGTCAGGCTTTTTTCTGGCTCCATATCAGTAATATTTCTCATTGCAGACAGCTAAAGGTGAGCGTAAGTCACATTCCCCCATTGGTGGTGCGTGAAATCCAGAGATGACAAAGTCTGCTTTTAAACTATTTACAACTGCCTGACTCCCTCACCATGATACTAGGTCATTGTGAGGAGTGGTAATAGCCACATAGGTTGGACTAATTCCTGATCAGATGAAGTAAGTCAATGTGCCTCTGAAACAAGCAACTATTTCAGCTGAAGGCATTGCCTTTTTTTTCTAAACATGTAAGAAAAGATACAGTGAGGCATTGAAGGAAGTAGTTTTCACTTTGAGCCAAGGATGGTATGAATGTTTCAGGACGTTGGCAAAAGACCAGAGTTTGAGGGGAGGTGAAAGCAAAGTTATAGCTGTTGAGCTACTTACAGTGGTTCAACTTGAGACCATCATTCAGCATCCAGCTCAGTTGGAAGTCAGAGGTTCTCTGTTTTACTTCAAGATATTACTACTTTGTTCCCTTTCCCCCCAAAATTTCACCTGCTACCCTTCCTCTTTCCATGAGTCTATCCTTATTAATAAAACATTTACAGATGTGGCTAAATTAGGAGTAAAATGTTAATAATTTATGCCAAAGGGAACCCAGTTACTTTATCTCCTCAGTATTCCAAATTACAGGACCTGAATTATACCTATGGTCTGAACGTCTATTTGTCAAGTTACAGAAAATAACCCTAAGAGAAGGAAAGAGCATTTTAGAAAGGACCAGAAGTGATGATTATTCCATCATATGATTCTTTGGCCCCTAATAAAAGTCATTATTGGTGCTTATAATTTTCTCTCCAAGCTCCTAAGCATTTTAACTCAAAAGTATCTTCTCTTCTGGTTGACATGTTGCGGGACACAGCTTTAGGGAAGGCAGCAACAATACTGCTTTGCCCAATTCTGACCTCTCCAGGTTTGAACTTCTCCTTTTCACAACTCCTCTATAGACAAATACTATTTATAATGCTAGAGATATTTACAAGGGTAGAAGTCTGGACTTTATATATGGACTATCTAGGAGCCTCCATCCACCCACCTTTGCCCCTGGGAAGAGAAAGAACTCAAGCCATCTTCACTCCTCCCCAGACGCCTGACCTCTGTACCTCAAGGAGAAATCATGTCAATATGATGGAGAGATCCTAGCACACTGTGTGGGCAATTGCTTAGCAAAGGATGGCATCCCTCTCCGCCACTTTCCTTTCTTCCTCTTCCATTTGTATTACTGAAGAGGGCGTCTAGCTTACAGTCTTCTTCTCTGGGGCTTGCTTCTCTATACTCACCTCTTTGTGGTCTTGTTCCATGAAGAAGGTCCCCAAACTTGGGTTGATGCTTAGAGGAAGGAGAGGCATAGGTAAGCCTCTGGCCTAGGCCATGTGCTCTGGGCCATCTGACCAAGAAAGAGGCACTTAGCTTCCAAATGCAAGCTCATATATCTCCCTTAGGAACTTTATGAGGAAGAGAGAGAAGATTATGTCCCTTGTTTGAGGATAGGATTTGGGCATTTCTTGGGGTCTCCTGGTTACTTTTTCTCTCCTGCTCCCATGTTTACTATGAATATTTCAAACAAACAGGAAAATTATAAGAATAAAACAATGAATACCTGTATATGTTCCTCCTAATTTACCAATTGTTAGCATTTTGCCATATTTGCTTTATCTCTATGTATAGTGTGTGTGCATGTATATTTTGGTGGTTTTTTAAAATTGTTTTGAACCATTTAAAAATAAGTCATAGATATAATGACACTTTACCCCCAATACTTCAGAATACACCTCCTAAGAATAAGAATGTTGCCTTCTATAACCACATACCATTCTAATACCATTATTTTACCTACAAAAATTAATAATTCCATAATATCCCCAATTATGGCAAAAATACCATTTATAAAAAATTTTTTTATTGTGGTGAAATATACATAACTAGAGGCCCAGTGCACGACATTCGTGCACTCGAAGGGGGGGTCCCCCTCAGCCCAACCTGTGCCCTTTAGCAGTCCAGGAGCCCTCACAGTCAGACATCCTTAGTGCTGCTGCAGAGGTGGGAGAGGCTCCCGCCACCTCCACTGCTTGCCAACTGTCAACCCGGCTTGTGGCTGAGCGGCGCTCCCCTGTGGGAGTGCACTGACCACCAGAAGGCAGCTCCTGCATTGAGCGTCTGCCCCCTGGTGGCCAGTGCGCATCATAGCGACTGGTCGTTCTGCCGTTCGGTCTATTTGCATATTACCCTTCTATTATATAGGATGTAAAATCTACCATCTTAACCATTTTAAGTGTACAGTTCAGTGGCATTAAGTACATATATATTATTGTGTAACCATCACACCATCCACCTCCAGAATTTTTTCATCTTCCCCCACTGAAACACTATACCCATTAAACACTAACCTCACATTCCCTCCTCCCCCCAGTTCCTGGCAACTATCGTTCTGCTTTTTGTCTCTATGAATTGGCTATGCTAGGGACCATATATAAGTGGAATCATACAATATTTTTCCTTTGATGTCTGGCTTATTTCACTTAGCATAATGTCTTCAAGGTTCATCCATATTGTAGCATAAGTCAGAATATCCTTCCTTTTAGGGTTGAATAATATTCTGTTATATGTATATGCCACATTTTGTTTATCCATTCATCCATTTAACTGTTGGCCTCTGTGATTAAGGTTGCTAAGGTCAACCAATAGTTGTTGGCACCAATTCAATGCCAACAGGAATCCACAATTTGGGGTGCAGTGAAGAAGGAAACTTTATTCAGTGCAAAACAGCTCAGTTGTGATATAGCGCAGCCAGCATGGTCAGCATGGTTGTGGGCCTACCCTAGAGCCAGGCCTCTCTGGCTAGACAGCTGTGCTGTGCTCCTCACTGGTCTGGTCTGGTCTGCTCTGCTCTGGCCTGCACTGGCCTGCTCTGGTCTGCTCCAGCAGACATCTTTGGTGTTTTAGCTCCAGCCAGGAAAATGCAGTATTGCGTGGAAAAGGAAAGTGCACTCCCAGAGTCAGAGGGCAGCTGACTTAATACAGTCAGATGGTCCCATCCCTGGTCCCTGATTGGTCCATCCTCATCCAAATGAGAACTCCAAATTCTTGCAGTTCCATTTGTCCAAAAGATACTGTCCTGATTGGTAGGAAGGGGGCTGCTATGATTGGCTGGCTAGTGAAGAAGTTGATGGGGATATAGCTGTGCAACTCCAATTGGATGGGGAAAACCTCAGTCCTACTGGTTGAAATAGGATTTCAGGAATTCCTTTATCAGGGCTGGCTCAGCTGGCAGAAACACAGGGCAGGCAGGTAGGTCAGTGCAGGCTTCTCCCTGAGGTGCAGTTTGCATGAAAGGCCCCTGTGTACAAATGACCATTAGGCTGTGTTGTGTTTTTAATTTGATCCCACTTAGCCCCTGGGAGCCCTTTTTAGTGTGTATCTTTTTTCTTGAGATCCACACTATGAATATGTACACCGTGGTATAAACGTATTACCTTGAACAGTTATACAAATATCTGTTTAAGCTCCTGTTTTCAATTCTTTGGGGTATATACCCAGAAGTGGGACTATTGGATCATGTGGTAATTCTATGCTTAATTTTTTGTGGAATCACCATACTGTTTCCCGCAGAGGCTGTACCATTTTACATCCCCATCAGCAATGGTTCTAATCCTCAACAACACTTGTTATTTTCCATCTCGTTGCTAATAGCCATTCTAATGGGTGTGATCTCATTGTGGTTTTGATTTGCATTTCCCTAATGGTTAATATTATTGGGCATCTTTTCATGGGCTTATTGACCATTTGAATATCTTCTTTAGTGATATGTCTATTCAAACCCTTTGTCCATTTTTTTAATCTTGTATTTTTCATTGTTCATTTTGTCTTTTGATGCACAGAAGTTTTTAATTTAGATGTAGTCCAATTTAGCTATTATTTTCTCCTGTTGCCTGTGCTTTTGGTAGCTACTAGAAATTTTAAAATTTCATGTGGCTCACATTATATTTCTGTTGGAGAGTGCTGGTCTGGAAGCTTGATTAAATTCACTTTTGGCAATAATACCTCATAGGCAAGGCTGTGTACTACATAATGTATCCCAGCAGGTTTATAAAATCAGGTTGTCCTACTAGAAATGATGCTAAGTTTGATCATCTGGTTAAATGGTAACTTCCAGATATCTAGATTATAAAGTACATTTTTCCCTTCTATATAATTTGTGAGATAATAGTTTGAGAGCAGAATACCTTTTAAAATATCATCAGACTTTGATCCTAGTTATTCCTCAGTGAAACCAATACCGACAGAGCAACATTAAGGCTATAACCAAAGAGTCACATCCTAAATGCGTGACCCTCTTAAAGAAGGCAGTTTAGATACCACCCTTGACTTTTTCATGGCTGCAATGGTCAGAGAACATGCCATGCCTGCCCTTTCCCCCATCAGCCTTCCTACTGGCTGTAAGTAATCAGTAACGGTACCTAAAGCTTACCCAGGTCTCCTTTCCAGTCTTGTTACTGGCATTAACCCTCCACTCCTGCATTTTTATTTTTAATTCTCACTTTTATTTTTAATTCTCATTTTTATTTTTAATTTTCCCATTGATTTTTAGAGAGTGAAAGGGAGGGAAAGAGAGAAAGAGAGAGAAACATCGATATGAGAGACAGACACATCAATTGGTTGCCTCTGGCATGCACCCCAACTGGGGCAAGGATCGAACCTGCAACCAAGATACATGCCCTTGACCAGGAATTGAACCCACAATCCTTCAGTACCTGGGCTGTTGCTCTAACCACTGAGCTACTCAACCAGGGCCATTTCTGCATTTTTTAGAGTTTCCAAGGTGCGTCTCTCATGTACTCAAGAACTTCTCTCCTGTTTTTCATCTCTGCCCCCACTTTTTTTTTTAAATCCTCACCCAAGGATATGTTTTCATTGATTGTAGAGAGAGAGGAGGGAGAGGGAAAGAGAGAAATTGATGTGGTAGAGAAACATTGAGCAGTTGCCTCCAGTACGCACTCGATGGGCCGTTGAACCCTCACCTTGGCCTGTGCCCTGACTGGGGATCAAACCCATGACCTTTCTGTGCACAGGATGATGCTGCAACCAACTGAGCCACACTGGCCAGGGCTGTCCCCACTTCTTTTTTTCTGTGACCATACTGACATCTATGCCAAGGCTGGTGGCTCTTGGAGCTTCCAAAGCTACAGATTCCCACAGTGCCCAAGAGGCCCGGTAGTCCCCAGAGCCACCCCTGGTTAAAGCCATGCTGAGTCGATGTAAAGCGGGGAAGAAGACCTCTGTAGGGCACATTCTCCTGGACGCCAAAGTGACACCTCTGTTTGGGCTCCTCTGCCTACAGCATCAGTTGTGAAATCATATCCTTCCGTTTCTGTTTGTGTCACAGAACTTGGCTCATCATAAATACCCAGTAGGCACCTGGCTCCCTCAAGATCCCTCTTTTCTCCCTAGGTGCCTGAGCAAAAACACCTTCCCACTTCCTTTAGCCAAATCAGCTCCTAGCACCCATGCCTACTTTTCTCCAGAGGGATATGAATCTCATTTAAGCTCCAGATGGGACAACCAGTCATAGTCTATATTACAGTACCTAAGGGAGAAACACTCAGTAAAATTTCCAAATTTTCTTCTATATGTCTGTACGGCTGTAAGCCCAAATGGCTGATCATGTAATCAAAGGACTCCAGCTAGGTCTTAAGGTTTATTCCCATGATGGATAAAAAGAGACACTTCTGTTATTATAATGAAATTGACTGTATTTCACTATGGGTACTAGACTTACCAGGGTAATTAAAGTATATGAATGTCTAATCACCTGAAACTAACATAAAATTTATGTGAACTGTAATTGAAAAATAAATTTTCTTAAAAAGAGAGATACTTCTGACCATTCCAAGAAACACCCCCGGATCTCAGAGATCAAAGGAGAAAGCTGATTATGCACAAGTGGTGTAAAATTTTACACCATACAATTTTTAGGAGAAAACCTGCAACCTTGAGTTAGGCAAATATACAAAATTTCTTAGTATACAAAAAAAACAAAAAAAATAAGAATAATAATAAAAAAACTTATTAAATTGGATCTAATCAAAATTTTAAAGGTTGCTCTTTGAAAAGACACCATTGAGCCCTAGCTGGTTTGGCTCAGTGGATAGAGTGTCAGCCTGCAGACTGAAGGGTCCTGGGTTCAATTCCAGTCAAGGGCACATGCGAGTTGTGGGTTCAATCCCCAATAGGGGGCGTGTAGGAGGCAGCCAATTAATGATTCTCTGTCATCATTGATGTTTCTCTCTCTCTCTCCCTCTCCCTTCCTCTCTGAAATCAATAAAAATATTATATATATATACAGAAAAGACACCATTTAATAAATGAAAAGTTATGCCGCAGAATGGGAAAACATATTTGCAATACACATATCTGTCAAAAGACCTATATTCAGAATATATGAAGAACTCTTACAGCTGAATAATAAAAATACAAACAATATAAATTTTAAGTGGGAAAAAAAAATTGAAGAAACATTTCACCAAAGAAGATATATGAATGGCCAATTAGCACATGAAAAATGCTCACCATGTTGAGCATTAGTCATTATGCTAATTAAAATCATGATGAAATGCCATTGCACACCCATTAGAATAGTAAAAAAAACTTAAAAGACTGACCATATATCTGTTGTCAAGGATGTGAACCAACTGAAACTCTCCTGCAATGCTATTGGGAATGTAAAGTGGTACAGCCACTTGGGAAAAGAGTGGGGCAGTTTTAAAAAATGTTAAATATACAACTGTAATTTAATCTAGTCATTGAACTATTTACTAAAGAAAATTAAAGCAAATACAAAAGTTTATTCATGAATATTCATATTCAGCTTTAATCAGAATAGCCCCAAACAGAAAACAACTCAAATGTCTCGCAACAAGTAGATAAATAAAATGTGATATAGTCATATAATGGAAATACTATTCAGTAATGAAAATGAATAAATTATTGATATTTCTATAAGATGAATGAATCTCAAAATAATTATGCTGAGTGAAAAAAGCCAGACACAAAAGAATCCTATATAATAAAAGCCTAATATGCAAATTGTCCCCTCTACCATGAGTTCAACCAGGGAGCGGGGCCAGCCAGCCAACTACAGGAAGGGAGGCCGTGGCTGACAGCCAGCAGCCGCTAGGGACCCTACCTGTGCACGAATTTCATGCACTGGGCCTCTACTATCCTATATAATAAAAGGTTAATATGCAAATAGACCAAATGGTGGAACAACTGAACAACTGAACAACTGGTCGCTATGATGTGTGCTGACCATCAGGGGGCACATGCAGAACATAGCAGGTGTTGGCCGCAGCAGGATGGTGGAGCAGGTGAGTGGGGGCACCAGACCAAGGTGGGGCACTGGTCGCTGTCACTGGGGCAAGCCTCTGGTGGTTACTGAAAATTCTTTGCTCCTGCGCTCCGCAGTTCCTCCCAGCACTCATACCTCTGCCAGCGCCTGAAACCAGCCCCAATCACTTGGTGCCATCAGTGGGTGTGAGCAGTGGCTGCTGTCCCCGATCACCCCTCAGGGCTTCTCCCCCTGCTCCTGAGGGATGATCGGGGCAGCAGCCCCCACTCGCACCCACTGCTGACGCCGGCCCCAATTGCTCCGCGCCATCAGTGGGTGCAAGCGGGGCCAGGGTCATCAGCACGTGGGAGCGGTGGTGGCGGGAGTGGGGCTGCCAGCAGACAGGGGACCGGGGGCCATGGCAGGGTGGGCTGAGACCCGTCCCTATGCTCATCACAGCCTTGAGGCCCACAGTTCCTTTCAAGGTGCATGAATTCATGCACTGGGCCCCTAGTATACTATAAAATTCTATTTATGTAGAATTCTGGGGGGAGAAAAACTTCCTTATAGTTACAGAAAACTGATCAGTGGTTCCATGGGGCAGAGGGCAAAATGGACAGCAAACATGTCCAAAACTTTGGAGGATGAAAGAAATGTTCTATGTGTTGATTACAGTGGTGAGTTCCTAGGAATATACATCTGGTAAAACTCATCAATTTTATAAATTGTATAAATTTACAAAGTGGCAAAGAGACTTAAAGAAGAGAGAGGGTTGGGAGCCAAGAGCCCCTCAGATCCCCAGGGAAATTCAGAAAAGACTTATTTCCTTGGGTGGGAAGGTGAGTGGGAGGCTGGAAGCAGACTGGACTGAGTGCCAGAGAGCTATGGTCAGAAATCTCCCCGTCCATAGCTCCATTCAGTGGTGATTAGTCTGAGACCTTGCGAGCCCTGCACACATCCTGCCTAGAAAGCTTTCACCTTCCCAGCCCATCTGTCACTTCTTATAAGACTCACTTTCTCGAAGAATTATTTTCTAATTTCTCTCTGCCCATTCTGCATTCACAGCATGATTTCCACTAAGTCATCTATACTTCCTTTCACAGCTAGTTGTTGCCAACAGCTATATGTGCTTTTGGGGTCAGATATTATTACCAAATGTTGGCAAGGAAGTGAGGAAATAGAACCCTCATCCACTGCTGGTGAAGCCATTCTGAAGGACAATCAAGTACTTAAAATCCAGCAAGTTGACCCCTGAGTGTACACCTGGGAAATTCTTTGTGGGAACACAAGGAAATGGACATAAGGAAGTTTAGTGCCACGCTGCTGAGGGTACCCTAAGTGTCCATCTCTAAGGAGTGTACAAGTAAAACATGGGGCATGCCTACAACAGGATAAGGAACTAGATTTTTATATAAGCAACCTGAATTGATCTAAAAAACAGAGTTGAGAGAGAAAAGTAAAAACAATGAGATTTATAATGCAATGTATTCCATAAAAAAGCCTTGTATGCTTTTGTACAAGTGCCCATATAGCTAAGTAAGCATCCATCAAGTGGATTGAAAGGACTATATTAAATATATTAGAGTGAATTCCTATGGGAGGAGGGCAATGGGATTGGGAGTGGTGGCGGAAACAGGGGAAGAAAGGGAAGAGGAAAAAAAAATAACATGAAAATTGTTTTCTGAAAAAGAGAGAGGGTTCTTCCATGCGTAGGCGATGATATTCCATAAACTGAGAATGGGACTAACTGAAGCATGGGCACCTGAATGCCAAAGGATATTTTAAAAATTAGAGGTAGTTTTTTATTTGTCTGTTTTTCATGTTCAAAATGAATGAACTGTTTGCTAGTACCATGTATTAGTTTCCTATTGCTTCCATAACAATGTACCACAAACTTAGTGGCTTAAAATAACATAAATTTACTGTCATACAGTTCTCTAAGTAAAAAGTCCAACCCAGATCTTATGGGGGGGGGGGCGTGTCAAAGGGTCAGCAGGGCCGCATTCCTCTCTGGAGGCTCTAGGGGAGAATCCATTCCTGCCTTTTCCAGCGTCTAAAGGTTACCCGCATGCCTTGACTAATGACCCTCTTCCTCCATCTTCAAAGCCAGCAAGGGCAGCTCTAGTTCTTCTCACATTGGTTTCTCTGGTTCTGATCTCTTTGGCCTCCCTCTTTCGCTTTCCAGAACCCTTGTGATTCTACTGAGTCCACCTGGATAAACCAGGATACTCTCCCTGTGTCCAACTCAGCTGACCAATTCTCCTTTGCCATGTAAGGTAACATATCCACAGGTTCCAGGGATTAGGACATGGAGTTTAGGGCATGGCAAATAGTGAAAACCACATATTCTTTATTATTGTGAACCAGTTGTTATTCAGCCAAATAACAACAACAAAATGTGTTGAGTCCTACTATACGCCAGATCCTTGTGGTAAGAGCTGAGGTTAAGTAGGGGTCAGGGATTGGGGGTTTCATGATTTCCGCCCTCCCCCTCTTTCAAACAGAATGCCCATTCTGGCTCATTTTAGTTAAGGGATAAATGGAAAATAGTCTGATTAAGCTGTAGTCATTTACAATGTCTGGCCTCTGGTAACCTTCTGGAAGAGACTTAGATTCTTTTTAAGAGGAGCACCAACCCAGTGCTTCTTAAACGTTAATGGGCATGCAAATCACCCTGGAACCTTGTCAGTGCAGCTTTGACCCAGTAAGGCTGGTGTGGGCCTGAGACTCTGTAGTCTCAACAGGCTCCCGGAAGATGCTGATACTGCCTGTCTAGGGCAGCAGGTAGAGGAGCCAGGTCCTAACTCAAATAAAGCTCTAATCCTGAGCAATACTCAGTCTGACTTTGCCATCAACTTATCAGTACAAAATGTCTGCCTCCTTCAAAGAAGTTACGGCAGTCAATCAGTTTGCCAAAACAACACATTTTGTCACTAACAAAACATTCATAGCAGAGGGAACGATCTGCCTCCTGGTAATGGCCTTGGTTGTCCATGAGGACAGTTTCTGACCAAGACCCACATTCATCCCCAGAGATATGGAGAATACTTTTTATAACCCGAGATATAATAATGAGTCTCCTGTCTCCTAGACCAGGATTCCCAGCATCCAAGGCTTATACCCACCCAGACACTGAGTGACCCAGTGACCCAGTTCCTGGTTCTATACCTTTGTTGGAAATTTATAAGGTTTGAGCTATTTCAGAATTCCCCTAATGAACAAGGTAATAAAGGCTGATAACATTCAATTTATTTCTCTAATGGGGTGGGGTTTTGCATACTAATTTTTTCGGGGGTCGGGGGAGGAGGTGGGGGAGAGATGACCAAGAGGGAAGAGCAGAAGCAACAGAATCTCTACAGTAACTTAAATAATCTTTATAAGGACCTCTGGCCAAGACAACCTTAGTAATGCCCATGGGAGGACACATTGTTGCCTCAAGCTAAATTGGTCGTGTAATTTTTAAGGAAGAAGAATGCAAGTTCCTATATATATCACATGGCTGTTCCTAATTAATGAGTTTGGACAATATTATGTCATAGTACAGTTCTGAACACTTACTGATGTACTTTGCTGTCCCTATGACTTCCCCAAATTCGTTTTCTTTTAATAAATATATTTTTTATTGATTTCAGAGATGAAGGGAGAGGGAGAGAGAATAGAAACATCAATGATGACAGAGAATCATCAACTGGCTGCCTCCTGCACGCCCCCCACTAGGGATGGAGCCCACAACCAAGGCACGTGCCCTGACGGGGAATCGAAACAGAAACCTTCATAGGTCAACGCTCAACAGCTGGGCCACATTAGCTGGACCCCAAATTCTTATTTTAGCCTCAGAAAGACCTGTTACTTCAGGTAAACGAAACAGAACCATCCCTACAGTCCCATGCCTTCTACTTGCAAGATTAGGTACATCTCATCTCCTCTGAAGATTGCTGGTATACTGTTTCTCTCAAGACCTCCTTGAAGAACCTTCATTTTATGTCATCTATAGGCCTCCTTCCCACTTTATCTTGGGTGGGTAGTTGCTAAAAACTCTCTTGTGTGACCTAACTCCTGGAGCTCCCTGACACAAGCAGCGTAGATCCAAACTGCAATGCAGAGAAGTGGTAGAAGGCATGAATCTCTGCAGAACAAAAGATGTACTCTGGCTAGCCCAGGATTTAAGGCTACCCATTCATCTAGCACAGAGGTGGGGAACATTTTTTCTGCCAAGGGCCATATGGATATTGATAACATCATTCACTTACTATAATGTACTAGTGCTTAATATAAATGTGTGTGGCTATGAAAAAAGCTTCTAGATTTATTGAATTTCAAGTCCCTCCTGCAGTTGATTCTAGGGCCTCATTCGGCCCTTGGGCTGGACGTCCCCCACCCCTGATCTAGCACCGTGGCTGGATGTTCTCCATGAGAGCTGTTTCCTATTGTAGAACAAATTAAGTGGGAGGGAGGGGTGTCACTATTCTCTCCCATCCAAAGCATTCACCCAAGTATTAAAAAGTAGAATATGCAAATATTGAATCATTATGTCGTACACCTGGAAATGATATAATGTTGTATGTCCATTATACTTCAAGGAAAAAAATGTAGAATTGTACAGCAGGCAGCAGCTTTTAAGACACAGAGCCTGATATCCATCACTGTTTGGATAAAGAAAAAGAAGCCTAGATAAGGGAAGGAAATAGATCAAGATCAAGTAGGCAATTCGTGGCAGTCCATGGTCAAACCCAGCTCACAGAGGTTAGGCTGGTGACTTTTTGAAAGTTGCCTGCCTACTTAATGGCAACACTGGGACTAAAGCCCATCTTCAACTACAAGACTCTTTCCCTGTTATAGCCTCCCTCAGCCATAGTTAGAACCCTTTCCCACCCCTGATAGAAGGACACCTCATTATGGATTCACTAATGTCTTTGAAGATACTCACCTTGAGTGCTAAAGGTTGATGTCAGCTTTGGGGTAAATGGAGCTGCCTTGGAATGCTACTGATCAGGCCTGGCCTTCTATCTCACAGTCATCTCAGCCTTCCACCTAGTTCCATTTTTATGGCTTAAGCTTTTTAATTATTTTCCTCCCCAATTCCTCTTCTGGTCATGTGTGACTCCTATCTTGTTATTTTAAGTTTCTCTCCAGCGAGGTAAATCTTCATTCTTGGTTTCAGCACTGGCTTTTTCTCTTTGGTTTCATCTCATCTGCCATGGGGAGCCAGCCTACCTTCGCACCCCTCTGTTCATATCTCACTCAGTTCTTTCCATTTCTCCAATTTCCACCATTTTCATACTTTCCACTTCCTCTCTCCCTACCACTTCTCTTGGAATGATGACTCCTGAATTTCTTGTCCCCACCAAAAGTGGATGGCTTTCTCCCTCTGCTTAAGGAAGAACAGAGAAAGCCCTAAATGCCATCTTTCATCTTATTTCCTATTTCCAGCACATATCCTATTTATAATTCTGCCTCCTTCTTCGCAGATTGACACAGCACTCTGCTTGCTTCCCAGAATAAAGGCAATTCAAGAACGAGAGGCAAATCCAGGCTCCCAGGATTCTTCTGTAGTCAGGCACTTGTTAGGCGTTCCTCTGCCAGCATTTGAGAAGTGTCTCTGCTGGCAGCTGTGCTTCTCTGAGCCCGTCTCCCTCTGTCCTGGAAAGTCCTTCCACACAGGATTTTCTTCATAGCAGATTTCCCTTCCTGGTCATGTGTCGACCAAGTTTATATTAACAGGGGGTTTTATTCCTTTAGCATACATTGACTATACCATAAAAGATACTTAAGAAATATTTGTTGGGTAAATAAATGTTGGTATATTAATAATAGGTCATAAGTGAGTTTGTAGGAAGCCAATATGAAATTATAACTGACTCAAATAGTGAACAATTATATATATATATATATATATATAATTTAAAAAATCAATTTCACATTATACCCAATATCTCTGATGTCCCCATCACCAAATCATTATCAAACCTGAATGAAGGAGCAGCATTTATAAAGTGACTGCCACTATTAGGAATTATGCTTTGCTTAAATGATTTCATTTATTCCAAAACCTCTGAAATGTGTTTTATTATCCCCATTTTGTGGCTAACAAAACTGAGGCTCAGATAGGTGAGTAGCTCGCCCTACGGAACATAAATAGTAAGTAGATTCAACCCAAGTCCATCTATCTGCCTGAAGCTCACAAAAAAACTGAAAGCATATTTGGAGCCTTTGAATGCAGTATTTGAGTAGCACATGACGACCTCTAGTTCAGCCTGTGCCTATTTCTTTCCTACCTGGCATTTAGTAGGTGCTCAAATATTTGTTAAATTAAATTATTGAGTGTACTATTTACTGATAGACTCAGTCTGTTAACCTGGTATTATTCTAATATACAGGGCTTGACATAGACACCCAGCAAAACCAGCATTGAGCTTCAGAAGGTTATCAGATGGGGACACAGGAGCCAATGTTCTCTGTCCTCACCAAGGAAAGCAGATATGGGAGGAAACCTTAGTAGGCAGGATTGAGGTTAGAACTAAGGAAAACATTGTAAGACACTGGGCCAGGCCACTGAGGAAGACAAAATATTTCGTCTGCAGATCCCTATCTCTCTGGGATGAGCCAGACGCCTGCCTGCTGGGAAGACTCTGCTTCTGAGGGTCTGCAGAGGCACCAGAGCTGCTCTTCTGCATTTGTGGCCACAGTAAGAAGAGGCTGCTGCAGAAACTGCCTGTTCAATGGCATCCTCTTCACAGTACTGTGGAGTTGTTACTTCCCTTGATTGTTCTCTGATTCGTAGTTTTAATTGTATCCTTGCTTTTAGGTAGAGAATAGAATCATGTTCCCAAGGGAATGGCTCCGAAAACCCACTGCCAGCCTCAAATACAAAAAAGGAGCCTGCAGAAACCCTGCAACCCTGCTTCATGCTCTCAGGGAAAAGGAGGTGAGGAAGAACAGCTACCTCCAAAGGTTTGGGGTTTTGGCATGGACCTTGCCCTCTTCCAGGGGCATAAACAGCAGCAACATTATTCATAGGAAACAGCCTGGAAATTGCATAGAAATTGCATAGGAAATTGCCTGCGGGGCTGGGTTTATATGGTGCTGAAAAGCTACCATCCCCCAAATAGCTGTCCCTCACCCACACGGGAGCTTCTTTGAACTAATACCACTGTTGACATAATTATCTATTACTTTCCTCAAATTTATATGCGTGTTTCTATACAATTAAAGTCATACTGTATGCAAATGTTGCAATCTGCCCTCTTCGGTTAACATTGTAGTTTATAAGCCTTGAGAAGGGGGTGTAGTAAAATCCAGCCATTTTACAGTTGAGGGTGACATCAGGCAGAAATAGCAGCAACAGCCAGTAGTCCTGGTTCGGCTCCAGGGAGCTTGAATAGTCTTTTCCCACCTGTGGTGTGAGTCACCCGTTTACATACCTTCATGGGGCAGAGGACAGTGGTTGGTTGGCTCTAAGGTTTTAAAAGGTTGTTGGTTTTTTTAAATCTTCTCTCAATTTCCTTTATTTTCAAATTTTTATATAATGTTTCTGACTTTCATAGTCAGAACATTTTAAGTGTTTCTTCTTTCTGCTGCCAAGAAAGCAGGAAGGCATTAAAATCTGAATTCGCTGCAGCAGAGCAAGCCACCCAGGCTCCTCTCACAATGCCTTAGGCTCTCCATCTGTGAAATGGGACGATCACCCTGGACCCTCCCGGAGTAGAGACTGTAACACCATCTGTATCATACAGAGAAGGTAAAGAGATAAGCAGCCCAGCCCTAGCCGGTTTGGCTCAGTGGGTAGAGCATCGGTCTGTGGACTGAAGGGTCCCAGGTTCGATTCTGGTCAAAGGCACCTGCCTGGGTTGCAGGCTCAATTCCCAGTAGGGGGCATGCAGGAGACAGCCAATCAATGATTCTCTTTCATCATTGATGTCTCTATCTCTCTTTCCCTCTCCCTTCCTCTCTGAAATCAATAAAGATATATCTGAAAAATAGATAGATAGATGATTGATAGATAGATAGATAGATAGATAGATAGATGATAGATAGATAGATAGATAGATAGATAGATAGATAGATAGATAAGCAGCCCATATCTGGGAGGTGGTTGAGCTTCAGCTGGTCAACTCTCCACAGTCTTCCCACCCCATTCATTCACCTTATTTATGATCATGACCTCCCCCAGCGTAGGCATCATTGAGAACAGATTGGAACCCAGGTATCTTTAAACCCTGAGAAAAGGAGTCAAGCGACTTTCTTTTCCCATTGTTCATTTACAGGCTGACTTATACATTAGGCAGAGGAGAGACAGTGCCTAGAGATCAAAATACTTTTAGGGGTCCACAAAAATGTTTTAATATGAAATATTAATGTATTTGTTATATGTCAAACCAGTTATAAAATATAAGTTTTCATATTTGCAATGAAAGAAGGGGTCCACAAAAGCAAAAGTGCCTAAGGTCCATGAAAGTCACACTGTGACTTTACTCAGCCTATATCAGCTTCATTATCTCCATCCAAGCCCTTCCATGAAACCATCAAGGTGATTGTGGACCAACATGCCCTCCACCCTTCTCTATTCGTCTTCTTTATCCTTCTAATACAAAAGAAATAGAACTTTGGTCTGGATTTTTGCAATGAAAATACCCAGAACCATGAGGTCACACTGAGACCCTACAGCAGAACTAGGCAGCTGGAGACATATTTAGCTGAGAGCAAAGAAATAGCTTTTTAAATTGCCCACACAAACAACCATTACAACACAGGAAGGATAAGAAGCAGTAAGTCTAGGAAATGACTTGGCATTTCCTCCCCCTTTTAACATTTTATTTATTGATTTTTAAAGAGAGGGGAAGAGAGAGAGAGAAAGAGAGAGAGAGAGAGAGAGAGAGAGAGATTTGTGTATTCGCTGGATGCTTCTTGTATGTGTCCTGACCTCACTGGGGATGGAATCTGAAACCTTGGTTTATTGGGATGATGCTCTGACTGAGCTACCCAGCCAGGGCATCACCGCCCTCTTTCTTTTTAAGAATGATTACCCCTCATCCTAGCTGGTTTGGCTCAGTGGGTAGAGCGTCAGCCTGTGGACTAAAGGGTCCCAGGTTCGATTCCGGTCAAGGGCACATGCCGGGGTTGTGGGCTCAATCCCTAGTAGGCGTGCAAGAGGCAGCCAATCGATGATTTTCATCATTGATGTTTCTATCTCTCTCTCCCTTCCTCTCTGAAGTCAATAAAAATATATTTGAAAAAAAAAGAATGATTACCCCCTCATTCCTTAGGATAAGGTTTCTGTAAGATGTAAACCTCCGCCGAAACCGGTTTGGCTCAGTGGATAGAGCGTCGGCCTGCGGACTGAAAGGTCCCAGGTTCGATTCCGGTCAAGGGCATGTACCTGGGTTGTGGGCACATCCCCAGTAGGAGATGTGCAGGAGGCAGCTGATCGATGTTTCTCTCTCATCGATGTTTCTAACTCTCTATCTCTCTCCCTTCCTCTCTGTAAAAAATCAATAAAATATATTTTTAAAAAAAGATGTAAACCTCCTCACCCAGCCAGTGTGGCTCAATGGTTGAGCATTGACCTATGAACCAGGAGGTCACAGTTAGATTCCTGGTCAACATGTAGAAGGCAGATGATCAATGATTCTTTCTCATCATTGATGTTTCTATCTCTCTCTCCCTCTTCCTTCCTCTCTCTGAAATCAATAAAAAATATATTTTAAAAAAAATATGTGAATATCCTCTTGACTAACTCGGGTCTTTCTTTTCAAATCAGAGTCAAAAATATATAAGCACAATTGCAAACCATTTGATTACATCCCTGTACTTTCCCAAGATTCCCTAAGGAGGCACTTACACCAGTTTTTGCATCATTAAATATTTAAATAAAAACTCCAGATGAATTGCGGGACAAAAAGGCATTTACAAAGCACATATTTGGACACAACGCAGCACCAAGTTTTAGACTTAGGCAGCAATAGAACCTTTGGTCCCTGCAGACCAGAATTACACTAATGATGCAGCAAAGAGTTTGAAGGAAGAGAATGTTGGCTTCAAGGGAGGAAGCCAAAACAGAAACCCCCAATTTTACTGCCAGTCCTTTGTCCAGCAGCCACAAATAGACAGAATGCCATCAAGAACCAGGAAGCAAGCAAAACAATGCAGCTGCGTGGCCAACCTCAAGTCCCAAAGCCCAAGCCTCAGTCAGTTTTATAACATCGTGGAAATGTTATTGAGTGCAAGTCACCCCCAAATACCTGTGGTACAAAATAAAACAAGCCATTTAAATTCAGAAAACTTTGTTTATAAAATCAGGTGATTTTTTTTTAATAATTGTCACTGGCAAACATTTATTGAGCATGCCACTAGGCCAAGAGGGTATAAAGGATGTATTAGATAGTCCCAACCCACAGAAGTCTGCAATGTGTTTGGGAAAGATGGGATATATTAAATGCAAATGGATCACAGTGGTACCGGGGCATACACATGACAAATGGCACAGGAGGGGTCCAGACTATAAGCTCTGTATGAGAGCCAAGAGAAAGGCGAATCCTCAAGTGACTGATGTGTCACTGAGGATCCACAGGAAGCAGATGGCACACTCAAAGGATTTAACTAAAAGAGTTTAACTAAGAAAATACTGACTGAGCTAAGCCAACTAATTGTCAGTGGTGAATTTGGGAACTAGCAACACTGGGAATCAGTTACCATGATGAGGAAAATAAGACATTTGGGGCGGGGTGCGGGGGAGAGGAGACCAGCAGCCGGACTCTGTACCTAGTTAGTCAGTATCCCTAATGCACATTCTTGTTAGCCTATAATCAAGTCACTGCCCCTTCCTTAATTATCTGGTCTTGCAAGACCTATTTACCTAAATACTCACATTTTACAGAGGACATAAACCATGAACAATACACAACCCCTGGAGGGGGTTATCAGTGCTGGCGCCAGGCCAGGCCTTTAGGTCTGGTCTCACGTCTCCCAAGCCCACAAAAGGTCTGGAAGTCTGATCCATATATGGGGGACAAGGAAACCAATGGGTATAAAGAGAAAGCTTCCTCCATATTGGTTTGCTCAGGATTTGGAAATAGGCTCCCCTGAGTCACGGCACTAGTACACCTGGAAATAAATGGGGTTTCCTGTATCTTCGAGTACTCCTGTGTGTGTATTTTCCGATCGCCTGGTAAATTCTGTAACAACCACACTACCACTCTAGGGCCTGACGAGGCAGGGCAAGGAGTGATGTTACTAGAAGAGGGGATACTAGACAGAAGCTGAGGCTATAAAGGCAGAGCAGGATGCTCAGGATGAGAGTTGGGGAATAAATACTCACCTTCTGTTCACTGGCTGATGCCTCCCACAGGCCAAACCCAACCAGAAACTGGAGAGCAAGGAAATAGAAGATGCAGTTTGGGGACACATATCAGAAGAGAGAAGAGTGGGCACAGGGGGACACATGGAGACTAGCCTAGCACACAGGCTAGACACCTTCCTGTGGGTTTTAAGAGAAAGGGGAGCTTTCTTGGCATAGAAATGGAAGGGGGAGGACAGAAGAAAACATGAATGTATGGGAAATGGGCAATAATGTTTTCAGCCAGCTAATGTGTGCAGAGAACATTTTCTTAAGAAGGGGCAGACTATAACATTCAGGAAGCATGGAGGATTAGCCATAGAGGAGGGTTTCTTAGCCTCATATAAAAGAGTATCTATAAGCTCTGACACATAATGGATACCCACAAAACCAGCATCCACACCAAGAACTAGACCACCACCAACCACATCTATCTGTATGCTCCTCCTTCTTCCACTCCCCTGTCTCTTAGAATTTTGTGATTATCATTTTCTTGTAAAGTTATCCTCTTCATTATATTCTGTTGCATTTATTGACTGATAGATCAAGGATAACCTCACCTCTGTCCCTCAACTGGCCTCCTGCAGACAGACATCAGACCACTTGGGTCAGAACAGTATCATGAAATTCCTTTCTTACATTTAACCTGCCACACTAAGATTTTATTTTTCATCTTCCATCTCCAGCTGGCTATTAGTTTACCAGAAACACCCCTTCTTCTACGTGAAGATTATTATTCATTCCTACCTGCATCACTTACTCTGCATGAAAGCAGGAAGAGACCAGCATACCTTCTTCCTTCATGCACACACAGAACAGACCCCACTTGCCTTTTTCTCCTGGAAGATACACCTGCAGCCCTCAAACCCCTAGCCTCCCTCTCCAGTCCTAAGGCACACCCTGCTGGATAGGTGCCTACACCACTTGGTGGCACCTCCACAGAAGGCTCTGGAAGGCAATTGGTGGCCAGTGGTTAGATTTCTTTCATCCCCAAATTCCCTGTGGGTTAGTGGTCATCCCCAGACCATCCAGAATTCTCCAGAGTTTGACCTGACAATAGACTGAGCCCTTTACAAATGGACGACTGCAGGCTCTGAAAAGCCCTCTGCATGCGTAAACCCAAAACCCAGCTCCCCCCTACCGCTGTTCACTGATGCTTGAAATTGCTTTAAGGAGAGACAACCGCTCTCGTCTCACAACTAGAGAAACCTTCGATGACCCTGGATGAACTCATTGATTTAGAGTAGTGCACAGTACTGTATAAATGGGTTGGAAGATTGGATGATGCAATGGGCATCTTTAAAAATGGGCGTAAAGTGACAAAGGGTGTACCAGAGAAAGATGGGGCTTTTCTTGCCTCCTTAAGAACTTGAGAAAGAAAAATCTTAAAAATTATTAGACCTGGAGTCCCATTTGGCTCTACTGCCAGCTGTTCCTCCATGGGCAAGTTACTCAAAGTTTTGAGCCTGTTTCTTATTTCTGCAACGAAGGTAAATACCTACCTCCAGAGTTACTGTGAGACTCTGATGCCATTCTACACGGTGAATATTTTCCTTCTTTCTCTGTTGCTTCAGGCATCTCAAGCTCTATTCTTACCCACAGTAACTCTGTCCCCTTTCTTAGCATTACCAGGTATAGAGAATAAGAGTGAGGAATCTAGAACCACCAAACGTGGGTTCAAATCCTAACTCTATCATTTGCTAACTGTAATCTTGGGCAAGTTACTTGACCGCTCGGCTGTTTCCTCATCTGTCAATGAAGATGCTAGATAATACGTAGTACTTGCCTTATGGGGTGGTCATAAGGATTGAGTTAATATGTGTCACACACTTAGGAATCATTTTGGCTCCCACACAAAACGCACTGCAAGAATGCTTGCTACTGATTCCCCAAGGGCTTCTCATCTGTCGACCTTCCACAAGCCAAAAGGTCATTACAAGTTCCTCCACTTCCACTCTCTAATGTACAAAAGCCCGCTGCAGGTTGACACACATCCCCCCAGGGTTCTTAACGCCCTGGCCCCGTCCTTAAACCGCCAGGACAGCTGGTCCTCCCACAGCAAGCAACACACACACACACACACACACACACACACACACACACACACACCCCGAAGCTGTTTTCAGCCTCCCAACCCGGTCCTGGCAGGACTTTGGGAACCCCAACTCTGCATTGCAGGTGGTTGTACCCAGGGGGCGGAGGAGGGGGGGGGCCGGGGGGGAAGGCCTGTGAGGGAGCGCCCCGCCCCTCCGCGGCGGTTGCCAAGGCAGCGTAACCGGCGTCAGGGTTGCCAGGAGAAGGCTGCTCGCTAACAAAGCCCGGTCTTGCTCCACCTCTCCTTTCTCTCCAAGCCAAGGGCCCGAACGGTCCCTCCCCACCCAACCTCTGCTGCTTTCCCTCTCCAAGGGCGCCAGGCCCTGAATCTCTCCCCACACTCCCAGCCTGGTGCCTGACAGCTTGTTTGGGAGCGAACCTCAGGTAGCAACCCCGAAAGGAAAGTGGGGGGAGCGGGCCTTGGCGAGCTCCCCGACGGTTGCGTGGGTCGGAGGGAAGAGTCCTGCCCATGAGCCCGCCTGAATTCTGTCTACAGAGCAAGAGGAAGGGACTATGATCTTTAAGAGAATATGACCATGGGTGATTATTGCCCTCTGTCCATCATATATCTATGTTTTTGTACCAAGAAGTACTATTTTATGATTTCTTACACAGAGGATAGTGATTTGGAAACACAACACAATCTGGGATCAGAGCCCCTGACCCTACTGACTAACCAAACCTCTTATTTTTCTTCTGTAACATGGATATAAGAATACCTAGGGAGGGGTAGTCATGAGGACCAGTGAGCTTGACTAGCACTTTATAAACGGCTATCACTGATTCATTTTCCTAATATTTATTGAGCACTGACTGTATTCCAGTCACCAGGCTAGGTAGTGGGAATTCTATAGTGAACAGAAACTGATCGTCCCTGCCCTTATTACAGTTCATTGGGAGAGACAGGTGTTAATCAAATAATCATGCAAATAGTGTAAAATTAGAGCTAAGTGCTGGCAATGAGAGTTGGGTAGTTAAGTGATGCTCTGAGAAGATATATTGAAACTAACAGCTCAGGGAGGTGGTAAGGTGTGGAGTACATTCCAAGCAAAGGTAACCATGTGTCCAAAACCCACCATCTCCCATTCCAAACTCAAACAAGTTTTGCCTGGTCTTGGGTTCCAAGAGCTGCTCATAGAAACCACCTCTGGGGTTGTGGTGTCTGGAGCCTGTCATTCATGTAACTGAAGACCTCATTTATATAACTGAAGCCCTGTTTAGTCCACACCAATAAAACAAAATGAGAGATTCCAGAACATCTATATTCCATATAGGGTAAGACCTATTTTCTTCAGCACTGAGAATGTATGTGTTGGCCACAATTCCACATTGGGAAGGATATGAGTTTTTAAAAAGGGAAATCTGTTTAATTTTAAAGAGCTGGGGGTAAGCGGACTAGAATGGATCATTGAGGAGGGCCTACCATACTGACAGCTTTAAGAATGGAAAAGAATGTTACAAAAACATCGCAATCATGGAATGGTAAGGTGAAATGGGCCTTTCTCCACTTCTTTGATCTGATGTGAACAAATGATCCATGTTACTCAAAGGCATAAAGGTTGGGCTTTGGGGCCTCTCCAACCTAAGGAGCCTATGATTCTAAGTCTCTGTGGCTCAAAAGCACATAGAACTGAGAGTATATGGCAGCATGAAAGAATTTGACCTGCCCCTCCCTCAATGTGCTCCATTTCTACTGTGATGCCACCATCTACCCAGTCACCCAAAATTGAAAAGTGGGGAGTCATCCTAAATTATTCTCTCTTCTCATCCTCCTCCCTCAGTGGTTACCAAATCCCGTAGCTCCTGTCTCTCCTATCCCTTCCATTGTATCTGATTTTCAAGGCAATGATGTTCAAGAGTTGTTGCCAAAAGTGCTGCCATATTATCCTAACCAGATTCCCTGCCTGAAGCTTCAGTTCACTCCCTTTAGCCCATCTACACAGCTGTCAATCAACGCATATTTCAGAGTCCAGTGAAAAGAAAGAAATCATATAACAAGTCTAACAAAGGAAGTACAATATAACGAATTTTTAACTATAATGGGATTGGAGTAATGCAGCAGTTCTCAACTTGTGGGTCGCCAACCTGTGGGTCACGACCCCTTTGGGGGTCCAACGACCCTTTCACAGGGGTCACCTAAGACCATTGGAAAACACATATGTAATTACATATTGTTTTTGTGATTAATCACTATGCTTTAATTATGTTCAATTTGTAACAATGAAAATACATCTTGCATATCAGATATTTACATTACGATTCATAACAGTAGCAAAATTACAGCTATGAAGTAGCAACCATAAATAATTTTATGGTTGGGGGTCACCACAACATGAGGAACTATATTAAAGGGTCACAGCATTAGGAAGGTTGAGAACCACTGGAGTAATGGGAGATTGGTAAGACATAAAGAGATCTAAAGCATACAGAGATGCAAGAAGCAACCACAATCCTTGAGATGGATTACTCAAAAAAAAAAAAAGACAACCTCCTAAGAACTTATATTCAACCTTAGTCCCAACCACTCTCCCTTTGTCCACTCTAGCCCACCACATTTACTCATAGTCCTGAATTCACCATGTTCTCTTACACCTCAACACCTTTCTGTAAGTGGTCATAGCTACAAAGAACTCCCTCTTTGCTCTCGTCAGTAAGCAGACGCTTATTAAGTAGCTGCTCTGTACCTGGCACTGTTCTGGGGGCTGGGAATACAGCAATGGACAAACCAGGCTTCCCCAAGTCTCTGTTCAAATTTCATAACCCTTTGGGAAGTATTTTTCAACTTCCTTCTCCTACCCTCAGAGGGGTTAAATTCCTCATCTAGAAGTTTCTAGTCACCAACATCTAGTGGAGATTTGTTGACATTTATCATACCCTGTTTTAATCATTGATTTTCCTGTCGGGCTCTTCCAGTAGCCTATGAGCTCTCTGAGGGCAGGATGTGTGACTCGTGTATTTCTATATCCCAGTATTCAGCACTAAACTCACTACACATGAGTTTTGTTAGATTAATATTTGCCCAGGATCTATAATGAGTCCAAGTCCTGCCTTATAATCAAGAGTGCTTCTCAACTAGAGCCTAATCCTCCCTACAGGGTCTATTGGAAAAAGACAAGTCAATGTTGAGCATCATCAGGAATGGTAATAGAAATAGGACAAAAACATGGCCCTGATCTTATATTGAAAACTATGGTGCATTCCCCCCTCAGAGCCCTTTTATACTTCGAGTCCCTGGATCATTAGAAATGCTATAACGAGATCAGAAGTAGGAAGGACAAGTAAATGGGTGAAAATGATGTGGGAGTATTCTGACAGTTCACTCTGAAAAATGAAGACTTTCATATACTTAGGAAAGACAAGGTTATGGTGACCCCAGGTTTGTATACCAGATTTCCAAGCCAAAGGACAGGCTTCACAGCTGTAGGGAACACAGTTAACATGGCAGGCTATAAATGGTAGCCTGGGACTTGTGGACCATGATGCAAACATGAGGAAATCATTGAAATACAAGCATGCCAAAGTTAAGATAAATCGAAAGAGTTTCACTTGTTAAATAATAGATGTGGAACTCATAACTTCCAAGAGATGGTACTAGCATGATATACAAGCAATTTTGGGAAATTTGCTAATAACAGAGCCAAAAGCTATACTAAAAAAAAAAGGAACAAGGTCAGGTAGGACTGCTCTTAACAATTTTGTTGTTGGCATCCAAATGCTGGGTTTGCTGGATCATGGATTGGCTCAGGATAGAAAAACATCCAGACTTCTGTGAAATAAACTTGGAGAGGCAAGATAATATGAATAAGACAAATTAAAGAGAAGAAATGAAGATGTGTCATTGCTTTATTCAGAGAGGGGCAGTATGTCATAGTGTGGAAAGAGCAATGAGGTAAACCTGAGTTCTTGAT
The DNA here is from genome assembly GCF_000147115.1 of Myotis lucifugus. NCBI lineage: Eukaryota > Metazoa > Chordata > Mammalia > Chiroptera > Vespertilionidae > Myotis > Myotis lucifugus. Next base: position 2,822,796 of record NW_005871153.1, read on the forward strand.
TCAGCTCTAACATAGCTGTTAGCTTGCACCAAACACCTCACTTATCTGTACATCAGTTCTCTCATTTGTAAGTTGGAGATATTGAACTATATTGTAAGCCAAATTAAGTCCCTTCACATCGATGTTTCTCTCTCCCTTCCTCTCTCTCTAAAATCAATAAAAATATATCCTCGGGCAAGGATTAAAAAGTAAAATTTAAAGAAATAGAATTGTGTTGTTGGGGAATGGCAGAGATCACTACAAAGCAGGAGTGGAGGAGCTGGAGAGTAGAGGTGATGTAAGGTTGGAGTTTGTTACGCTGGATGATATTGTAAACATTACTATTATGTTACTGTTTTATAAATTAAAAAATAGAATGAGGTCTAAAGAATAACCTGCATCCAAATATGATTGCCATTTAAGTGAAGCCTCACTCAATATAAGCCTGCTTTTCTGATTCTTTCAAATTCACTCAGTTTATCTCAATCTTAGAATTGTATGACCATCTTAAAATTTGTTTATGCTTTGGTGTTTCATAGGTATCAGAAATTTTAAAGACGCCCCCCACACACACACACCAATCCCAGCAAGTAACATCAATTCTCCTGAAGAAATCCAAGCTCCTATTTATAAACTAATACATTGCTTTATCATGCTGCCTCAGTAAGAGAGTTAGTGGTTAGCTACATGTTATTTCTTTCTTAGCTAGATGTTCTTACTTCTTCCTCTTGGCTTCCATTTCCTTTAGAAAGTACCAGGTGTCTTTGGCCTGTGTGATATTCTATGAACTCTGCAATCAAAATTTCTCTGTAATCAGAAAGAAGTTCATCTGCTTTGCTAATTTGTCTCAAACTTTCTTCCTGGCTTCTAATCAATATCTTAGTTGAGTAATTTAAATTAGAAGTTAATTGTTCCCTTAACAACAAGTTTTTTTATAGTTCACTTTCTAATGAATATTTCTTTTAAATTATATAAATCTCAGATTTTACTGGAAATTGATTTCAATAACCACAAGAATCTCTTGTATAACACATAATCTTAAAAGGTTGAAACAAAACTGTCTTTCAACAGAAGTACTTGGCACTGCACTCTACCAGCAAAACGTCCCCCAACTTCTTCATGTCATGGCTCACATCCCTTTGAATTCATGAGCATTGTTGGTATACTTTATTATATTTTCACACATTCCTTGAAATTTTGATTAAATTCAGTCCTGTGCTCAAAAATGTCAAGTGAGCCAATTTTCTGAAAACAATAAATTCTCCTCGCCAACTCTGCAATAAGGATCATTGACTTTTTTCCCCCAATTCCTCTCTTAGCTTCTAACCTCCAGAAAACCTTTTATTTTGCTAGTACCTTGGTAGGAAACATCAGACTGTTTCTTCACATAAAGCTGAAAACAGACCGACAGAACCAATAGCAGCCTGGATTGTACTAGTAACATCCTCTAATGTGGAATTTACATCTACAGGCGAACATAGAGATGAGAACTCTCTGTGAGCTAAACAATGTCTTAGTTGCCTCCTAGGTGTTCAGAACATGGAGAACAGATATCAAGTAAAAACATTCCCACCTTCCTGCCATCACAGCTTTCCCATCAGCACAGAAACCGCTGTATTAATCCAGAAAATTTTGTTTTAAAGTACATAAAGTACTCGAAATACTTCATCCTGAGTAGTTTATTTTGGTAATTTTTGGCAAATGGTATTATTAGCAAAACTATTTTTTGGCAAAACATATTCTTCTAAGCATTCCTCTCTAAGGATTCTAACTAGTGCTGTTAACCTGCACAATGTTACTGACATCTGCGGGTTCACTTCTCTGCAAGGAAATGCTGTGATTGATTAGTCGTGTAGAGAGTGACATCAATGCATCTTCTAATAGTATCATTCCAGAGTGGCACTTATATTTCCTTTACTTCACTTAGTCCCAAACGTGCTAATTTCCCAGGCAGGTTGGTAAATGCTGATTCTATAATTGTAAGAGTCATTTTGGCTTTAGTTCTTTTTTAAAAAATTTTATTTTATTGTTTAAAGTATTATAAATAGTAGTACGTATGTCTCCTTTTTTTCCCCACTGACCTTCCCCCGGCCACCCCCGCAGTGTCTTGTGTCCATTGGTTATGCTTATATGCATGCATACAAGTCCTTCGGTTGATCTCTTACCCCCCCTCCCCATCACTCCCCAGCCTCCCCGCTATAATTTGACAGTCTGTTCCATGCTTCCCTGCCTCTGTATCTATCTTTTTGTTCATCAGGTTATAATGTTCTTTATTATCCATAAATGAGTGAGATCATGTGGTATTTTTCTTTCACTGCCTGGCTTATTTCACTTAGCATAATGCTCTCCAGTTCTACCCATGCTGCTGCAAATGGTAAGAATTCCTTTTTTATAGCAGCGTAGTATTCCATTGTGTAGATGTACCATAGTTTTCTAATTGGCTTTAGTTCTTAATTATGTGACTTTTTAATTAGCTTCTTGAAGCCAAACCCAATCTGATGTAAACTATTGTTGTAGTTGGATATACTGTTGTAACAGTTTCATAAAACAGTGGTTTCCAAAGTGTAGTTTCAGGGACTTCTGCGGATCCTTGAGACTTTGGGTGGGTAGGAATCTATTAAGTTAAAACTATTTTTGTAATAATGCTAAGACATTATATGTCTTTCTCACTCTCTTTTTTCTTAAGAATGTACAATGGAGTTTCCCAAAAGCTACATGATGTGTGATATCATATCAGATTGAATGCAAAGCAGATATGAGAATCTATCCGCCTTCTACTAAACCAGACATTAAAAGATTTGTGAAAATGTAAAACAATGTCTCGGTTCTCATTAAGGAGTTTTGTTTCTGGACACTATTGCATTTTTCATAAAATTACATTACTTATGTTAACAAGTAAAGAATTTCCTTTTATTTTAAATATTTTTAAATTTCTAAAATGATAAATATTGATAGATATAACTCACATTAACAAAAGTTCTCTAGGGTCCTCAATAACTTAGGAATGTAAAGGGGTGCTGATGCCAAAAACTTTAAGAATTACTATCTTCAGAGACTTTGTAGAACATAGGTATTTTCTATTAAGGCTCTGGCATAATTTACCTGGCACCATTATTTTTTCATGTGATACCTTTTCAACGAAAATAAGATATTTAGGCAGACAAAAAAAATTATCAAGGCAAACAAATCCAAATTTGAAATAATCTTCACTATATTGCCTAATAAATGACTTAACTTTATTTTTTAATTCCTGTATATGTCTTGTGAATCTCTAAAAAGAATTCAACAATAATTCAATAGTTAAAAATTATTAATATTTAGATTTAAATTATACTTTATGGTGGGAAAATAAATACCATATTAAAGTACTTAAGGAAACATAGGCCTTTTTGACTACAACAAATCAATATTCAAGGAAATAAGGTTGATTTCCTTAAACTATTTTAAATCATTAAATTTTTGAAAAAGTAAGCATTTGATAAGGGGGAACTTTGGAAATATTATAATTCAATTTAATAATTGAAATGCTAGCCTTTCCACAAAATATAAATATTATTTATACTCAAGTATAGTTAAAACATTTTGAAAAATGTTTTCCATAAGATATTAAAGGCCTAAGTCCCCTTTATTAAACCAATTAAATTATTTTCCATTTTTTTTGTTTTTAGAAGGAAACATTATTTCTATAAGTAATATAATTATGAAATCCATTAAGAATCAGATTTTGGATATTTTACATCAAAAGTTAAGAATAAACACAAATATAAACCAAGGCACAACTTTTAAAGTGAACAAAATCAATTATGTTTTATTAGAAGTGATGATGATGATGATAATGATGATGATAATGATGATGAAAGCATATATACTTTCTTAGTTGGGAGGAAATAAGGTTTTCAAACAAATTATTTCTTGAACAGCTTTCAGGAATGAATTAAGTTTGAGAACCGAGGTTCCACAGTATATGCAGACAATATGAACAAAATAAGAGTGTGCCCTTTGGCAGATAAAATGGATTGAAAAGTTATCAGAGACAATCAACTTGTATTAGTAACTTTTTAAATTATGAAATATTTCACAACACAAAACCCAATGCATCATGTAAAAAGAGGCATAAAAATAATAAAGCAAACATCTAGGCAACCACCATTGAGCTTAAAATATAGAACATTGCTAATAGTGTCGGGACCCCTATTTCATACTCCTGATGACATCCCTCTCCTTCCCTGACACAGGATAACAGCCATTCTGAATCTGGGTTTATTACTTGTTGTTCTTTATTATAATATGATGACATATGTATGTAACCTAAGCAATGTATCGCCTTTCCAGCCAGCATTGTGAGAGTCAGCCACGGTGATGTCTGCAGCATGCTTATGGAGATTTTTGCTATCTTTTCAATCAATGAAGCTTTCCCCACTATTCAGTGGCCCTCTTTATTCCTAATAATGCATTTTGCCTTAAAGTTTCTTTTGTCTGGTATTAACATGCCTACATCAACTTTCTTTTGGTTATTATTTGCCTATTTAATCATATATCCTTTTACCTTCAGTCTTCCTGTGTCCTTATGTCATTTCATATGTGCCTATAGTTGAAGTTACTAAAAATCCACTCTGATAGCCCTAGCCGCTTTGGCTCAGTGGATAGAGCATCAGCCTGTGGACAGAAGGGTTCCAGGTTCAATTCTGGTCAAGGGCACGTACCTTGGTTGCAGGCTCCTCCCCTGGTTCAGGTGCATGCAGTAGGCAACCAATCAATGTGTTTCTCTCACATCGATATTTCTCTCTGTCTTTCCCTCTCTCTTCCACTCTCTCTGAAAATCAGTAAGAAAATATCTTCGGATTTTAAAAAAAAATACACTCTGATAATTTCTGAATTTTAACTGGGACATTTATCACTGCTTCTTTTTACCGTAATTACTGATGTGCTAGTATATGGATTCTTTTCTGTCATGTTATTTATCCATTTTTTTCTATGCTTTTCTCTTTTCTTCTTTTCTATTGATCAAGTTGTTTTGCTGCTGTTGTTTTTAATTCCTATCTCTTCTTTACTAATTTGGTGGTGATATTACATTTTTAGTAATTATCCTAGAAATTTTACTCTGCATACTTGCATACTTGACTTTTTACAAAGTCTAAAATATCTTTATACTCTGCTGCCTCCAAATAAAAGAACGTAAAGTAAAATAGAATGGAGTACCACCAACCTGAGACCATTTTAGTTTTTTGTCTTTGGATTTTCCAACCAGGCTGGTTGATGGGATAAATTCAAAACTTAGACCCAGTTTGTGGCTACAAACTCATGGGAGACTATCTCGCCCCCAACAAAAAGCAACAATGGAAACATATTTCTACGTCACTTCCCCTGCCAGTAAGCAGACACTTTCAATCCCACCCTTTCACGCTAAGGGTGTGTGAACCTTGGAGGGTCTCGGGGTGGGGAGGGGATCAGTGATAAGAGAATCCTTCAGTTCAGCTGTTTACATTACATAGGCCCAAGACCTGGTTTATTTCCAACTTACTTGGCCATTTGTCTGAAAGTTTCAAGTTTCTGGCATCTACACTTGCCCCTAGTTTTGTCATTTGTCATTCTGATTTCTGCTTTATTCACTTTACCTGGCACTTAATTTCCCCTGCTTTCCTGCAACATAACAAGGTAATTTGAAAGGTACAGTTTGCTGGGATGTGTCTAACATCTAGGGGTTTTTTGAGGAGGGGCTTTTCAGAATCCCTAGACTCTTTCTCTACTAAAAAGCAAACAAAATCTTTTAAACTGTTGTTTGTGCACAGAGCTTTATACCATGTATGGATTTTCATATTTTGTTTCAATTTGTCTTGGAACTTTTTGAGTGAAATGTACATGTTTTCTTTTTTCACAATTAGGATAGATAAGTACATACAGATGTAGAGAGAGATGTTCATCAAATGCCTGCTTAATGATTATTTTTATTTGGAAATAATGTCAAATAATAGAGGATCTACAGAGTAAATTTTGCTACACTCTTACTTGGCCAGTAAGAGTTGCATGATATGAAAGATGTTCATGAAATGCTGTGGAGTAAATAAGTTGTTTTGCATGACCCCATTTTTATTTATATAAATATATACTATTTACATTGAATAAATTCTGGAAGGAGACATCCAATATTTTGGGTTAACATCATTTTGGTAACTCCTTGTTGAGCTCTATTTTTTAAATGAGTAAGTATTCTGTGTGTGTCTTTATGTTAAAGGACAGAATTATTTACAACAACAAATAGTAGGGTTAGTAAACCACGTTCTCGTCTCGGAGTTGTGTAACTATAGAATGTACTAGTATGTCGTGAGAGTGTCCAACAGGCTGGGTTCCCTCCTGTCCAGGATTCCTGTCATTTTGTCCAGGATTCCTGTCATTTTGTGATTCAGAGATGACCATTTTATTTATTTATTTTTGTCTGCCAATAGGTCAACCAATCAATGCCTCAGACCGATAAGCAAATATGCATTCCGCCGGAGCTGCCGGAATTGCTGAAGCAATTTACCAAAGCCGCGATCCGGACCCAGCCACCGGATCTCATCCAGTGGGCTGCGGAGTAGGTGCTCCTTTCTCACCTTCCGCCACCCATTCCCATTGGAGGTGGAGCTGGGGGAGGGGGGAGGGAGGGTCTTGGAAAACTGTGAGGCGGTTGTCATGGCTGCAGCCTGGGAGTTGGGACTGGTTAGCGTAATCTATGTGATGTTCAGCTCTTACATTGCTTTGGTGCTTTAAACTCCACACATAAATCCATCAAACTGGGTCTGAAGATGAGATGCCCTTAAGCGAACCAGACTGAACAACAGGGAGTTAGGGCAATAGGCAAAGTGTTCTGGGGCAATGAACATGTTAAATTATCTCATCATATCAGCATATGCACACTCTATCCGGACTCTGCACCCCAACCCCTGAGCGGTGGTGGGGGTGGGGGGAGTGGGGGGCGGGGAATGGAGCATCTGGGAGCTTGGACACTAAGCAGGTGTAAACCAGGGCCTCGGTCCCCGGCCTCACCACTAGGTGGCAGCAGTGCACCTAGGGTAGGGCTGCCATCATCCCACGCGGTGGATAGCGTGGGACTAGTCCAAGCTGGTCCACTCCTTTCACGGGTGAGCTTCTTCCGATGTTGTTAAAACTCTCGCCCCAACCAGTGACCTTTTGCATTTTGTCATTGGGGAAAATGTCATTCTCTTCCGTGCTTCTTTGAACTGACTTATTCACACAGTACACATCACATTCTGGAGAAATTAGGTAAAACAGTGATAAGGGCTGGAGAGCACCTGGTCTGGCTGAAAACGTGCCTCAAACGCAGGTGCCCTCTGTCAGGCAGGTGCCCCAGAGGCTGCTCAAGGGAAGGAGTTTACACAGCCATGGCTGCCGGCCCGGCCTGAAGCAGATTCACACAGAAAGCCTCTCGGCTTTGAAGTTGCTTTTTAGACGAAGTGCCTCCTTGAAACTGGGGAACTGGGACTTGAGGCAGGAGTTGGGAGCTAACCAAACCTCCCAGGCCATTTTCCGGCTATTTTTACTGTGCCAGGGCCTCCTAGTAGCTAGCTAGTAGCTGCCAAGTGGAGCTGGTGGGTTGGGGAATGGAGGTGAGGTTGAGTGGGTGAATTGAGCAGGTGGTGGGAGAGAGGTGTGGACACCTGGAGAAGGCACACAACAGAATCTAAGAGGAGCCTTCCAGAGGCGCTGAGCCAGTGCACTCATGCTCTTGGGTTGGGCCACCACGACGCTTTTACGAATGGGAGGAAAATAAGCCAGTCTCATAAAAAGAGACAGAAATGCGGTTGCTCTGCTAGAAATGAGGCCTGTTTAGTTCTCCATTCTACGTGTTATGTATGACCTCTACGTGTCAGAAAACTAATTTCTCTTAGGCATCACAGGCAGACATTGTTTTATACTATACAATGGTTTAGAATCCCATTTTATTCTTGTGCTGCTGTTTTATAGCAAGAAAAATGACATTCCTTGGTATTGTCCCTGACATTTATGTAAGAAAACACTCCACTGTTATAGCCTGCTTGCTCCCGTACTGTACTGTGTGCTATAAACTTTTTAGCTATCCATGAAGAGTCAGTTTGTAGTTCACTGCAGTGAGAAAGGAGAGCATGACCTACGAGCACATTCTCTGTTCAGACATCGGAAAGCTCTTAGCACATGGTTTTATGTGGCTTACAAATCTGCAGCATTTTAGAGCATAAAACTCCACAAAGTATTTCCAAGACAAAATACAGATCTAATTCATCACAAGCAAGAATTTCCTGCATATGTGCTGTCAATGAAAAAACATTTTTCTTGTAGTTATTTTGGGGCTATGTGCCGCGGAGAGATTCCTTCAGTGAGAGAGCGGTCTGAGCCAGTCCCTTCGTCTAACTGGGCAGAGCTTACACCTGAGCTGTTGAAGATCCTGCATGCGAGGGTAAGGGTCACACTGCAGCATCCAGCGGAGGTGTGGGGACAATGTCGAGGCTGGGCGGGTTCGGATAGAAGCCCACTGTCCCCCTGCCAGGTCAGCTGGCCACTCAGCAGCATCCTGAAGTTCACTAAACCGTGCACTGAAAGTAACTCTTCCCCGAGGGAAATAGGAATGTTGTTGAAATGGGCAGTAAGCTGAGTTGTCAGTGGGGTCATCCCAGGCTTCCCTGAAGCTGGCGGGATGTCCCGGGGCTCCGTGCAGTGCTAATCCCTTCTCTCCAGAAAGTGCAGGTCCACACCCCTTGACAGTGTCTCCCTTACTGACCAAGATCATAAGATGAGGACCATCGCAGGTTGGGGAGGGGCATATTGTAGTTCCCAGGGGTGGCCACAGACTAACTTTTAGGATAGCCCTGGCTCTCCTCTCTGCCCCATTACCCTGGGAGCTGTCTGGTGAATGGATGAGGCAGTATGGTTTAGCACTCTAGATCAGGGGTGGGCAACCTTTTTGTGAGTGCATGCCAAAACCAGCAAAATCTCTGACTCAAAATTCTTCTGCGTGCCAACCCTAATTTTTTGAGAACATGTTACGCCTACTTGATATCTCTTAAGGTGTATGTATGTGAAGAACCTTGAATAAAATTCATTCGAGCAACAAAAACACAGTATATGATGATGAAAAATACATTTATTTTTTAATGTATACATGTACACTGATAGTCCGACAGAAAACTTTATGACTCCGTTTGATATTATCAGTGGGACTTTTGCTGCTGCATCACTGATGACAGAGATTTTACATCAGGTTTATATTTCGTGACCTTCAGAGATATGCATGAGCTACTACTTTCATCAGTCAGGCTACTCCTATTATGAGACTTAACAAAATTCATCACTGAGAACAAAGATTCACAAGCGTATGTGGATGAAACCAAAATACTGGTCGGATCTAGGAAGGCAGGGAGAGTTAAGGCAGAGGCATAGAAATTGCTCTTCCCCTCTCTTGTCAATCCATGTCTATGGTCTTTAAGATAACTTGTTATGTAAAATTATTTATTTATCTAAGATGCACCTACACTGAATTTATCTGAAAAATAAAAAAGTTGATATTAAGAAAAAAATTGTAAATGGAAGATTATAAGAGGGTTTCACGTGCCAGCGAAAGTTACTGGTGTGCCATGTTTGGCACGCGTGCCAGGGGTTGCCCACCCCTGCCCTAGACCCTGCTGTAGGATCCAGGACAGAGCAGTTTGGGGTGATTTGGGACTGACTTAGCTTAGCATTTCACTAGAATCAGAGGGCCTGCGAAGGTGTATTGACACTTCACTGGGGCGTCTGTACCCTTTTCGCATTGTTGGCCAACACTGGCCATTTTTCCTTTTTCCTCAGAGATCTGAGGGAACTGGGCCAAGCAACACGAAGCATCTAGACACGACCCCAATGTTATTCCTAGGAAAGGGGAGGGGTGCACATGAAGTCTGGTGCAAAGAACTGAATGAAGTCTAGCAGCAAGAGACTTACCACCTAGTTCCAGTTTCACCACGAATTTGAGTCTTAGTCTTCTGCCCCTTGGTTTCATTTCAGGCTGCCCTATCTGCCTTTGAGGGACAACCTAGGGATGAAATAGCAAATAATAAAAGCATTAGAAAAAATTAAAATATAATATAAATGTACATTTTTCTCATAATTCTGACATCTGAAGTTAAAATGATTGAATTTACCTTAGCATGCTCATCATAGGCTGAATATTTCTCTACCCTTGTAAGGATAACTGCCAATCAGAGTCCCTTTTATGCCCTGACACCCCCATCTTTTACCGGGTGCTGGGAGGACACAGAGCCTTTACTGGCTAGCTATTTCTCAGGGCATGCTCTCATCCTGTCCCTCATGCTCTATCTTGCATCTGTCTCCTACCCTGCAGGTTGGTGGCAGACTGATTGTCCATGTCGAAGAGCTGGCCCAAATGTGGAAGGTGCTGAGTCTCCCAACAGAGCTGTTTAACAGTGTGATGAATGTGGGCCGCTTCACGGAGGAGATTGAGTGGCTGAAGTTTTTAGCCCTCGCTTGCAGCTCTCTTGGTGTTGTAAGTTAGCTTTAATGCTTTTTTTGTCCTTAAGGGAAAGCCTCTCTTTTGGGCCTGAACAGGCAGTACATCTGTGCACACAGTCTGGTGATGAGCATGCCTCCTCTTGGCCACCCCCTCGCCTGTCCGAACTAGTCACTTGCTGGCTCATCAGCCAGAAGCAGGGGTTGAGAGGAAAATTGTCACCAGTCTCTTGGGAGAGGTTGACTGAATGTGGCTTTTGGATTATTTATGAATTTCAATCCTTGCACTTGGATTTATTTCCATCACCACTTTACTCCCTCCATTCATATTCCTAGAGATAGCCAAGACCCAGCTGGGGAATCAGGTTTGCTTACACTTGGGTTCCAGTCACCTAGAAGATATACACGAGAGACTTTTAAAAAGAGGTGCAACTTTATAGAAAACTATTTGATAAGCATCATTGGGTAAAAAATCAGAGATAAGAGAGCAGGAAAGGAAAAATGAGGCTGTGTCTATACTTATAGTCATGATATCATCATGGGTGCAATATGCTCATACAAATGTATGCCTTCTCCAAATTTCACTTGGTTTGCAATTGGAAAAGCCATTTTCCTGTTTTAAAGAAGAAGATACTGCAACCAGTTCATATATATATATAATTAAATACATACATATATATATATTTAAAAGCTTTAGGTGTCATCTTATACGTGACTCACTCTTGTTAAACACTGTTATAACTTAAATGAAGATTAATCAGAAACATGGTTTTTAAAAATCCCTGAAATACATACAAGTTTAAAAGTTAATGAGAGAGCCCTAACCGGTTTGGCTCAGTGGATGGAGCGTCAGCCTGTGGACTCAAGGGTCCCAGGTTTGATTCCAGTCCAAGGCATGTACCTTGGTTGCGGGCACATCACCAGCAGGGGGTGTTTCTCTCTCATTGATGTTTCTAACTCTCTATCCCTCTCCCTGCCTCTCTGAAAAAAATCGATAAAATATATATATATTTTTTAAAAAGTTAACGAGAGAAGTGTTGCCTACACCAAAACCAAATGGTATGAAAGGTACTTTGAATCATTCAGTGTATCTAGGCACGATTTTACCCTTTCTCCTCCAATATGCTTGAAATGCATATGTGATGTTTTTGTTTCTGGGAAAAAGTACCAGAAATATTGTAGCCCACCTTTTCCTATGGATTTCCCCCTCAACTTGCCTCCTAACCATTTCTTTAAGGTGAGGAGAGGAGAGGAGAGGAGAGGAGAGGAGAGGAGAGGAGAGGAGAGGAGAGGAGAGGAGAGGAGGGGCCATCTGTGGTTTGTCTTGGTTGTTCTTTATGGCAACATTATATAATGAGTAAATACTCTCTTCCAGGGAGCCGAGGAAATGCAGCAGGGGCAGGTGAGCTGGGCAAGGGAGTTGCCACTCAGCACCATCACACTGCTGTGGAAACAGCCCTGAGGATTGGGGGAAATCACAGCGGGAAAATACAAACATTGACAGTTTTATCAAAGTCTCACAGGGCCACGGATTTATTCATAGCACATCCAGAGATGTTCGGGGGTGGGGGGAATTATTTAGGTAATTCCAACTTGCCTGATCTATACCACCCACAAAGGGTGAAGTAAGAAAATAAGTAGAATCAATCCAATTCTGGAATTTTTGTCTGATGCAATAACTGCAACAGCTTTCAGGTGAATTGCCCAGTCCCTCGGGCTTCTCCTCACTGCTCCTCCCTTTAAGATGACAGTGAATTGGCAGTTACTAAATAGTCCCGGGGATGTAAACAAAGCACAGCATAGGAACATAGTCAATAACATTATAATAACTATGTAGGGTGTCAGGGGGTACTAGACTTATCAGGGGGATCACTCCATAAGTTATATAAATGGCTAACCACTATGCTGTACACCTGAATTAATATAATATGGAATGTCAACAGTAATTGGGGGAAAAGTATTAAATAATCAATTGACTGTAAAAAAAAAAAAAAAGATAGCAGTTGAGTATATTAGGAAAGGGGTAACTCTAGGACTTTAGAACACCCAGCTGAAAGGCTTCCCACAATCCTTGGTCCCCTCTGGCACCTCTGATCTGCCTGGAATACTCATCTTTGTGGTCGCTAGCTGTCTGCAATGTAAGTCTTTGGTCCACCTCTCTCACTGCACAGCAGTCCCAGCTGGCTCATCTACATTCTCGCTGGTGCTCAGGGCCTCCTGGAGTCTCTTCCGGATTGCCCTCACCTGCTCCCTGACTTTGCTGGTCTGTTTCACAGCCCCTCACCATCTCGTGAGATGTCTGTGTCCTCTCCTTGGCCACATACCTCACAGTAACCAAGAGTGACCCTGGAAAGCCAAATTCCAACCCTCCCTCGGCTCAGCTCACTGTGCAGCTACTAGGTTGACTTTGATATGGCTGCCTCCCAAATTGGGGAGGGGAAACCATAAAGTGAATTGTATCTTTCTACCTCCCTGCCAAGTGATGACGTTGGATTAAATGTTCCATGAGATCCTTACATCTCCATTCCCTCTTCCCTGCTTCCTCTGAGACACACTCAGGCCTCACTCTGGAGACTCTCCAATACAGTTCCTCATGTTGTGGTGACCCCCAATTTCATTGTCACAAATTGAACATAATTAAAGCATAGTGATTAATCACAAAAACAACATGTAATTACATATATGTTTTCCGATGGTCGTAGGCGACCCCTGTGAAAGGGTCATTCAACCCCCAAAGGGGTCTCAACCCACAGGTTGAGAACCGCTGTGTTAGACTATTGCTAGGAACATAAGTGTGGGAGTGGTCAGGGTGTCGCCAGCTAGAGGAGGGCTTGCATTCTAGTTAATCCATTTACCCTTAGAGGCAAGCCCAGAAATCCCTCCTTTCTTTGCCAACTCGCCAGCCTGCCATGATCTCTGTGCCACTTAGAAAATCCAGTTTCCTCCTTGTAGAAAAGTCTAGTGGCAGCGATTTTAGGTAGCAGGAACTTCAGTCGTGAGCTCTCTGAGTCTACACACATGATTGAAAATGCTACATGAAAACCTGTATTCCTCTTCCCTTTCAGCACCCACTTCTCCTAGAATAGCCTACACCACCTCCTGTTCCACTGAGACCAATTTTATAAAAGAAGAGGTTGTGTAATTGTGCTCCTGGAAGGAATGACATATTTTATTAGCAAATAATTCACTTTCTGAGACTTTCACCTCTAAATTTGAAAATGAGGCTCATAAGAGGCTGAAAGGCTATCTCTATGAAGTGGATCCCCATCTGACCAAAAAGATCTGTGCATCGAAATGCAAATTGCTGTTGACTTTAGATTTATTTAAGTTTACCAAAAAGCTCCAGTCCAGAGAGCTCTTTCTCTATTCATCCATATATTAAATCTTTTAAAATATTTTAAAATCTTATGAGGGCAGTAGAATTTGAAGGTTCTTTGAATGACCAGTAAAAGATTTTGGGGTAGAAAACATCTATGTAGTTTGCTGGGGCTGCCATAGCAAAGAACCACAGGCTGGTGGCTTAGACCACAGAAATTTATGTTCTTTCAGTTCTGGAGGCTGGAAATCTGAGATCAACAGTCTCATTTGGCTTGTAAATAGCCAATGTCTCCCTCTTTCTGCATGTGGTTGTTCCTGTGTGCATGCATGTATTTTCTCTCTCTCTCTCTCTCTCTCTCTCTCTCTCTCTCTCTCTTTCTCTCCCTCCCCCTTTCCCTCCTCCTCTTATATGGACACAAGATCTATGGAATTAGGGCCACTCTAATAACTTCATTTTAACTTAATTATCTCTTTAAAGACCTTGTCTCCAAATATGAGTTGGGGCTTTAACATATGAACTTTGGGTAGACACAATTCATCTCATAACAACACCTCAATTTGGATGAGATTATAGGAAGAGAACAACAGGACAAAGGCAGCACGAGAGTAGGGTGGTTTTTTTTGGGGGGGGGGTTCTTTTTTTTTTTTCTTAAAAAGCAGAGAGAATGAGCTATGGATGGAAATTATGAAGTTCAGTGCATTAATGCCTGCAAATCTACCCAAAACCATTATCATGCTGACCTCACCTACATGCATGCTCTCCATTCTCACTGACAGCCTCTCACCCAGCTTCCTTGCATGCCTGGCCTCCTAATCGCCTTTGTGGTGATGCCTAGCCTCACTCAGTGCTTCATAGCGATTTCTAGATGAGGACTCCCAAGGGCAGGGAAGAAATGAAAGTGGCTTGCTGGAAACATAAGATTTCTTTTACATCATGCAGTATATCATTTTAAAACTCATATATGTTGAAAATTTTATTTCATAAAATAGCCGTGTTTGTAAAATGTAAAAAAATTTAATAATAGATCAATTATAATTAATTAATGCAAATAATGTTTAGATTACCTGGCATCAGGTAAAACTGTCACTCTAGGAAGATGGGCCAAGTTTATTTAGCATCTTCATATACCTCCCGACAGACAAACTTACATCCCTGGGTAACACACACCACAGTTAAAGAAACACCATCTAGACATTCATAATAACTCAGGGAGAGGAAGGCAGCAGAACAGCAAACAGAAGCTGCAGAACAATGCTGGCCAACCATTTGGAGAGTTATAGCAGCTGCTGCTGCTTTCACCCAGTTTCACTGCTTGGGACTAACTTTTCCCTGATCCGTAGGAGAGTATGTAAGAAGACTCTACACATCATCTGTTTTTGTAAACCACCAAGATAAACATGCTGACCTGTCTGTGCTAACTCAGAGCTAAGCAATCCTTTCTTTGAATCATTTCTTTCCTTTATCCCATCATTTCACAACTCTCTTGCTTGTGAAATTTATTCAAAGGGTAGGTGTACTTAAAAGACAAAGTAAGCCATAGCTGGTGTGGCTCAGTGGATAGAGCATTAGCCTGTGGACTTAAGGGTCCCGGGTTCGATTCTGGTGAAGGACACATGCCCGGGGTTGTGGGCTTGATCCCCAGTAGGGGGCATGTAGGAGGCTGCCAATCAATGATTCTTTCTCATCATTGATGTTTCTACCTCCCTCCCTCCCTCCCTTCCTCTCTGAAATCAATAAAAATTATATATTAAAAAAATAAATAAATTTAAAAAGTAAAACCTCAGTTCTGAACATGATCCTTTAATGTTTAAGTTTTAACCCTTCCATTAAAATGTCTGGCATTCATCATCTACTAATTTTTCCCAGCAATTACCAGGTTAGTGTTATGTCATATAAAGTGCTGGGTGGTTCTGATTATATGGATCCATGTGTTTTAGTAGAAGAGCTAGTTTTATTGTGATGTTCAGTGTCACTTTTCCTGATCTGGGACTCTTATCTCCCTGGGGCATTACTCTTCTACCCCGTTCTCTCTTCCTGTGGCATTTGCTCAAAGTATCTCTCTGATAATGACCTCATCCCCTTGAAGAGAAGCTTGCAGAACAATAATAATAATAAATCATTTTAATTTTGTAAAATGCAAATCAAATTCTTGAATAAAGTTCTGATTAAAATAATAAATATTTTAAAGTATTAAGATAATAAATATTCTTTAAATATTCAGCCGTTTATAAACTTAATTCCTTGAGAGTATCCCTCCAACAAAGAAAGAAAAGGAAAATAAAAAAAGATACCCAGGCCTGATGGCTCAGTGGCTGAGTGTCAACCTATGAGCCAGGAGGTCATGGTTGATTCTTAGGGCACATGCCGGGGTGGCTTGATCCCCATTGGGGGGCGTGCAGGAGACAGCCAATCAATGATTCTCTCTCATCATTGATGTTTCTATCTCTCTCTAAAAAAATAAAGATACCCAGTAGACCAAGATTTTTTGATTGCATTAAATAGCATTTGAGTGTAAAAAATTCAAACTTGCCAGAATATTATATCATTCCCACTTCATTTTATAAGAGCAAAATTTTTGTTTTCTTTCTTGTATCTAAACTGTTCTGAGGAATCTATGCTGGAATAGTGACTCTCTCCTTATTTAATCTTATGGCTTTATAGACCATTTCCAAAACTCTCCAGATAGCATGTGAAGTTTTATCATGTGACCATGATTCTGGACCTGCCCGGATCCCTTTCAGCACCTTCCAGTTTCTCTACACATATATTGCTGAAGTGGACGGCGAGATCTCTGCATCACACGTCAGCCGAATGCTGAACTACATTGAACAGGAAGTGTAAGTAAGCTTTTACCAACAGGAGGGGAAAGAATACGAGGAAAATAAATCTAGTAGGCCAAGGCATACTGAGGTTACTGCACTATACTGATCTGGGAACGGAGATATATTACGAAGAACAAGAGATAAGGATCTAAAAGAGAAGGGCAAGGGAAAGGGAAGAATGGAATAGGACAGTGACAGAGTGTTGCCAAGACCAGCATCACCTGAGAACCTGTTAGAAATGCAATTTCCCAGGCTACATCCTGAACCTCCCCAATCAGTAATTGAGAGGCGGGGCCCAGGCATCTGTGTCTTACAAGTCCTCTCAGTGGTCGGCAAACTCATTGTCAACAGAGCCAAATATCAACAGTACAACGATTGAAATTTCTTTTGAGAGCCAAATTTTTTAAACTTAAACTACATAGGTAGGTACATTGTTATTAACTTAATTAGGGTACTCCTAAGGCTTAGGAAGAGCCACACTCAAGGGGCCAAAGAGCCACATGTGGCTCGCGAGCCGCAGTTTGCCGATCATGCCTCCAGATGATGCCAACTCCCGTTCAGGTGTCTCCAGTGGGTAGGAGTGGAGGAGGAGGGGCAAACAGTCAAGGGTTGAGAGAGAGAGAGGGTGATGAGGGTGGGAGCCGCAGCAGAATTCATTGGGAGAGTTTATGTAATCTTTCTTAAGAGGAATTGTTAAATGGACTAACCTCAGATATATATTTTTTTCCAAACAGAATTGGTCCTGATGGTTTAATCAAGGTGGTTGACTTTACTCAAAACCCAAGGGTTCGTCTGGAGTAAAAGCACAATTTTGGAGGTGATTGTGCTTCAGAATAGCTGAACCCCACAACCATCCGATGACCATTTTCTTGTACTACTGGTACACACTAATAAACAATTAGGCCAACATGAAATCTGAAGTGTGTGGAATTAAGACATAAAATTATTGGGACAAAACACATTAACAGAAGATTAGTATTCTTCCCACATGGATACTAAGTAACAGGGGTTGAGGAAGCATGGATAGAAAATGCATCTCAAATCAAAACCAGACTGTCAGACTTTCAAAGTAGAATGTTAACCAGAGACAGTTTTGCTGTTGTAAGATTGTTAGGCATAATTTAGATGAGTATCTTTTACATGGTCAATCCATGTTTTTACCAGTTTAATTCTCCATCTGTTAGTATGATTCATTCATTCACTCACTCACCAATATTTACTGAGGTGAGCTATATGCCAGGGATAGGATTGCCAGGTAAAATACAGGACACTGGTTAATTTTGATAAACAATATTTTTATTCCCCACCCCACCCCCCCTAAACTTGGAAACCCTAGGCAGGAGCTATGCTGGCTTCTGAGCACATAAAAATAAATCATATCTGGATTCTGCCCTCAAGGAGCTCACAGTTTAACACTAAGACAAGACATGAACTTAAATCACTGCAATGCAAATGGCCCAGAGATCAGTCTTAGTCGATGTCAACAGATTTCTGACACCACATACAGATGAAATGGGACCCTCTTGGGAATACCTCCTGCATGAGTTGAAGAGACCGGCTGACAAGGTCACAGAAAGGTTTTTCTTTTCCCCAAGAAACAGATGAGATTAGCAGGCCTTGTGGTTATAGTTCTTAAGCCCAGGTGTACCAAGGTTGCTGGGTCCCTTCTAACTGTAATACTATCCCCTCTTAAAAGTTATTTTTGAATAAAAAGCATGTTAGCTTACTTTTTTAAATACATAACTCTCTACTGAATTGGGGAGAAATTAGTGTCCAAATAAATAAAAGAAGATGGTAACGGGGATATCACCAGAGGCCCTTGATTTTGAGCTAGAGTAAAACAATAAAAAGAGCTGAAACTTATTCTATAACCACGGTCAACCTGATCCTCCTGCAAGGGCATGGCAACAACTAATCCTCCCTCTGTCTGCCGTCTTAGCCAAAGTGGCCCGTCATTCCCACCCTGGGGCTTTCGGCTGTTTGAAAGGGCTGACATACTTCAGGTGAACCTGGCAGTGTAATTAATCAGGATGAGAGAATGAATGAAATCCTTTAACCTGCCTCAGTTTCTCTTTCCTTATGATCAAACATGTAAATATGGCCCAGCCAGCATGGCTCAGTGGTTGAGCATTGACCTACAAACCAGGAGGTCACAGTTCCATTACCGGTCAGGGCACATGCCTGGGTTGCAGGTTGTGGGATCGATCCCCGGTAGGGGCATGCAGTAGGCAGCTGATCAATTATTCTCTCTCATCATTGATGTTTCTATTGCTCCCTCTCCCTTCATCTCTGAAATCAATAAAAATATATATTTTTTTAAAAATTAAAGATCATATTTGCTTGGGAGTGGGGAGTGAAAGGGAGCAAAGGGAACAACCCCAATTTGAAAGGCCCTTAGACAGCAAATTAAGTTCATAAACTTAATAAAAGTAATGTTTCTGGGGCAGTGTTTCCTCTAAGTCAGTGGTTCCCAATTGGGGCACATGCCCCACAGGGGGGCAATTTGATTTTTAAGGGGAGCAACTTAAGAATGCGTTATTAACAGTGATTTTTTTTGCATTTCTTATGGTTCTAGGGGCCTCATATATGTATAGCAATATAAATTGTGGCATATTTATGCATTTCAGTTTTCTACTATATGTTTTGAAACTTTATTTGCTATGTTTTATATCACTTCATATTATTATTATTTTTTAACAATTAATGATTTCTTCCTCAGAACTTCAACTGTCCTTTTATTTTTCTCTTTCATGCATGCCATGTTCTTTGGAAGCTTGTTTAGACCAAGTTAATGGCCTTTTGGGCTTCCTCCACATGAATAGGAGTTCACTTTTTGAATATTAAGAATTATATGTCACAGGATGAATCAGGATTTTAGAGATGCTTAGGTGGTGCATGGCTAAAGAAAGGTTGGGAACCACTGCTCTAAGTCATTGATATTGCTAAGCCTCATATGCTCATTAGACACCCAGCCTCTAACAGCACATCTTCAAACCTCCTTCAGGAGTCATCCAAGGTTGGAAAAACAGTCTTTGCCCTCAACCTGCACTATGCTGTATTTAACAAATATTTATAAAATATACCACCAGACCCCAGTGCACAAAATTTTGTGCCATGGGGTGAAAGTCTGGCTGGCAAGCCCAAATCAGGGGCAGATCCGGGGAGGGGCCTGTGGGAGGAGGAGAAGGTTGGAGGTTGGCTGGCTGCCCCGCCCCTAATCGGGCGATCAGGGCCAGGACAGCTGAGGGAGGGGCCATGGGTGATTGGCCACCCGCCCTGCACCTGATGGGGTGGGGGGGCCAATCTGGGGTGGCGCCCGGGCAGGGGGCAGAAGTTGCTGCCCACCCCTTTGGGGTAGGGGGGTGGTCAGGGGTGGGCCAGCCAGGGGGAGGGGCTTCAGTCCAATTGGGGTGGGGTGGGCCCATCAGGGCGGGGCTGGCCGGGGTAAGGGCTATGGGAGGTTGGCCGGCTGGCCCCACCTCCAATTTGGCCATTCGCTGGCTATGGTGGGCGTCATAGTGACCAGTCATTCTGGTCTTTACAGCGTTTCAGTCGCTGGCTTTTTATATATATAGATTATTGACAATAGTCAATGTTTATTAAAGTACTTACTATGTACAAGCCATAGTGCACAATACTTTACATGTATTCTCAAATATTTTTTTATAACCTGACCTGATGAGGTCATTCATTATCCCCATTTTATAGATGAAACCATCTTAAAGAAGTTGTTCATTATCACTGATGAGAAGGAATTTGAATTCAGTTTTGCTTTACTTTAAACTCATGCTGCTGAAAGAACAGAATGGGACTGATAGCTGTGTCCCTGACCCCTCTTCCAAGAAAAAGCCACAGAATGTATCAGTTACTCAGCCCGCTCTTAAGTCAGCCAATGGGAATGCAAGGGGAACTAACCCAAGGCCAAAAGTAGGCTGACCACCCCCTGCCTTTGTGTAACCAGACCCTAGCCACACCCTGCCTTTGCGTCACTAGCCCCCAGCCCTCACCCAACCAATTAGAAGTATGCCCCCACCTCCCAACCCCAAGCCCTATAAAATCTTTGTTCTCTTGAGACTCGGGGCTCTCTCGCATCCTGCTGCTGCGTTGGTAGAGGCAGAGGGACTGAGCTCGAGCTTGAATAAAGGCTCTTTGCTTTTGCATCGGACTTGGCTCCCTGGTGTGGTCTTTGGGATCTTGAAATCTGGGCATAACACTGCATTGTATGCTCAATGCCTATCTTAATATGGAGTTTCCACACCCCAGAAACAGCCTCTGAAACAAATATTTAAGTGCAAGCAGTTTAGCATTTGGGAGGCAATCCTAGGAACAGTGGAAAGGGAGTAAGAAAAGTAAGTGATGGGAAGAAAGCTAATAGAGGGTGTGCTATCAAGCCAGCCATCCCTGGAGCCCAAGCCTTCTGGAGGACTCGTGGAGACAGTGGAGAACACACCTCAGAATTATCCCAACCTGAGGGATGAGGGAGCCCCCCACCATGTGCTAAGGGCTGCTTCCTCACCAAATTTCCATCTGTCATTGACTGAGGGCTGCCTCCAGGGATATTACTTTCTGGCATTTCCAGCTTGCCCAGCTCCTGGCCTGAGCTTGCTTCCTTTGCTCCAAAAAAATAGTGCTCTGGTAGGAAGTCATAGGTGTTCACAATAAGCATATGGATTGGGGCACCACTAATATCTGCTGCAATGCCTTACAGAGATTTTAATGAAACAAACTTTTAGCGTACTAATCACTACCATTTCTCAACTTGGGTCAGGGCAATAACTGACTGACACTGTACTGTATTAAAAGCACCCTTGACCCTCAAACCTGGCACATTGCCTCAAACCAAGCCTTCGTTCCTTGGAATGAGATCATTCCAAAGGGGCTCTCTTAGTCCTCGCTGCCAACAGGCCCTTGTCAGACCCATCCCACTAGCCTTCCTGGCATGACCAGAAAAATCTGAATCCCAGCATGACCTAAATTAAGCTGTCAAACTGAGGCCCCTGTAACATATGGTTTGTATTTCTCCTTTAAGAAGAAAAACATTCAGGAAGCAATAAAATCAGGATTTTATAAAGAAAAAGAAGTGGGCTCTTTCTTTCCTAAATTAAGCTATTTTGACTAAAGTGAACACTGCAGATTCTTTTCAAGTTTCAGTGGGAAATGCTAAGATTGTGGCTCAATTCCATTTTCTCTGTGTTCCTTGCTTTTCTTTCCTTGATGCTGTTCAGTCAGGCACCTCACTATTCCTAGTTAACCAACAACTTCCAAGATCATCAGGGCCCTGCAACAGAAGGAGCTGGACACTCAAGTGTGGAAAGCTTGTTCTGAATTAGGTAAAAATAGAATTCTTAAACCTGAAATCCTTGGAGAGGTTCTGGAATGCTTCTGATAAATTATATATCCTATATAATAAAACCCTAATATGCGCATAGCCAGGGGTGGGCAAACTTTTTGACTCGAGGGCCACAATGGGTTCTTAAACTGGACCGGAGGGCCGGAACAAAAGCATGGATGGAGTGTTTGTGTGAAGTAATATAAATTCAAAGTAAACATCATTACATAAAAGGGTACGATCTTTTTTTTTTTTTTTTTTTTTTTTTTTTTTTTTTTAGTTTTATTCATTTCAAACGGGCCGGATCTGGCCCTCGGGCCGTAGTTTGCCCACGGCTGGAATGACTGGTTGCTATGATGCGCACTGACCACCAGGGGGCAGATGCTCAATGCAGGAGCTACCCCCTGGTGGTTAGTGTGCTCCCACGGGGGAGAACCACTCAGCTAGAAGCCCGGCTCACAGCTGGTGAGTGCAGTGGTGGTGGTGGGAGCCTCTCCTGCCTCTGCAGCAGTGCTAAGGACCCCTTGGGGTCCCAGACTGTGAGAGGGTGCAGGTCGGGCTGAGGGACTCCCCTCAGTGTACGAATGTCGTGCACCAGGCTTCTAAAATTTTATATATATATATATTGCACATTAACATTTTTCTGAGGGAAAAAGAAAGCTTTTTAGCAAATTCTCAAAATTGCATATGATCTCCAAAGATTTAAGAACCATGGGATTAGAAATCATTCCAGAAGACACCAAATGACTTGAGGAAAAGCAACAGGGCAGTCTCAGATCTTTCCAGGCAGATCTGAGCTCATGCTTCCAACACTTAATTTATATTCCAGTATACAGCTTCTGACTTTTGAATCTTGTATCCTGGCTATAAATCTTAACTGTGTTTTTAGTTCAACTATTGGTCTAATGCACTAAATTATAAAACACTGCCTTGACCAAGCAGAATCATTAACCATGATGCTAGAAGGACATAAATGTCCTGGATAAATCTGAGTCTCAGAGCATTTAAGTGGCTGTCAGCCCCAATGTACCAAAGCAGTCTAAACACTGGTTGGTTCATTTATTCAATAATTTAAAAGGTTCTACTATATACAAGGTATTATGCTGTCTATTGGGATACTAGGCTAAGATAGGGTCCTTGCTTTCATAGTGACTAAATATCTATTTGGGAAGACAGACATTAACAACTAATCACACAAGTGATAAGTGGCACAATAATATCCTAGTACAGGGGCACATGACCTAGTTTACAGGAGTGGGATAGAGAAGTGGGAGGAAAGGCTTTCTTAAGGAAGCAAGCTGGAATCAAACTCAGAAGCCTTTGGCTTCTGTTCCCACAGATGACTCAGGAATGTGTATCCCATACCTCACCACCAATCTCAAAACTTCCTTCTTGCTATCTCTAGGATGACTTCAAGACATCCCTAATCAATATGCCCAAAAATGAGTTCCTAGTTTATATTTTTCATAATAAAACATTGGGGGAAATGAGTTCATAAACTTCCCTCCCATCACCCATACAGATACAAAACCTGGAAACCAAGGCCAATGTAAATACCTCCCAAATCTTCACCAAGTCTTGTTCATTTTACCTCCTATACAGAAGCACATCTGTCCTCTTTATCTTCCCTCACCCCACCCCACCCTCCACTCCCAGCTACCAACATATTTCCTCTGGACTATGGTGACTTCTTATGAGTCTCAATATGGTAGAAAAAAGAAGACACCCTTAGCCAAGATTTTAAAGATAATTAAAAAGTTATCAAGTAGCCTGGCCTTTGTGGTTCAGTGGTTGAGCGTTGTGGAAATCCTAATCAAAGTATGCCAGATGTTCATGGCCAATTGGAGTGTGGGGTCCCTGTCCAAAGTACGCGGATGCTCAAGGCCAATTTGTCATATACAGGTGCAAAAGCAAGGACACAGTGATTGTACTGTATCATTGAGCAAGCGTGACTTTCTGTAGCACAAATATTGATGTC
>NW_005871153.1:2846795-2893968 GCF_000147115.1 Myotis lucifugus
TGTCACAATTTGCAAGGAGCTTCTTTTGTCTAAGTTGGTATAAAGATGTGTTATTGACCCGCTGGCGAGAAGCTGCTTTTATATAGGGCGCACCTGCTTGGTATGGCTCCTGTGTTTGCTACTGTATTAACAAGGGCTGCTTTGAGCGGCTACTGTGTGAAGCTACTTTGAAGAACTGCTTTGTCTAATGGCTCCTTAGTAGCAATGGCTACTTAGGCTACAATAAAGACTCTCTTATACACCTATGACTGCTCATACCTTCTCTGTTTAATACCCGGCGTCCATGAAGGTACAGTTCCTATCAGAGGAGGACCTGTGCACCCCATAGTTGGCAGAGTTGAGCAAGATGAAGGAGTAAGTACTCCCATATTTGGCGCTGTAAGCAGGATCAAGGAAGAACTTACTGCAGCAAACATCAACTTAGGAGCCAGGAGGTCACAGTTAAATTACGGTTGGGACACATGCCTAGGTTGTGGTCTCCATCCCCAGTAAGGGGTGTGCAGGAGGCAGCCGATGAATGATTCTCTCTTATCATTTATGTTTCTAGAAAACTAAAGATTTCAACAACAACAGAAAAACTGTTGAACTGATAAAGGAATTCAACAAAGTAGCAGGATACAAATTTAGCACACAACTAACAACAATCTGAAAAGGAAATTAAGAAAGCAATTATATTTACAATGGCATCTAAAAGAGGCCCTGCTGAGTCCTGTCGTCACTTCCCCCAGCTGATGCAGGGTGGCTATCCTCCACCAGAAGCCCTCACCGCAGGACCATGAACTCAGGTCTTGCAGGTCATTGCGGAACCAGTGGTGCTCAGCCCAGAGCCTGGACTCCTCGCCCCGCCCCTCCTCACCGGCCCCGCCCCTCCGCGCCAGGCCCCGCCCCTTCCATCCCGGTCCCGCCCCTCCCTGGCCCCGCCCCGTTCACAGAGTGTGTAGCCCGGAGCCGGGAGAGGTCTATTGCGCAAGCCCAGGGGGCCGGCTGCCAGACGCTCCGAGGCCTCGGCGGCGCGCCGGAGACCATGAGGCGGGGTATTCCGCGGGCTCCTTCCCGGAAGCGGAAGCCCGGGGGGCGGGCCAAGGGCGGTCGGGAGTCCGCGGCGGTTAATTCCTTTTATCGTTTGGTGTTGCTTCCTTCGGTCTGGTCTTCTCTGAGGCTGCAGGAGATGGTTAGGTCCGGATCCCGGCCGGGCCAGGTGAGGGCTGTGGACCTTGAGGCGTCCACGGTGCGGCGGGAGAGGGACTGAGGGGGGTTCTCGAGCTGGGGGAAGTGCAAAACTGTGACCCAAAAAAAGACAGCGCGCCGCATTACAAATGCTGGGAAGGAGGAGTGGGGGAGACGCCTGATTCCAACTTCGTAACAGCCGCTCTGTCCATAGGTGTCTTCTAGGCGTCGCCCTCCGGAGCGCTGGCTTTGGCGAGGCCCGGGTTCGGGTTCAGCCTCGGCCGCTGGGTCGGGGGACTTAAGCTCAGGACTTGGTTGCAGCAAATCCCGGTTCTCGGCTCTTCCACCCACTGCCGCTCGTAGTTGATCTTTCGTCACAATTGCTGGTATGTTACCAGTCGTTGAAAAAGTCGTCTAGTCGGTGTCACAGCCTTTAGCCTTACTCCTCTCAAATGCACATCCTCGTTGTAACTACGCGACTCTGCTTACAATCTGAGCCGGGAACACTTACTTTTCAAGATAAAATCTCAGTTCTTCAGCCCGAGACTGCATTTCTTACCAGCCCTGTCCCTGCATTGCCCAGCGCTGCCCACCTGTTCTGCAGAGCCCCGTGCGCCCGGGGCCTCCTGCTTCCCTCCCGCTTCCACGCCTGCGCGCTGTGTGCAGCCCAGATGCCCTTCTGTCTCTGCATCTCCGCTTCCCACCTCCTGCCCCTCAGCTCAGTGGCTACTTCTGGAAGCCTTGCCCAACACTCTCCCATCCTCATTGTTTGGGTGCCCCTGTGGCTCCCCTTTTGTGCTCTGTTCTAACCTTAAACCACTTTTCAGCTAGAGAAGTCGCTAATCTACCCGCCTCCTTACTGCACAATTCATGTCTACATCTTCAAGGCCCAGGACAGCACCTGACATGGAGTAGCTACTTCTCCTTAAATATATCCAGCCTTCCCCCTTCTTTTTGTTTTGGTCTTCCATCATTTATTAGCTCACCTATAATGCTGTTTTCCCCATGAATGTGAATCTTACCGTTTTTTTAAGACTTTCTCATGAGTACTTCCAGACCAGCCTCACCTTCATAGATCTTTCTCTTATATTAACTCAGAATATACCCAGTCAGCAAGAGGCAGTACCATGGTTTTGTAATCATAGTCACAGATTTAAATTCCTATTCTGCCACTACTGTTGTGATAGTAAGCAAAGCACTTTTTACTTTTCTGAGCCTCCTCTATAAAATAGGTATTAAATGTTGCCTCAAAGAATTGGGAAGATTAAGTCAAAGAATATGGTGAAACATCTATCTCAGACTTGGCATAAATGTAACAAAATGTAGTCCCCTTTAAAACTTAGTTTACTACCATCTTAATGATAGCAATAGCAGCTAAATTTAGATAGCGATGTGGTAGGTACTATTGCAAGTGCTTTTATGTATTACATATAATTTTTCATTTAATCTTCACAATAGCCTTAGGAGGTAGGTACTGTTATCGTCCCCATTTTATAGATGAGGAAATTGAGGGATGGAATCAATAATTTCCCTGCAGTTACACCCGTGGTTAGCAGTGGAGACAGGATTCAGACCCATAGAGCTGGGCCGAGTCCATTCTTTTAAACATTACACTATCCTGAGAAGGTGTAAGGCTGAAAAAGCCACCTTTCTGAAATTTAGGTTTCCACCTCTTACAAATAATATCAGCTCTCAGGGTGTGGATTAATTGGAAATGAAAATCTCTAAATCATTACAAAAATGTAAGTTTATCTTGCACTGGTTGGTAGGAAGTAGGACTTATATTTTTCTCAAATAGCAGAGTAAAAAGTGGAAGAAAATGTGAGGTAAAACATATTCTCTTGTGCATTGTGATTTGGGGTATTCAGTTTGGAGAGCGCTTTTACAATTTGTATCAAGGGCCATTGAACAACAAATAGCCTTTCATCAAATAAGCTTTTAAAAAAATCTTCACCCGAGAATATGTTTTTTTATCAGTTTTAGAGAGGAAGGGAGAGAGAAAAACATCGATTGGTTGGCTTCCACAGGCACTCTGACCAGGGATCAAACCCTCAACCTAGGTATGTGCCCTGACCAGGAATCTAACCTGCAACCTTTTGGTGTAGGGGACGATGCTCCAACCAACTCAGCCACCTGACAAGGGCTAATTAAGCTTTTAATCCGGAATATGAAAAGGCTATTTTCAGTATATGGAAAGATTTATTTCAGGTTCATTTTTAAATTGTGGAAAACAAAAAGCAAACCAAGGACATATCATATTACTTGCACTCAAGGAAATACTATGTATCCATTAAAAAATTTTGAAGACTATGTTAATATGGAAAAGATTTAAAAATAAAAACACAAGATTCAAAATTACAACTATCAAGTCATGATGACTAAGTAAATAATCTTATGAAAAAAGATTGGAAGCCGCAGTAGCAAAGAGCACATCTAGTGCCTAAATCTTGGTTTCTAAATACCATTGTCCATTAAAAGGAACCACAGCTTCTTGGAGAAATGGTCAATTCCATTGGAGAAATGGTCAATACAAGAGCTGAGATAGGGAAATCATAAGATAAGCAGAGCAAAGGGAATAATTAACAGTGAAAGCACAACTTAAAGACTGGGGAAATACATTTGTAAGACCTATATCTGATAAAGGGTTAATATCCACAATATAAACGGACTCCTGAAACTCAAAAATATAAAGAAAAACACAACCTAATTTTCAAAAGGGCAAAGAACTTGTGAATATTAATTATAGACATACAAATGGCCAACAGATATGAAAAGATGGTCATCAGTAATCATCAGGGAAATGCAAATCAAAATCACAGTTAGGATCTCTATTATATATATATATGAAACCCAAACAGGAAATAAGTATTGGTGAGGATGTGGAGAAATTGGAACCCTTGTATGTTGTTGGTGGACATGTAAAGGGTACTGCTGCTGTGAAAAACTGAAGGTTTCTTAGAAAAATTAATCCCACCTTGGGTGTCCAAAAGAAAAACAATCTTGAAGTGGTATTTGCATTCCCATGTTCACTGCAGCATTATTCATAATAGCTAAGGTGTGGTAACAACCTAAATGTCCATTGATGGATGAATGGATAAAGAAATATTATTCAGCTTTTAAAAAACAGAAAATTCTGCCATATGCGACATAGATGAATCTTGATATTATGCAAAGTGAAAGAAGCCAATCACAGAAGGACAAATATCACATTCCACTTATATAAGTTATCTAAGATAGTCAAACTCATAGAAGTAGAGGAGAATGGTAGTTGCTAGGGGCTGGAGTGAGGAGGAAGTGGGAGTATCTTTTTAGTAAGTGTAAGGTTTCAGTTATGCAAGATGAATAAGTTCTAGAGATGTGCTATACAACATCTATATATATAAAAGCCTAATATGCAAATTGTCCCCTTGGGAGTTTGACTGGGAGACTAGAAGTTCAATGCTCGCTATGACGTCCGTTGACCACCAGGGGGTGGTGTGGAAATAAAGAAGGCCCTGGCTGGCAGCTGGGGATGGGACGCCCCAGCTGGCAGCCAGAAGGAAGGCCCTGATCAGCCCTGATCTCCGGCCAGGCCTAGTGACCCTCCCCGTGCACGAATTTTGTGTGCACAGGGCCTCTAGTCATGTCTATAATCAACAATACTGTGTTGTACATTTAAACATTTGTTAAGAGGTTAGACCTCATGCTATGTTCTTACCACAATTAAAAATTAAAAAATTAGCCCAGAGCCAGTTTGAAGAGACTCATACTAAGAGAATCTGGGACAATTTGAGCATCAAAATAATAATAGTGGACATAACCTATTGAATACAATAGGAATCAACTAGTCTATAGTAACAAATAAATGAAGAAGGAAAAGTGCTTCAGTAAAGGCAAATGCCAATTAATGTAGAAGGAATGATGTAAGTTAGAAAAATCACTGTTTGGCAAGCATTTGATTTAAGGCAAGAATCATCAATGGATACTAAAACTACTGAGCAAATGTTTGATGAATAGGATGTCTGCATGATCTAAAGTATCTCCTCACAAGATGCTTAATATTTACAAAGGTAAAAAAGTAACCTTACAGTCCAGACGTTGTGGCTCAGTGGTTGAGTGTGGAACTAGAGAACCAGGAGGTTACAGTTGATTCCCAGTCAGGGCACATGCCAGTGTTGCGGACTTGGTGTTAGTAACTTAGTCCCCAGTGCAGGGCATGCAAGATGCAGCCGATCAATGATTCTTTCATCACTGATGTTTCTATCTCTTCCTTTCCTATCCTCTCTGAAATAAATAAAAAATATATATTTTTTAAAAGTAACCTTACAATGAAAAACTTAGCAAGCACCATCTTTAGTACTCCAAGTTTATATCAGCAGTAATGGGACAGACTGACATCATGTGCCTACTCAGGCTGTATAGAGAAGGACATGGCATCCTTTTTGTGGTATTACTGCCAAAAATGCACAACCTGAGTCTAATAATGAGGAAACATCAGAAATGTCTAAATATCCAGAGGGACACTACCAAAGTAGCTGGTTTGTATTCTTTAAATATGTCAGGGCTGTAAAAGACAATGACAATTCAAGAAGCTATTTCAGACTAAAGGAGGCTAAAGACATATGACAACTTAATGCAACATATGATCCTGGATTGGACATAGACCAGATTTTTATAAAGGGCAGTATTGGGGTGATTAAATGTGAATAGCCTGTAGATTAGATTATAATATGGTATTATTGTTACTTTCCTGATTTTGATAATTATATTTTAGTTATATGAGAGTGACTTTGTTCTTTGGAAATCTTTAGGATTAAATATTTAACTATAAAGGGGTATGATGTCTGAAACTTACTCTGAAGTTACCTCAGACAATTTATATATATATTCTGAGATATGATAATTACTGTTGTAAGGTGTCTTAATTCTAGGTAATTTTCTTTGCTTGATTGTAATATAACCTCATGTATATTTTTTGGAGAAACACTATGTATGATCTTACAATTATGCCATACATTTATCTCAGTACTTTTGATTTTGAAAGATAATAATTGTGGTAGTTGTTTTGGACTTAGCAGACTCATGCTTTGGATTTTTATTATGGTTCTGGCTCAGGCACCAACATAGATAGACTTAAGAGAAAAACCCCAAGGATCTGCAGAGACCATTGGTTCTCACCGCTGGCTTTGTGACTCCATTGTATTCAGCTTATCTCAAGGAGAAATATAACTCTATCAATCCAACTTCTTCAGTGTGTTTTCAGTAGCATTCTTAGAAGGAAGGAGTACATATTCAAATAAATAAAAGAACATTATATAAATCCAGAAAGCTTAGTTACTGCTCAGAGCTATCTTGGGATGAAATATGTAAACATGTCAAGAAAAATCATAAATGTATACTGCCAACAGTGACTACACCTGAGTGGTGATATGAGGGAGTAAGTAAGGATTTAACCATGTCTTTTTAAAATTACATTTTAATAGAGATAATATATTTATCTGGTATAAAGTTGTCAAGCTATGAAAGGAGATCCATGCAAAGTCTCCCTTCCTGCTCTGTCCTCCAGATTCTTAGTTTCCCTCTACAGAGGCAACTACGATGAACTGTTTCATGTGTAACTCTCAAGATATTGGATGCATATAAAAACAAATGCATATTTTTTCTTATACACAAAAGGTAGCCCACTTACATTTTAATTAAAAAATTTAATAAAAACAGTATTGCTATATGACTTTAAAAAGAAAGATTGAGAGAATGAGATGTGGATAAAGAGGAATGGTAGTTTTTGTGTGCTGGCCTTGTCAGGCATTATAAAGAACTAGAGGCCTGGTGCCAAATTCGCACATGGGTGGGGTCTGGCCAGCCTGCCCTAAAGGGGTGTAGGGGGCCGACCGGGGGGCCGGGCTGGCCAGGGGGAGGGGCAGTGGGTGGTTGGACTGGCCCCGGCCCCTGGTCGAACTGGTCAAACTCCTGGTTGAGGCTATAATTTGCATATTAGGCTTTTATTATATAGGATGTGGATAAATAGAGTTATGGACTCTGCCCTATACTTAAATTACAGGCAGTCCTCGGGTTATGTCAGAGATCCGTTCCTACGGCTTGACGTAACTCAATTTTCGCTGTAAGTTGGAATCCACCTACATATGCTCCTACGTCACTCACGTGGAGCACATACACAGCAGTAATGAAGTGAAACAGTAAAAAAATTTAAAAGATAACAATTCCTGACCTTGTGGTAAATAGATAATAAAAAACATAAAGCACATATGTACATATGTCGAAATGACGGAACTTTTTTTTTTATAAATACTGTAAATGGGAGAAGGCGACATAACCACGAAATGACATAAGTCGAGTCCGACATAACGCAAGGCCTGCCTGTATATGTTTTGAAGAATTTGGGAAATGTAGAACATGTTCAGGGATTGAGTATAGTCCAACTTACTCTGGTTGGTTACAATCATAGTTCTTCACTTCAACTCACATAGACTTAAGGAACAAATACATATGTTGCTTGCTTGACATTTTATATAGAACAAATTGTGAGTTCAGTTGTAATTATGAGTTTTTAGAATATATCACATTTATGAAAAATTAGTATCATGGTATATTCAAAAATGGAATATTATTCCACCTTAAAAAGGTAGGAAATTTTGATACATACTGCAAAATGGATGAACCTTGAAGATGTATTAAGTGAAATAAGCCAGTCACAGAAGGACACAAATACTGTATGAGCTCTCTAAAGTAGTCAAATTCATAGAGACAGAGTATTGGCCAGGGCTTGAGGGGAGGAAGGGCTGGGAAGTTAATGTGTAATGGGTACAGAATTTCAGTTTGGGAAGGTGAAAAAGTTCTAGAGATGGATGATGGCAATGGTTGCACAACAGTATTAATGTACTTTATGCCACAGAACTATACATTTAGAAATGGCAAAAATGGTCAATTTTATGTTATGTTTTACCACAATAGAAAGGAAAAGAGTGATATTTCAGGTTTAGTCAAGACAGTATACTGAGAGTATAATAGAAAAATATTTGTGTTAACTACTATAATATAATACGTTATTTCATAGGTGTTATCTTCAGGAAAGCACACCGGACCTGCTAAATTAACAAATGGAAAGAAGCAGTAAGTACTTAAAGAAGCTTACAACTTCAGGAAATCTCGAGATTTTTCAGGTCTTTGGGCTGGACTAAATTTAACCTACCCTAGATAACTAGTGGGGTCTCTACCTTCACAAAACTCTAGGTAGGAACCATCCATATCTACCCATGTTGATCATTTTAATGTTTAACAGGCTTTACAATCTTCATAAAGTGCTATATAAATCCATCTTTTTACGTGGTTGGACAAGTTCTCTTATCCAACCTTTGCTTGAAAGAAAATGACTACTTATAATATATTATGGGGAAAAAGTTTGTGTATTATTTGTAAAAATATTAAACTTGTTTTCTAGGATCCATTTGAGAAAGCTATCACGTTCTAATGCAGATTCTGGCTATCCCATCTGTTCTGACTCAGAAAGTCAGGTAAGATTAAACTGAATCGATACATTGCACACTTTTAATTAGTCTTCAGGTAAAAGCTAACAAGTGGGGATAATAATTCAAAGGTAAAGTATTAATTGCCCTAAGGAAATATGAATGCTTTTACTTTAAAACATTTTCTACTAATACTAAATTGTTCCTAAAAGAAATTTTTAAACTATGCAATGTTTTCTTCTCCTGCATTAAAATTATATATAAATGTTTCCAAATGACTTTCTCCTTACAGACTGAATCCGTACAGGGGCTTGATGGCTGTGCTTCTTTGCTGCGGAACATTTTGAGAAATGAAGATTCAGGTTTTATTTATTAAATGCTTCTATTTTGATAATCTTTTCTCAATGAAGTAGTTCCCTTAATGCTTATGAATTTTTGTTTTAATTAATAGGTTCAGAAATAGTATATTCAGAAAATAGATGTAATCCCAGACCTTTAGAAGGCAAAAGACATGGATCTAAAAAGAAAGGACATGAAAATCATACTGTTCCTTCATTAGTCCGGAAAGAAATTTGTAAGTCTTTTTTTACTTTTTTTTTTTAATAAATCTTTATTGTTCAGTTTATTACAGTTGTTCCTCTTTTTTCCCCCCATAGCTTCCCTCCACCCAGTTCCCACCCCACCCTCTGCCCTTAGCCCCCACTGTCCTCATCCATAGGTGTAAGATTTTTGTCCAGTCTCTTCCCACACCCCCCACACTTCTTTCCCCCCTGAGAATTGTCAGTCCACTCACTTTCTATGCCCCTGATTCTATTATATTCATCAGTTTACTCTGTTCATCAGATTTTGTATTCACTTGATTTTTTAGATTCACTTGTTGATAGATATGTATTTGTTGTTCATAATTTGTATCTTTACCTTTTTCTTCTTCTTCCTCTTCTTAAAGAATACCTTTCAGCATTTCATATAATACTGGTTTGGTGGTGGTGAACTCCTTTAGCTTTTTCTTATCAGTGAAGCTCTTTATCTGACCTTCAATTCTGAATAATAGCTTTGCTGGATAAAGTAATCTTGGATGTAGGTACTTGGTGTTCATCACTTTGAATATTTCTTGCCACTCCCTTCTGGCCTGCATAGTTTCTGTTGAGAAATCAGCTGACAATCGTATGGGTACTCCCTTGTAGGTAACTGACTTTTTTTCTCTTACTGCTTTTAAGATTCTCTCTTTGTCTTTAGCCCTTGGCATTTTAATTATGATGTGTCTTGGTGTGGTCCTCTTTGGATTCCTTTTGTTTGGGGTTCTCTGTGCTTCCTGGACTTGTAAGTCTATTTCTTTCACCAGATAGGGGAAGTTTTCTGTCATTATTTCTTCAAATAGGTTTTCAATATCTTGCTCTCTCTCTTCTTCTGGCACCCCTATAATTCGGATGTTGGTACGCTTGAAGTTGTCCCAAGGGCTCCTTACACTATCTTGATATTTTTGGATTCTTTTTCTTTTTGCTTTTCTGGTTGGGTGTTTTTTACTTCTTCGTATTTCAAATCTTTGACTAGATTCTTGGGATCCTCTTGTCTATTGTTGGATCTCTGTATATTATTCTTTATTTCAGTCAGTGTATGCTTAATTTCTAGTTGGTCCTTTTTCATATCCTCAAGGGTCTCACTAAATTTATCGGCGGCTTCTAGAAAATTCTTGAAAAACCTTATAACCGTGGTTTTGAACTCTATATCCAGTCGTTTGCTTTCCTCCATTTCTGTCATTTGTGACCTGTTTCTTTGTCTCCGCATTTTTTATGCTTTCCTGTGTTGATAGAGTGGCTTTGTGTGCTAGGTGTCCTATAGGGCCCAGTGGCTCAGCCTCCCCAGTTACCTGAGGTGGACACTCTTGGTGCACCCCTTTGTGGGCTTTGTGCACAGTCTTGTTGTAGTTAAGCCTTGATTGTTGTAGGTATCACTGGGAGGAATTGACCTCCAGGCCAATTGGCAGTGAGAATCAGCTGTGTCTGCAGTGGGAGAACTTCTGTGCTGAAGACACTCTTCTGGGGCAAGACTTGCTTCAGTGGGGCTTTGGTGCTCACTGAGTCTGCCCCCTGAGTGTGTCCCTTATGGATCTGAGGAGTTGTAATCTGGATGGTCCCACTCTGACCACTGGGTACACAGGCTCTTGGATCTCTAAGGAGGTGCTAATTTAGTCTCTGCCTGAGGCTACCCAGCAGGAGCTATGGAGAGATCTGCAGGTTCCTCTTCCTTGTTTGGGTTTTGGAGGTGCCCAGATGAGGCCCAGCTGTGAAGCAATGCAAGCTGCTGTGGGGCCTTGGGCCTTCTTTTGGATGTTCTGGGTCTTTCTGACCCAGCTGCAGTTTGTTAGGTAATTTTAGATCTCAAAGGGCCAGCCCATTCATATGCAAAAGCCTCTGCACACGGCTTGGTTGGGGCGGGGTCTCAGGGAATCAATAGGGTGGAGCAAACAGCTATGGCTGATCCTCAGTCCTGCCCTAAGAGGCCCCGCATCTCAGTGTTCCTCAGTATTCGCTGCAAGCACCTCTGAGAGAAAGCCGCCTTCGAGTTCCGCCCGCTGCCAGACAGTCCAGTTTCTCCCCGTATGAGTCTGGGTCCCCAGAGGCTCTCCCGGAACTGAAGTCAGGGCCTTTGGGAACTTGTGCCTCCCTCCCGATTGCAAAAGACACCGGCGTCCTCAGTTGCCAGCCCTTTTCCACGCGCGCTCGAGCCTCTGTACCTCTGCACTTTACTTCTGCACCTCTTCTGAGTCTCAGTGTGCTTTTCTCTTTCCTTCTAGTTGTAGAATTTCCACTCAGCCAGCCTTCCTGTGGTTCTGGATGATGTCTGCTTTGTCTTTTAGTTGTATTTTTGAAGTGGTTGTGCGAGGCAGCAATTTCAGGTGTTTACCTATGCCGCCATCTTGGTTTCTCCTTTTTTTACTTTTTTATTTAAATATAATACTTAATTCTGAGGGTTTAATAAATTATCAGGATTATGCAATTGGTCTTCCAATTTAATAATATGTTGGTGTGTGTGTGCTTATGCCTCTCTTTCTCTATTCAGCTTCTAATTGCTAAGTAGTTACTTTGTTTACCATCATGTTCCCAGGAAGTAAAGTAGATAAGTGACTGAGTTTTGTAGGAGAAAAGATTAAAACTCAGAATGATATTTGGGAGGTATGTAGAGTTATCTTTGTTCTCCTTGCCACTTGTTTTCATAGATAATATTGGTTGGGCTACATTAAGTGTATACTTACTATTTTTAAATTGTTATGTATGTATATATCCTAGTAGATTTGGTAGCTCAACTTGTTGAGCTGCACTGTTAGAATACATGGTACATAAGAAGGTAAAATTCCAAGTTGGGTAGATATGTAAGGAGAGAGAGCCTGTCACTGATTGACAATGAATGTAGGCAAGGATATTTTATGCCCTCACAGTTAACTTGCTGACTTAATTAAGTGTAATAATTCAGCAAACAGCTTAGAATAAGCAAGTTTTGCTTATGTTGTCTCTTGGAGACTTAACCGTTTGAGTCCCAACCAGCGTGATCGGGCTGCTGAGATTTTATGTCGAGAAAACATACGATTCGTTTGAGTCCCAGGGGGTATTGAAAAAACACTGTCGAAGAATCCCAAACAGCGCAACCGCGCTTTCTCTAAATGAGTACGAAAAGACCCAAACAGCGTGATAGCGCTTGTTTTATTTTATGTCGAGAAATACCACTGCTTGGGACTCAAACGGATATAGAACAAGATAGCCCCAAAATAGAGATGATGTCCATAATGGGAATTCAGATGGACAAGAATGGGACTAGCTAGTTCCACTGCTCAGGTGGGCCAGCTCAGTGTTAGCACAGCAGTGCATGCTGAGATTCAGCTCAGGCAAGGGGTGAACTTTAGAAAATCATCTACAGCAGTAGTCCTGGATATTAACAGATCAGGATCTAGGCAAAGAGGCTGAGCAAATGAGGTGAGAGCATGCATAGGACTAGAGGTTGATGTTCCATATGGCCCCTGAGTCAGAGAACTAAGGCAGAGGAAACAACCTACTAACCCAGTGATGGCAAACCTTTTGAGCTCGGCGTGTCAGCATTTTGTAAAACCCTAACTTAATTCTGGTACCGTGTCACATATAGAAATTTTTTGATATTTGCAACCATAGTAAAACAAAGACTTATATTTTTGATATTTGTTTTATATATTCAAATGCCATTTAACAAAGAAAAATCAACCAAAAAAATGAGTTTGCGTGTCACCTCTGATACGCGTGTCATAGGTTTGCCATCACTGTACTAACCCATGTTGGAGGCCAGTCATATTTAGCCTCACATTATCTTGACCTGCACTGGTCAGGGTGGTAGTCACTAACCATTGAGTGTTTGAAGTATGGCTAGTACAGCAAAGGAGCTGAATCATAAATTTTTTAAATTTTAATTAAAAATGTTTTTTAATTTTAATTAATTTAAACTTGGGAACTGTTATTTGATCCAGTTATTAGAAACATTTAAGTATGTTTGGAATAACATGAGTACATGAACCTACTTTTTCAACTGAAAATGTTATTAAAACAAAATACAGAGCAAGTATTTCTGATGAAAATTTAGCATCCAGATTGAGGTGTGCTTTGTATAAAATACACACCAGGTTTAGAAGATTTAATACAAAAAAATAAAATAACTTTTAAAATTAATTGCATGTTGAAATGGTAATATTTTGGATATACTGATTTGAATAAAACATGAAAATTAATGTTACCTATTTTTGCTTTTTTAATATAACTACTGGAAAACTTTAAATTGCACATATGGTTTATATTATATTTTTATTGGTCAGTATTGGTCTAAACAAGGGGTGGGGAAACCTTTTTAAAAATATATATTTTTTATTGATTTCAGTGAGAGAAAGGGAGAGAGAGAGATAGAAACATCAATGACAAGAAAGAATCATTGATTGGCTGCCTCCTGCACAGCCCCTACTGGGGACCAAACCCACAACCTGGGCATGTGACCTCCTGGTTCATGGGTGGGTGCTTAACCACTGAGCAACACCGGCCAGGTGTGATGGGGAACCTTTTTTCTGCCAAGGTCCATTTGGATATTTGTAACATCACACTTGGGCCATACAAAATTATTCACTTAAAAATTAGCCTGCTCTATTTGGTCAAACATTTAATTAACTCACCCCTAATGCCTTGGCAGGGCCAGACCAACTGATTAGGCCCACGGGCCAGACATTCCCCATCCCTGATCTAAACCAATGCTGACCAGTACTATAGCCAGTTTTATTTTATAAATAATGTTTACTTATTTTATTTATTTTGTAAATTTTTGTCAGAGCACAGCCATGCTAATTCATGTATGTATTTTCTATGACTGCTTCTGTGCTGTAATGGCAGAGTTGAGTAGTTGTGACATAGAGTCCACCTGGGCTGCTAAGCCTAAAATATTTATCCACTAGCCTTTTAAGAAAAAGTGTGCTAACCCTGTTCTAAACTCTTAAAGCAGAGGCCTATGTATTACGGCCCAGTGGACAAAGAAAAGATTGGTAGAACCAACTGCCTATTCCTCCAGTGTCCTACTTTTTTCTTAAGGCAGGTTATTTCTTGTCCAGGGCACCCTTCTTCAAGGAACTCTCATTTGGAATGTACATGGATGACAGTAGTGGTGCTATGGTAGCAACTTGGATCCCAGTTTAACTACTTGTTACTCAGAGTTCCAGCAGGAAACAGATGGCAACACTTAAGATAACAAGAAGGGTTTATTTTAAAAAAAAATCATTACAAAGGTGTAAGTGGGGTATAGGAAATCCACAAAGGATTGTACCAGCCTAGTGCCAGCAGCAGCAGAACTGTTATCATCTGTGGGCCTTAAAGGGATGAGGTGTTGGAGAGGTTACTGGGACTCAGAAAGAGATACTGTTGCATAGGGTAGGCCAGTGGTTGGCAAACTCATTAGTCAACAGAGCCAAATATCAACAGTACAACGATTGAAATTTCTTTTGAGAGCCAAATTTTTTAAACTTAAACTATATAGGTAGGTACATTGTTATGAACCTAATTAGGGTACTCCTAAGGCTTAGGAAGAGCCACACTCAAGGGACCAAAAAGCCGCATGTGGCTCTCGAGCCGCAGTTTGCCGACCACGGGGGTAGGCCATCTTGATAAGAGAAGAGCAGTGAGCTTCTTTTAGGAACAAAGCCAGCCCAAGATGACTTCACACAGTTGGAATAAACATTCTGCTTTCTTTCTTTGATAATATCAAGAATTCTGTTGGATCAAACTCAACTTGATTTTTATTCTTACAAGCCAATAAGTTAGTCTTACTATGTCACAGATACTGGCAGGAGACACAAGACTCCTGGGTCAGAGACAAAGGAGTTTATTATTCATACCACAGCAAGCAGTGTGTTTATCAGCTTATTTGTTTGGTTCCACTTCGCCATCCATTCCCAGGGAGGAAATGTGATGGACCCAGATGGATGTTGCACATGCTGAGGGTTTAAGTTTCAACTGAGAACACTGATTTCATTGCTTTGGGTAATAAGAAGTAAGCAAGCCTGTACTTGTCTCAGGGGTAAACATTACCTTAACCCTCAAGGTTGCTCTAAGTTTCAACCTTAGAAATGGCCCAGGTAAAGAGCTTAAGGTCAAGGCCTACTTTCTTGGTATACCCAGCAAGACATGTAGGAGCAGAAGAGACTCATGAAGGACTGTCTCTTAACAGTGTAATACATATATAGATCAGCAGCTTAGGGAGAGCAGTGTGGAGATTAGCAGAGGATGGATTTGGACGAGCAGATGAGAGATATCTTGCAATCTGGGTCCCAAGCATTAAATTCATATTTGGATTAGAGTCAAATCAGCAGTTCTGACCTATGATCAGATTACAATATTTTTATTGTCCTTTCCCCTGTCCTTTTGTCATCAGAAGGTAGTACCTACTTCCCATAGGATAATAGGGCAATATTAGAAATTAGTTCTCATTGACTTATTTACTCCTAAGGTTGACTCATTAGGAGCAGAAACATCCTTTCCTTTAGGTCAATACTCCCATCTTTTCTAGTTTACCAAACTGCAGCACTATCTAGAAAGGATATATTTTTTGTGTGTGGTTTCAGCTGTTAATACTCTGTTATCACAGTGCTCAATAGCACACAAAAACCATGCTCTCAGTACTTGCTCTTTTCCATCTCTCCACAAGTGAGGTAAATTATAAATAGAATTTTAAGGAATTTGTTAGAGTATGTTAACTAGTATATATCTATAATTTTAATTTTAACATGCATTATCTTACTATTGGAGGTATGGCACCATATGTGTTTTCTGCCTGGGACCTGTCAGTTCATTTAGTGTCTATGGAGTCGAGCTTGCCTAACTTAATGTATCCTAGGAGTAAAGAGGCAGAGAGGCAGTTCCAGAAGTGCATCGAGCTTACTTTTAGAGTACTCCTGACAGTTAAAGAAAAAACATCTAAATATATAAAAGGCTAATATGCTAAGTGTCCAGCCATCTGGGTAATGACATCATGTAGCAATGCCTGGCTTCTTCTCCCTAATGACTAGCCTCCTTGCAGTTTCTTTAGCCCAGGAACACAACTTGCTTGATAACCAGGTGGAAACACTTTACACTGTAATCAAATGTCTGTGAAGCGTTTTCCCGTGCCTCATCTCATTTGATCTCACAGAAGTCCTGGAGTAGGTAGATACAAGACTCGGTGGAATCCTGTTTTCTTTACATTAGCTGGAAAACGGAGATTTAGAAAGCTTAGACACTTGACCCGACTGACAAGAAGTAAGAAATGGTGGACCTTGAAAATGACTTCAGTTTTTCTCACTGTGCAGAATATAGTCAAACACTGCTGCAGTTAAATATTTTACCCTTTGTTCTCCCTGCGTGATCTACAATAATAATCTGCTTTGTGTTGATATTTCCTGCTGTGTTGCTGACAATTACCTGAAAGATAAGTTGGGGTGCTTCACTGGGCTGGAAAAAGTTTAGCTAAATCAGAAAGTAGGTCTAATTAAGCAAGTTTATTCTATATCTATAAAAAGCTAAGTTGACTCGTGCATGCATGATACATATAAAGCTCTCGCTGGTGTCAATCTCTCACTGGTGCCAAATGCACATGTGTGTTTTGATCTGTCATTGTCGGTCATGAATTTGGTTGACATTCTATTATAAAGAAAGGGTGAATAGTGATATTAAAATATTTCTTCTAATTAATTTCCTTTCAATGTGCACGAATTCGTGCACTGGGCCACTAGTTTTTTAATCAGTTTTTTTACATTTGATAACTGTTGAATACTGTAGGCACATGACTCTGCTTTCAGTAACCTACATATATTGCTGCTCTCACCTTGGAGAAATAAATCACTACAGACAGAATACTTTCAGCATTGATTGCCTCCATCTAGGCTAGGTGTTCTTTACATATTTCAAATTATAATAGGCATCCAGCAGTTCTTATCTGCAGTAGATGTTTGTTCTGTATTTGGCTGGCAGGAAGTATCTCACCTGTCAGGCAGTGTGTATACCCAAGGAGCAGTGCTGTACAGCAGTTGGAATTCAAAGACTAAAAAAGTTTTGAGGACTGAGTAAATAAATGTATCCCTGTCATGATTCTAGTTATCAACGGACACCAATTAGACATATTGCCATCCTAATCTATTAGGTAAAGTTTTCATGTAGGTGCTTGGGTGTGATGAACAAGAGCAAGAAAATATGCTTGTGAAGTAACAGGTGATGGTTTTTTGTTCATTTTAAAATTGTATAGTAGTATAAATGCAGTCTTTCTTATATCCATTTTTTGTTTTTAACTTGTTTTGGATAATTTGCTTTAAGATTTTTTTCTCAAATATAAATCTTCATTATCAGCAGAGTTTCATATGGACTGAGTTAATAGAGGAGCAAAGTAAGTCATTTTAATTATAAGACTTCGATTTTTAAGAAATGTTTGAAGCTCATTAATTTATGTTGGATGATGACATCTGCTGGGAGACGTGTAATATTGTAGCTCATCTTTATCACAAATTGTGAAAACCACCCCTTGAAAAGAAGGTGAATGAGAGCCTGGACCTGTGAGTGTGAAATCTGAGAATTCCTCAAACCAGACAATTCTTATCTTAAATGAGGCCAAAGGAAATCCAAGAGCAAAGAGAGACCCACGAATTAAGACGAAAGAAAGAGCTATGTGCTGGATGGGCTGACTCTGATCTCACCCTCCATCATTTTAGATTTCAAAGTTAAAATATATCAGAGGATACTTTTATGTTTGATTTATAATAAAATTATATTTTCAGTAAGAAATATTTCTCACAGAAATGTTAATTAACCAATTTTGTTGTGGATTATTTATTCAGATAATAAAGAATAACTATTATTGCTTAGAGTAGGCAGACATACTTAGAGGTTTATTATTGATATCAGATGGGAAATTTGTGAAATATTTACTTGTTTGTATTAAGATTTTGCACCCATTTGGCAATATAGGTAATATTTATTGAGTTCTTAAAATGTGCTAGACATGGATACTTTACAAGTATTATCTCATTTACTTCTTAACATAACCTTATAAAGTAGATGATACTTTTGTTATCATTTTTCTGATGAGGAATAGGTCAGGTTAAGTAATTTGCCATAAGTTACTCAGCTAATTCATGTTAGTGTATATTCACAGGAATAGATCATCTCAAAAGGAGGCATATCCCAAGTCAAAATGGAACTCTCTAATATCTCCAACCATTTTCATAGTCAAATTTTAACTTTGTAGTTTTTTCCTTTAACATTTTTTTCTCTCTTCATTGGTTATAGTATTTAATCTGCCTTAATTTTTTGCTTTTGCACATAAGTTTTATGCTTTTAGAAATGTTATTTTCAATACACTATATTTGTGTAATTCCATACCAGAAATTGAACTGTTTGATTCTTTAAACAATTAAGGGATAACTTTCATAAAGCATAAATCTTGATAAAGTTTTGTATGTGTATACTCCCATATAGTCACTTCCCAGGTGAAGATGTAGAACATTTTCAGCACCCTATCAGGCTCTTGCATCATCATTATCCTCACCATTACCTATCCCCTCATCCCCAGGTAACCACTTCTCTGACTTCCATCTCCATTAGATAGTTTTACCTATTTTTGAACTTCATATAAATGCAATTGTACACTGTGCAGTCTTGTGTCTGACATCTTTCATAAAATGTTATGTCTGTCAAATTCATATAAGTAGTTGTGTATATCAGTAATCTGTTCTTTTCCATTTCTATGTAGTATTCCATGATATAAATATACCACAGTTTATCCATTTCTATTATTCATGGCTATTGGGTGTTTTCAGTTTTTGGCTACTGCAAATGAAGCTATTTGTGCACATTATCATTATATACCTGGGATACAATTGCTGTGTCATAGAATATTTGTATATTTAGCTTTGGTAGGTACTGCAAAAAGCCATATATTTTTCTAAATGTATCTCGTACCCTAATAACCTGTGATCAACCAAGACCACAATCATTTCTGTTAATAGTCTTTTTTTAAAAATCTTTATTGTTGAGAGTATTACAGATGTTCCTCTTTTA
Organism: Myotis lucifugus; assembly: GCF_000147115.1. Taxonomy (NCBI): domain Eukaryota; kingdom Metazoa; phylum Chordata; class Mammalia; order Chiroptera; family Vespertilionidae; genus Myotis; species Myotis lucifugus. The sequence goes on from NW_005871153.1 coordinate 2,866,003, forward strand.
TTCCCCCATTGCCCTCCTACACCCGGTTCCCACCCCACCCCAGGTCTTCATCACCCTATTATCTGTGTCCATAGATAATGCATATATGCATATAGATTCTTTGGTTAATCTCTTCCCGCCCCTTCCCTCTGAGATTTGTCAGTCTGTTCCATGTTTCCATGCCTCAGGTTCTATTTTATTCATCGGTTTATTTTGTTCATTAGATTCCCTGTTTGTTTATTTTGGTTTTTAGATTCAATTGTTCATAGATATGTATTCATTGCCATTTTATTCTTCATATTTTTCATCTTTTCTTCTTTCTCTTCTTAAAGAATACCCTTCAACATGGTGATAAATTCATTTAGCTTTCTCTTGTCTGTGAAACTCTTTATTTGATCTTTAATATTAAATGACTAGAGGCCCAGGGCATGAAATTCATGCACGGATAGGGTCCCTAGCAGCTGCCAGCTGCTAGCCAGGGCCTCCCTTCCCCCGGTCTGCTGGCTGGAGGGCGGTGGTGGGGTCTGAAGAAAAGCTTCACAGGTGGCCTGACCAGGACCCGGGTGAAGGTCACCCCCTCTCCTCTCACAGGGAGATGTCAGCATGTTGGAACAGTACCAGACTTTGTAAGAACCACGTCACAGAGTCCCTGCTATGACTCTCTCCCCCTGCCACTCGTGAGCTCCTGATGTTCTGCTTTGTCATTTTGTGTTATTTAGGGGCACCATCTGCCTACAGGAGTCCCCACACAGTGACCACAACCCTGCTCACTCTCCAAGCCAAACTGGTCCTGGTGGACCAGTAAGTCTAGGATGGAGTTCCCTGGGTCAGCTGACTACCACCCTAGTGGAAGATGTAGCCTCCCCCTTTCTTGATGTGGATGAGGGCTTGGGGGGTGGGGGCAGAAGAAGGGAAGGTCACTCCCAGTGCCCCAAGCCAGTGGTTCTCCAGAGGAGAGCTTGTTATCTCGAAGGCTAGATTCAAACAGCGCAAGGGGCATGCTTCCCTGAGGCACTAGAGGAGCCATGCTCATCCCTTCCTGCTTCTGGTGGCTCCAGGTCTCCTTGGTTATGCCAGCATTGCTCCAGTGTCTGCTCTGTCTTCCCGTGGCCACTTCCATGGTTCTTTGCATCTCAGATCCCCTTCTCCTTTCCTTCCTCTCACATGAACACCAGTCATTGGATTTAGAGCCCACCCTACATCCCAAATGATCTCATCTCAGGGTGAGATCGTAATCTCATTCCCCCCTTTTTTAAAAATCTTTTTTGTTGAGAGTATTACATATGTTCCCCCTTCCCCCCCCTCCCCCCCATTGCCCTTCATCTGCTTCCTGTCCTGCCCCAGGCCTTCACCACCCTATTGTCTGTGTCACGCATATATGCATATAAGATCTTTCGTTAATCTCTTCCCACCCCCACCCCCCTTTCCCTTCCTTCTGAGATTTGTCAGTTAGTTCTATGTTTCCATGCCTCTAATTCTATTTTATTTATCAGTTTATTTTGTTCATTAGATTCCTTGTTCATTTATTTTGATTTTTAGATTCAATTGTTGATAGATACGTATTTATTGCCATTTTATTGTTCATATTTTTTACCTTTTTTTTCTTCTTCCTCTTAAAGCAGCGGTTCTCAACCTGTGGGTCGCGACCCCTTTGGGGGTCTAACGACTCTTTCACAGGGGTCTCCTAAGACCTTCAGAAAACACATATATAATTACATATTGTTTTTGTGATTAATCACTATGCTTTATGTTCAATTTGTAACAATGAAATTAGGGGTCACCACAACATGAGGTTCTGTATTAAAGGGTCGCGGCATTAGGAAGGTGGAGAACCACTGTCTTAAAGAATACTCCTCAACATTTCATATAATACTGGTTTGGTGGTGATGAATTCCTTTAGCTTTTTCTTGTTGGTGAAGCTCTTTATCTGACCTTCAATTCTAAATGATAGCTTTGCTGGATAGAGTAATCTTGGTTGTAGGTCTTTGCTATTCATCACTTTGAATATTTCTTGCCACTCCCTTCTGGCCTGCATAGTTTCTGTTGAGAAATCAGCTGACAGTCATATGGGTACTCCCTTGTAGGTAACTAACTGCTTTTCTCTGGCTGCTTTTAAGATTCTCTCTTTGTCTTTAACTCTTGGCATATTAATTATGATTTGTCTTGGTGTGGGCCTCTTTGGGTTCCTCTTGTTTGGGACTCTCTGGGCTTCCTGGACTTGTCAGTCTATTTCTTTCACCAGGTAGTAGGGGAAGTTTTCTGTCATTATTTCTTCAAATAGGTTTTCAATATCTTGCTCTCTCTCTCTTCTGTTTCTGACACCCCCCTATAATGTTGGTACTTTTGAAGTTGTCCCAGAGGCTCCTTACACTATCTTCATATGAATACATATCTTTTTTGCTCTTCTGATTGGGTGTTTTTTGCTTCCTCATATTTCAAATTGTTGATTTGATTCTCAGAATTTTCAACTGTATTGTTGAATCCATGCAAATTATTCTTTGTTTCAGTAAGTGTATGCTTAATTTCTGACTGTCTGAAATTCTTTTTCATGTCTTTGAAATTCTCATTAAGATCTTTGAAAGTCTCACTGAGTCTCTTGAGCTCTCATTAAGATTCTTGAGCATCTTTATAACCATAGTTTTGAACTCTGTATCTAGTAGTTTGTTTGCTTCCATTTCATTTAGTGTTTTTTGGTTTATTTTCCTGAAGTTTTCTTCTGTTCTTTCATTTGTGACATGTTTCTTTTTCTCTGCATTTTGTCTGCTTCCCTGTGTTTGTTTCTATGTATTAGGTAGAGCTGTTATGACTTCTGGAATTGGTAGAGGGGCCTTGTGTAGTAGGTGTCCTGCAGGGCCCAGTGGCTCAGCCTCCCCAGTCACTTGAGCTGGGCACTCTAGGTGCGCCCCAGTATTGGCTGTGTGCACAGTCTTGTTGTAGTTGAGCCTTGATTGCTGTTGGTGTCACTGGGAGGAGTTGACCTCCAGGCCAATTGGCTGTCAGGACCAGCTTGTGACTACAGTAGAAGAGCTGCTGTGCAAGAGACACCCCTATGGAGCAGGACTTGCTTCTGTGGGACTTAGGTGTTCACTGAGTCTGCCCCTTGAAAGTGTCACTTGTGGATGTGTAGAGCTATAATCTGGTATGGTCTGAAGCTGTCCACTGGGTGCATTGGCTCTGGGTCCTCCCAGGAAGTGTAAAGTCAGCCACTACTTGGGGCCACCGGCAGGAGCTACAGAGCAATTTGCAGTTCGCTGTTACTTTGTTGGGCTTGGAAGTGCCCAAGTGAAGCCAAGCTGTGAAGCAAGGCAGGCTGCTGCTAGTATTGGGTCTTCCTGATGCCAGCTGCTGCTTGTCTGAGAGATTTTAGGAAAATCTGAAGCCTGAGCCAGAACAGGCAATTCATATGGAAAAATTGCTGCAAACAGCTTGAGTGGGGCTGCAAATTGGATGGGACGGGGTCTTAGGGAATCACCAGCGTGGAGCGAACAGTCTGAGCCAGGCTGATGGAAACTCAGATATGGCTGCCAGTCAGCTCTGCTATGGCAGCGGTCTCAGTATAGGAACAATGACATCTGCCAGCACTTTTGTCTGGGAGAAAGACGCCCTCTAGTTCTTGCCCCGGTGCCAGACAATCCAGTTCCTTCCTGTATGTCCCTGGATCCCCCTCAAGCTAATGCCCCAGCGCTGGAACTCAGAGGGAGCAGGACAGTGTAAGTTTGTGTACCTGCCCTTTAAGAGATCTGCCTGGGTCTCCTGCAGACTCCGTGTCACTCAGCCACGATCCCTGCTGGATTTTACAGCCCGAAGTTACAGGGACTTCTCTTCCTAGCTCTGGAACTCTGGGCTGGGGGCTCGTGTGGGGCTGGGATCCCTTGCTTCTCAAGGGAGGCCTCTGCAGCCCAGATCTCCCTCCCAATTAAAAAAACACCAATGTGGGTGTTGGACCAGCCTGTTCTGCGCCTCTGCCCCTCCTATTAGTCTCAGTGTGCTTTCTTCTTCTCTAGTTGTAGGACTTCCAGTCAGCCAGATTTCAGGTGGTTGTTTTGTATTTTAGTTGTAATTATGATGTGGTTGTGGGAAGTAGCACCGAAGTTACCACAGGTAAACACCAGTGTTTACCTATGCTGCCATCTTGGTTCTCCTTTTCTGTTAATAGTCTTTAAAAACATTTGGGAAGGAGAACTTAGTAAACAGGGATATAGATTTTCATACTGATCTGTAGAGTACTGCTATGTGGAAAACTTTGTTTTTTCTACAACAAACTAATACCAGGTTACTGCTTTGTACTACTTTGTACATAGACTAATGGGGGACTTTGGGAGAAAATAATGAAGTATAAAATACAGTTCTGCCTTAAGAAGCTTAGTTTAGTCAGATAGACAAGAGAGTGAAAGATAAGCAATGTAGTATAATCTGCAAATGATACATGATTTGTATAAACAATATGTGCTCTCGGATTTTGAAGAGCAGTCACTGGCCTGGAATGATAGGGAAAGGCTTCATGGAAAAGGGAAGCCTTCAGATGAGCCTTGGTGGTTGGGTAAAATTGCATCGGAAGAAATGGTTCATCATGAGTAATGTTATAGGAAGATGGAAAGGCTTGTTGGGAGTCTAAATGGGCCTGATCAGTGAAAAATTTAAATTGGGGGTGATGGGAAGATGTTTGAAAAAGTAGTTGGTCAAGCTTTGGATACTTTTAAATGTCAGGTTAGGATTTTGTTTCATTGTCCAATATGTAGATTAAGTCCACTTTTGTTCTTGTTCTCAAAACTCTGATTGATATTTTTACAGTCAAAGCATCAGAATTGTTACAAAGTTTTCTGCTTTTAAAATTTCATTCTTTCTCCCCCCCGCCCCAAGGTAAAAGACTTTTATTGGATTTTAGAGAGAAAATACATCCTAAGGGGGGGGGAGGGGTCTTGTAATTGAATGGGAGATTTTACAAATACCATTTAATAGAGATTTTAAAGAGATAATTTTTTACTGTATAATTTAATTGATTACAAGAATCAGTAAAAAAAGAATATGAGGTGATTTTCTTTAGAGATGATAGTGGTAAAAGTAAAACCCTTCTGTAAAGCATATAACGAGTTGGGCTTTTTCCCCCCTAATCTCTTATGATAAAAGTTTCTGAAGAATATTATTTCCAGACTCTTTTTTTCCTTCTTCCACGTTAGTATCTTCAGATTATAAGAAACAGATACCCAATGAAACTTCCGCTGGAAATGAAAGAGACTCATCAGCTATACCACAAAATTGGTCATTCCAAGATCATTACAGAATGTATTCACCCATAATATACCAAGCCCTCTGTGAGCATGTGCAGACTCAAATGTCACTGATGAATAACTTGGCTTCAAAGAAGAACCCTAATGGAATTCCTGCTGTACCTTGCCACATTGTGTCTGGTTCTGGTTAGTATGAATGATGTTTTTTAAAAGCATAAATATAAACTATAATTAAGTTGTTTGATTATTGTATAAGCAGTATGAGATGTGAATGATTTTTCTCTCTTCTTACCTTATAGAATGTCAGGCGACTCCACGTTCTAGTTATGGCTTATCTACTTCCACTCCAGTCCAGTTACCTCAGCCACCACCCTGCCCTCCAGTGGTTCATTCTGTAGGTACAGTTTATATACTACATAAGTAATTTGCTTTTAGAAATTGTTATCTTTAGAGAGAATTTTGACGTTATTGATTGTATGTAGCTCAATGCCCTAGGACAGCGGTTCTCAACCTGTGGGTCACGACCCCTTTGGAGGTCAAACGACCCTTTCACAGGGGTCGCCTAAGACCATTGGAAAACACATATTTAATTACATATTGTTTTTGTGATTAATCACTATGCTTTAATTATGTTCAATTTGTAATAATGAAAATACATCCTGCATATCAGATATTTACATTACGATTCATAACAGTAGCAAAATTAATTTTGGTAGTAACGAAAATAATTATATGGTTGGGGGTCACCACAACATGAGGAACTGTATTAAAGGGTCGCGGCATTAGGAAGGTTGAGAACCACTGCCCTAGGATGTATAAAGACCATTGATTTTTTTCCCAAGTTATTTTTTTTAAAAATATATTTTACTGATTTTTATAGAGAGGAAGGGAGAGGGATAGAGAGTTTGAAACATCAATGAGAGAGAAACATCGATCAGCTGCCTCCTGCACACCTCCCACTGGGGATGTGCCCCCAACCAAGGTACATGCCCTTGACTGGAATCGAACCCGGGACCCCTCAGTCCGTAGGCCGACGCTCTATCCACAGAGCCAAACCGGTTAGGGCCCAAGTTATTTTTTATTACCCAAGTTGTTTTACTTATTTCTTAAGAACAATGGTGAGGGGAAAGTGGGAGAAAAGATCAATAGAAAAAAGAAATCACTCATACCCACCACCCAAACACAATTGCTGTTAACACAGTGATAATCATTTAATTCTCTGTGTAGATTTTGTTTTTTGGTTTTTATTTGTTAAGTTTGCTTTTTTAAAAAAAATATTGTTATAATTAAATGTGTACACTTTTATGTTCTGCTTTTTTCACTTAACATTTTATTGTGAACATGTTTATTTATATACATTCTGTAAATTTTTAATAAGTTGATTAAACTCTGTTTAGTGGAAATACTATAGTCTATGTAATTACTCCCCTATGGTAGACATTAATCAACAGTTTTTTACTACCATAACATTTCTGTAAGTTTGTGCAAAAATCTTTGCATATGTCTGAGATTATTTTCTTAAAATTAAATTTCCCAAAGCAGAATTTTGTTTTTAGTCTCCAAGTAGACTAATTTTTTATGCCTTTATCATTAAACCATGTGTGATATTTATAAACAGTCTATTTTAGTCATGGCTTTATTATGTTCTCATATTGCAGAGTAAGTGAATTTACTTTTACAAAACTATAATGTCAGTGCTCATGTTTTTGAAACTTGTTTTTTTCTTTCTTTAGGAAGTTCAGACTGATGGTGACAACCAGTTTGCATCACAACATAACCCAATTTCTGTGAACTGTACTGATATTCTAAGGAATTCCTTCAGTTCTAGTCTTGGAGTTCAGTGTAGCCTGCCTCAAACGGACAAACCAACTATTCCAGCTTTTGAGCAGCTGGATCTTGCTAATGAAATTCTGCCACAACAAGAAGTTCTTAAGGAACCAGACCTATTAAAGTGTTTCCAAACATATATGAATTTGTTGCATTCTCAACCAGACCGTCAGACAAACCGAAGCCCCACTCTATTACTGCCAACTTCCTCGGCCACTAATGAAGAAAATTGTGCCAAAGAGCAAATAGGAGAGGTCACAACTGAGGGAAAGGATTCAAATATGCATGTGCGAGATTCAAGAATAAAGGGTGTCCAGAAAGCAAAAAATGGGAATGAGAGTGCTGAAAAAATTAGAACTATAAAATATTTGTTGGGAGAGCTGAAGGCCCTAGTAGCAGAACAAGGTAGATGAGTATCTATATATATAAAAGCCTAACATATAAATTGCCCCCTCAGGAGTTAGGCCGGGAGTTTGATCACTCACTATGATGTGTGCTGACCACCAGGGAGTGGCGCAGAACGAAGGAAGGCCCCAGGCAGTAGCTGGCAGCCAGGGAAGGGAGGTCCTGACCAGCAGCCGGAAGGCCCCGATTGGCCCTGATCGCCGGCCAGGCCTAGGGACCCTCTACCTGTGCACGGATTTCGTGCACCGGGCCTCTAGTTTCTTTACTAATAACCAACTATTCTAATGCTTAACAAATCTCACTGTGAGAAGTAACCCAAACCTTTTTATGCCCTTTTCATTTGACTTTTGAGATTTTTTTTATTAGATCAAGGAAAATGTCTTAGGTGGGGTTATGAGATATTTGAGCCAGGTTGTATTCGTTGGTTTGCATCATGTGTGTGTATTCTAAATAATGGCTTTTTCTTAGAGTGAGTTACAGAGCTGTCATCTTAGAAAGTATAGTAATTGATTATAGAAGCACTGATTGAATGCCTAATATTTGCAGACTGAGAAAATATTTCAAAGCTTTAGAAAATGTCTATAGGAATATAGCACTATTATTCCAGAGGTTTGATACATTAATTTTCAGACCTGCAACTTATCACTTAACCAAAACATAGTAACAATAATAATAGTTACAGTATTCACTATCACTTATTAAACATTCACCATATGCCTGACACTGTGCTAAGTGTTTTATGTGCATTATCTCATTTAATCCTCTCAGCAACCCTATAAGGTACTATTATCTCCCTTTAACCATGAAGGAATTTTGGCTGCAGGAGTTAAGTAATTTGACTAAAGTTATTTTGCTAGAAAGTGGTAGAGCTCAGGTCACTGCCTCCAATATTTATGAGCGAAACCACGGTACAAATGATTGGTAGAGGACTGCTTAGTAATTGGGCATAGTTGTTTACTGTGTGTATAAACTTTGCATCAGGGTGTTTAAATATCTGTGAGTTATTTTTGTAACTATATTTCCTATCTCTTTTAGGTATCAGATAGTTAAAAGTATAATTATTAAATGTATTCAGTCAATAAAATATTTGAATAGAAATGAAGGGAGAAAAATAAAAGACAGAAAATCTAAATTCCACCTTCTACCTGTGTCTGCCACCTCCAAAACCATCCAGTTTTCCCAATTAATAAAAAGAAGGGATACTGCTATCAAATGAGGTGTGGCTAGTTGTGTTAAATCTCCTTTATAAAATTAAATAATAAAACCTCATCTTAGTTTACCTTCTCTCAATATTTTGCCAAATTGAATTGCCTAAAGTGAATTATTTGCAATAGAATAAAAGACTGTGTTGAAAATACGAATACTGTATTAATTATAGGAAACCTGTTAGCAATTATTGGGTTCTAGTAGTCCTTTGGCAGTGTGAATTAAGAGACAAGTGTAAACTATCTTCCTATTAGATACTTCAACTGAGGAATATCACTAATATAACAATGCTGTGATTTAAGATTAATCTTTAGTGTCTGAATTTAATTTCTTTAGAATTTTTATGAATAGGCAAGCAGCAGGAAAGAGGAAAATAGGGTCTGTGTATTCAATTTAGAAATAATCTGAAAATTTTTCTTGTTTAATAATACACATGAATAATCTTATTCAAAACCAACTTATGTTTTCACTCATTTCTTCTGCCTTTTGTAGAGGATTCAGAAATTCAGAGACTGATTACAGAATTGGAGGCATGTATATCTCTACTTCCAGCAACAAGTGGAAACAAAAATACTCAAGTTGAAATAGCACTGGCCATGCAACCACTAAGAAGTGAAAATGCTCAGTTACGCAGGTGAGAATTGCTCTGAATATTTTTGTCTCTATTGCAGAGATGTTTCATAGCCAGAACAAAGGTGCCAAATGAAATACGTGGGGCCCCATCAGAACAGAAGATTTATTGTCTTACTGTGTTTCTGCTTTTTCCCCCCCTGCTTTTTAAACATTGTTTAGCATTCTTTAACATTTCCATTACTTCTGCCTATTGGTCATATTTACCCCCAACTCTTGCACCTCTGTTATCACTTGGTTGATGGTGTATAGAGAGCAAAATGAAATATTTCAGGGTATTTTTTAGGCTAGTCTAAGCTATGCAGCAGTAGCAAAGTCCCAAATCTCAGTGGCATAACAGCAAAAGGTTATTTCTCCGTCACAGCAAGACCAGCATGGGTCATCAGAGGCTCTCTTTCATCTTATGGCTCAAGATTTAGTTTCCCTTCATTATAAGGCCATTGTCTCAGTGTTTTCCAGGAAAAAGAGAATATGGATATGGCACACTGACTCTTACACGCTCTGCTCAGAAGTGACAATCTCACTTATTATATTCTTATTATATTTTGTAGGCTGAAAAAAGGCATATGGCCCTGCCTTATCTAAACATCTGGGGCATAAATTTTCCCCATATTTTTTATTCAGGAAAGGAGAGCCTGATATGGGTGAGCACCAGTAGCCCCATCACACTCAGACATAGAAAAAAAACTCATTCCAATTGCTTTTTAAGATGGAAACTCATTTCCATCTTATATATTGGAATTATAGTTTTAATTTATTTAGAAAAGATGTAAACCAGGGATCTAATCTAGAAATCACTTAACATATTATCAATAATATCTTAAATTTGAGTGTTTTGGTGATGACCACCAAGGTCACCACCTCAGTGTCTGTTTATCAGTATAGTTTGCAGAGAACTGGAGCACATCTTTTGCAGCACTGTGGTGTGAATGTGCCTTCAGAGGGCATTGCAGTTGCATGTGCTATAGATGCTGCATCAATAGGTAGGACCTGGAAGGACCTGCACAGAAACTGGAAACCCATGGAGTAGGATTCTTAGTTGTAAAATAGCTTAAGTCCCTGGATCTGGAGCCTGCAAAGACACGACACTCAGTGAGATTTACTTGTGTAAGATTATTTCTCTAATAATCATTCGTCTCTAGATCAGGGGTCCTCAAACTTTTTAAACAGGGGGCCAGTTCACTGTCCCTCAGACCGTTGGAGGGCCGGACTATAGTTAAAAAAAAAAACTATGAACAAATTCCTATGCACACTGCACATATCTTATTTTGAAGTAAAAAAACATAACGGAACAAATACAATATTTGTATTTGCATGTGGCCCGCGGGCCGTAGTTTGAGGACCCCTGCTCTAGATACTATGATATATGATATATGGGGTTTAAATTCTTATAATATTGTCTTCTAAATGATCTCTATAATAATAGAATTAGTTTTTCAAAATCAAAACCAAGTGTAAATAATAATAATGTTAAAAGCCAGTACTACATCTAACATTTATTTTTAAATCCTCACCCGAGGATATATATTTTTATTGATTTTAGAAAGAGAGAGAGGGAGAGGGGGAGAGAGAGAGACAAAGAGAAACATTGATGTGAGAGAGAAACATCGATGGCTGCCTCCCGTACATGCCCCCACCAGGGATCCAGCTGCAAGTTGGATATGTGCCCTGACTGGGACAATGCTCCAACCAAGCCACACAACCAAGCCAGGGCTTAACAACCTTTATATGTGTCATCTCTTTAAATTCGTATAGCAGCTCTATAAGGTAGGTACTATGTTATTCTCATTTACAGATGAAACCAAGGCACAGAGGTTATGTAACTTGGCTACATAACCTTGCTGTGACGGAGAAATAACCTTTTGCTGTTATGCCACTGAGATTTGGGACTTTGCTACTGCTGCATAGCTTAGACTAGCCCAAGGTCACATACCTAAGAAGTAACAGAAACAAAACTCAAACCTGGGCAGTTCGATTTTTTAGAGCATAATCATCTTAATTTCTATACCTCTACATTGCCTCTGCTAGGAAATAGAGGTTAACTTATTTATACTTCAATATTTAGGTGTATTTTGTGAAACAAAAGAATATGCTATAAGCCATCTTATACTAATAAAAGCCTATGTGGTCATCATGCCCTCATGCCGTGATGCCCTCACACCGTAACAATCCATCACCAGGAAGCTGCATGCGAAGTGGGCACGCGCATGCAGGTGGGAGGGGACTTGACGCTGTGTGTGCAGCGCGGAGGTGGGTCTTGGTGGCTCTCTGGGGATCCGGCTCTCTGAGGCGGATCCCGGTGGCTCCATGCGGCGTGGAGGCAGGACCCCCAATGCCAGCCTACCTCTTTGGGGCAATCCATCGAGGAGCCCTGGATGGGTGGGCAGGGCCTACCTCTTTGGGGAGGTTGATTGCGAGGCTCCCGCACTGTGAGGGGGCACAGGCCAGGCTGGGGAACCCCCTTCGAGTGCACAAATTTCGTGCACCAGGCACCAGAGTTTTTGGCTCTGTGTCCTTAGAGGACAAAGATTATATAGTATATTGCCATTGTTTATTTGACTTTCTAAAAAATGAAGTTATTGAAGAAATGAAGAATTTGTCAGATATATGCTCTTTTTTAGCAGATTGAGGTTTCCAGCACAAGTGTAGGAATTTTTGTGCCTCTTTGGAAATCTTAATTTAGAAAGAATCATCCATAATCTCCATTTACAATGAAAGTAGGAATGCATTGGCTCCTTCAAAAATGTTTTTCAGCACTTTCTAACAAAGTTTTCTTTTTGTTTGTGCATTTAGCAATTACATGTTTCTTTTTAGCCAGAAAGTGATCTTTCAGGGTTTTCTTGGAGTTTATTGCCATCTTGTGGCTTTTATAAAAATAGCTAGATGCATTGTTTCTATGGCAACTGGGCAACTGGGTCATTGGTAGCTGGACAGTTTTTATGTGGATTCCTGACACAGCTCAACATTTAGCCCTCCTGGTCCTTACCCACAAAGTGTCTGCAGTGCCCCATTCATGTGACCTCCAAAAGCCTTGGCACATTTCTAAATTTCCTGTATATGGGTTGGAGGGGTACTACTTCATTTAGGAACCATCAGCTAGAGAGTGCCTTAATATTTATAGTGTAAGTTAGAATTCATGACCACTTCCTGATTTTAGATTCAAATACAAGACCATTATGTACCCACGCAGAACAAAAAGTGAAATGCAGTAGCATTCAAGCTTTTGATTTTATCATTTGACAGATGGTAACATAATTCTTCCAGGTGGAAGCTACTAAAGAAATACTAGATTATTTGTTTTTTATTTCACTTTATTTTTGAGTTCAAAGATGTAATGGGAAAGAGCCAGTGAGTTTAGACATGCTGAATGTGTCATTTAGACCATCTGGACATATGTATGGTACAAGTAGAACATAGTAATATGATTCAGGCTAGAAATGTAGACTTGGGTGTTTTTCACTGAACTCGTGTTTATTGAGCTTTTACTATATATTTCGCATTGCTTTTGACACCAGAGTCATGGTGATTAAAAGCAAGTGATTTATTATCAGTGTAGAAGTAATAAATTCACCAGGAAGGTTTAAAGTGTGAACACAGCCAAGAGTGAATTGCTGGAGAATAACAGCTTTTTCACACAGCAAGAGGAACCTGCGAAAGAAACCTGAGAAGGAACTAATAGCAAAGTAGCAGAAAAACTAGGAGAAAATGATGTTACAAAAGCTATGGGAAGAAAAAATTTATAGGAGAGATCACTGCATAAAAAGGGACAAAAGTGGATCAAGAATAAACATCACAAGATGAATTGCCCAAAGAAAACTTGAAACAGTATTCCACAATCTCCAGGAAATTAATAGAACCTTTTTTAGAGGCAGAAAAAGAGAGATTGAGAGAGAAGGAATTCTTAAAGAAGACCAGACAATAAAAGGAGAAGAAAAGTGAATTTGATGAGGTCAAGAAAATAAAAGAGAGAAGCAAAAACATATTACAAAAATGAATGCCCCATTAGAAACAACAGCAAATTAAGCAAACATGAAATCAGGGATGTTATCCTATCTAATAATAGACAAACATGGTAATTAGCCATAACTTCGCTACCCTTCCCATTGGCTAATCAGGGCGATATGCAAATTAACTGCCAACCAAGATGGCGGCCGGCAGCCAGGCAGCTGAAGCGAACAGGAGGCTTGCTTGCTCCAGTGATGGAGGAAGCCAAGGTTCCCTGCCTGCCGCTCCCGGCCTCTGAGCTGGACTCTAAGAAACAATGTTGTAATTATAGAAGCTAAACAATCCCCAGAAACCTGCTTTCAGCCAGCCGGACCTCCGAGCTTAGAGCGGCAGTGATGGCAACAATGTTTCAATTATAGAAGCTAAACCCAGATACCTGCTTTCAGCCAGCTGCAGCCTCAGAGCTGGAGCTGGCTCTCAGCTCCAGTGACAGCTATAGAAGGTAAATAAATCCCAGAATAAAAAAAAAACAAACAAAAAAAAAAGAGAAAAAAAGGAGAGGCTGGGAGCTTCAGTTGCCCGCCAGCCTGAAAATGGCCCTCAGCCCCTCACCCAGACTGGCCAGGCACACCAGTGGGGACCCCCACCCTGAAGGGGGTGTGACCAGCTGCAAACAGCCATCAGTCCATCATCCAGGCTGGCCAGGCACCCAAGCGGGACCCCCACCCTGATCCGGGACACCCTTCAGGGCAAACCATCCGGCCTCCACCCGTGCACCAGGCCTCTATCCTATATAGTAAAAGGGTAATATGCAAACTGACCCCAACAGCAGAAAGACTGGGAATGACTGGTCACTATGACACACACTGACCACCAGGGGGCAGACACTCAATGCAGGAGCTGCCCTCTGGTGGTCAGGGCGCTCTCACATGGGAGGAGCTCTGCTCAGCCACAAGCCAGGCTGATGGCTGCCAGTACAGCGGTGGTGGTGGGAGCCTCTCCCGCCTCCTCAGCAGCGCTAAGGATGTCCGACTGCAGTTTAGGCCTGCTCCCTGCTGGCAAGTGGACATCCCCCGAGGGCTGCCGGGCTGCCAGAGGGATGTCTGATTGCCATCTTAGGCCCAATCCCCCGGAGAGCGGGCCTAAGCCAGCAGGTGGTCATCCCCTGAGGGGTCCCAGACTGCGAGAGGGCACAGGCTGGGCTGAGGGACCCCCCCTCCTCCCCTCCGAGTGCACAAATTTTTGTGCACTGGGCCTCTAGTCTTCTATAATAATAAAAGGGTAATATGCTAATTAGACCAGACATCATTCCGGACATCCTTCCTGATCAAGCTGAGGCTGGAGGGAAGCCAGCCCAGGTCCTGGGTGTCTGCCAGCGGCCAGAAAAGGAAAGCCCAGGTCCTGGGTGCCAGAGGGAAGCCGGTGCTGGCAGCCGGGGGAAGGAAGGCCTACTCTTGCACGAATTTTCATGCATCAGGCCTCTAGTATTCCTTAAGAACCTAAGCAATATAAAGGCTGAGTTTGTTGTTGTTTGGGTTTTGTTTTTCTTCTCCCCCAGATAATCTTTCTGCTTCAGTTCCTACTAAATTAATAGTGTCACCTAACAGTCTTAGCTTGCTTCTCTTCCCAAACCCTTTTTAAAAATAATTTATTAATTTATTTTTATTGTGGTAAAATATATGATATAATATTTATCTTTTTAATGATTTTAACCATTTGTAATTTCAGTTGTATTAAATATACTCATAATGCTGTCTTTCCATAACACTATTTCATCACCAGTATAAACTCTGTACCTAATAAGCAGTAATTCCCCTTTTCCCCCAGTAACTTTTTTCTGTTTCGATGAATTTAAGAAGACTGAATTTTTCTCTTTTGTTGCTGTTTTTCCATTGGTGAGAATTGTGCCTAACACCCACTCTAATAAATACTTGTTAAATGACTGAACAAATGGTAGATAGGCTTGAAGAAATAATACAAAACAAAATAAAAAGAAATAATCCAAAAATTATTATAAATAAGAGGATACATATGAAGATAAGCAAAATAATACAAAATTAGCATAATTAGTGTTCCTGAAAAAGAGAACAGAACAAATGTGTTAGACAATATTAAAATATACATAAATAAAGGGAAATTTACTAATCTAAACAGGATCTCAGAAAAACTATCAAAATGATCAACACCAAGACGTTGATAAAGTTACTTCACCTTAGGAACAAAAAATTAACTTTTATAGACACTCAGTTTTCACAGCAGTGTTCATAAGATCATAGAACGTCATTTACCAAGGGAGAGAAAGTATGCCCCAAGAATTTTATATGTGGTCAGCTGCCTTTTTAGTGGAAAGACAATAGTCATATTCTCAAGTATGCAAATATTTAGGAAATGCAACACTGTTGGACTAGGAAAAAATTGTTCAGTGGCAAAGTCCATTTGATCAAGATACAAATTCACATAAAGGAGTGGATTAGAAATGAACACTGCATCTAAGACAACTGTGGGAATTATGGTTACAGAATATAATGTGTTAGTAATCTTGACAATGTAAATTTTACTTCTTTTATTTTAAGTTATTTAGGAATGTGGGCTTTTTCTTTTTAAGTAGAGAAATATTTGCCTAAAGTTCATTAGTGAGTTCTGGTTTTACTCATTACTTTTCCTTCCATTAAAATCACATAATCCTAAATTCAGTATATATCATATTTAAATAGTGTTTGTAATAATAGCCTATTATTTAAAAATTCTGTATAGCTATTTTTTCTTTCTATACTAGAAAAATGTCTAAATAATATCCAGCAAATAGGGATTGATATTCTATTCAGCATTGTGCTAGAGAATCTAGCCAGTGCAATAAGGCAAGAAAAGAAATAGGAGCTAGCCACATTGCAAAAAAAGGAAGTAAAACTGTCTTATTTATAGATGACATGATAGTGTTTGTAGAAAATCCTACAGAATCTACAAAAAAGCTACTAGAATAAAAAAAATGAACTATGCAAAGTTGTAGGGTATGAGATCAGTATACAAAAGCCAGTTATATTTGTATGGATTAGCAATGAACAATTTGAAAAGCGATTTTAAATCATTACAATTTATAGTAGCATAAAAAATATGAACAATTAGGAATAAATTGGATAAAAGATGTGCAGGACCTGTACAATGAAAGTACAAAATATTGCTGAGAAAAATTAAAGAAGACCTATGTGAAACATAAACCACAACTAGAGATTATAAAACTTATTCTTAAGATACCAGTTTTCTCCAAATCAGTCTATGCATTCTTTGTAATTTCAGTGAAAACCTGAGCAGATATTTTTGTAGAAAGGTGATTCTAAAACTTACATGGAATTTCAAAGAATCTAAAATAACCAAAACAACTTTGGGAAAAGAGAACAAAATTGACACTCTCTTATTTCAAGACAAAGTTATAGTAATCAAGACAGTATGGTGTTGGTGTGAATGTAGACAAAACAGGTAATTGAAAAACTCACATAAGTTAACTGGCTTTTGAAAAATTGCCAAGGAAATTCAATGGGGAAAGAATACTCTTTCAATAAGTATTAGGATGATATTAGTTAATAAAATTTTTATACGTTTCTATGAACGTATAAAATACGTGTAAAATTCTACAATACATCACCTGTATACTGAATTGTGTGTGGCTTCTGTATATCCTTGGTTATCAGGTGTCTCTTCAGCTCATCTTTAGTTGGTTATTCAGGTTGATAGCTCTGTATTTTAGTTGTGATTTCAGGTTGGTCCTGGGAGAAGGTGAGTGTGGCTTCCATCTACTCTGCCACAATCTTGGATCTCTGGGAGAGCCATATTATTTAAAAATTAAAAATAAAAAACTTAACTTTCACCTCAGATCATATGCAAATCTTAGCTTGACATAAATCACAGATCCTAATATACAAACTAAATCTATAGAACTGATAGAAGAAAATAGGAGAAAATCTTAGTGATCTTGGGTTGAGAAAGTTTTTTTTTAAATATAACAAAATATAAGTAGAACAACAATTTATGTTGGAATTTATGAAAATTTAAAATGTCTGTTTTTCAAAGGAACTGTTACTAAAAATGAAGAGGCAAACAAAGAAAATATTTGCAATGCATCCATGTGATGAAGGCCTTGTATCTAGAATGTATAAAGAACTGTTACAGCTGAAACCGGTTTGGCTCAGTGGATAGAGCATCGGCCTGCGGACTGAAAGGTCCCAGGTTCGATTCCGGCCAAGGGCATGTACCTGGGTTGCGGGCACATCCCCAGTAGGAGATGTGCAGGAGGCAGCTGATCGATGTTTCTCTATCATCGATGTTTCTAGCTCTCTATCTCTCTCCCTTCCTCTCTGTGAAAAATCAATAAAATATATTTTAAAAAAAAGAACTATTACAGCTCAATAACATGGACAAACTATTTGAATAGACATAGTAAAGAAAGTACATGGGTATCAAATAGGCCCATGAAGATAAGCTCTTTGTCATTACTCATTAGGAAAATACAAATTAAAACCACAATGAGACACCACTGCATACCCAGTAGAATAGCTAAAATTTAACACTTGGAGTGCGGGTGAATTTCCCGCCAAAATATAAGATGGCTCTGTCTTTTGGTTTTGTTCCATCCACCAAAAGGGTGGATTACAAACAAATATTTGGTAATACGCAGTTACAATCGGCCCGAGTTTACACGTTTCCCGCACTCCACCGCAAATCTATATGAACCGAGTTAAAGACGGCTCCCGCGGAGTACGCGCAATTCACGCGAGCCGACTTAACTCATTTCCCGCACTCCAAGTGTTAAAATAACTGGCAGCCATCATTTTGGCCCTCGTGACTTTTAGTTCCCCTGGGAGCTGCCATTTTGAAACAGCAATGGTCAACCCCTTCCTTTAAATTAGCCAATCATGAAAGACTGAGCCTAAGCTCCAATCAAGAGTGAGGGACAGGTCACATGTGTCTGGAGTAAAAAGCTGAGTGGACTGCCTACTCAGGGTATGTGTGACCATGTGTGTGCAAAAAAAAAAAAAAAAAAAAAAAAAAAAGACCATACCAAGTGTTAGTGGGGATGTGGAGGAACTGAAACTTTCATAATTTACTGGTGGGAATGAAAAATGGTATAATGACTTTGGAAAAGTTTTTCAGCTTTTCTTAGAAATTAAAGATACCATATGATCCAGTCATTTCCTCCTAGGTTTACTCAGAAGTGAAAGCATATGGATTTGTTTTGAATGTTCATAGAAAACAATCCAAATGTAGATATCATACAGTAGAATACCACTCAGCAATAAAAAGAAAGGAACTATTGGTACATGCAACAGCATGGATGAATCTCGATATAATTGTGCTGAGTGGAAATAGCAAGGCTAAAAGTACATATTGTATGATTCCATACAATTGTATATTGTGTATATATATAATATAAGATTCTAGAAAATGCAAACTGATCTATAAATCAGTGATTATCTGGGTAGGGGGTGTTATGAGATGGGGCATGAGGACATTTTAGGTGATAAATACTTTAATTGTGGTGATGGCTTCACCATATCATATGTCAAAACTAATCAAATTATATACCTTAAATATGTGTAGTCTTATTTATCTCAATAAAGCTGTATTTAAAAAGAATGAATGAACTTGCCCAGCTGGCGTGTCTCAGTTGATTGGAGTGTCCTCCTGTGCACTGAAAGGTTGCAGGTTCGATTCCAGGTCAGGGCACATACCTAGATTGCAGGTTTGATTCCTAATCGGGACACATACAGAGGCAACCAATTGATGTTCTCTCTCACATCAATGTTTCTCTCTCCCTTCCCTCTCTCTACAGTCAATAAGCATATTCTCAGGTGAGGATTAAAAAAAGAATGAACTAAAAAAGAAACATTTACCTAAATATCTACAGTTCTTTTGCTTTCTTAAAGTATACTTAAATATATTATACTAGAGGCCTGGTGCATGAAATTCATGCATGGGAGGGGGTTGTCCTCAGCCTGGCCTTTACCTTCTTCAATCTGGGACCCCTTGGGGGATGTCTGACTGCCAGTTTAGTCGGACATCCCTCTCGCAATCCGGGACCACTGGCTCCTAACCACTTGCCTGCCTGATTGCCCCTAACTTCTGCCTGCCAGCCTGATCACCCCCTAACCGCCCCTCTGCCAGCCTGATTGACGCCTAACTGCTCCCCTGCCAGCCTGATCGCCCACAACTGCCCTCCCCTGCGGTGACCCACCTCCCACTGGGCCCCGCCACCACTGTGCATGTGTCCATCTTATGACGGCCATCTTGTGACGATGTTCGTGTGTGATCCGTGAGGGTGTGATGACTACCTAGGCTATTAGTATAGATAATATTTTTTAAAAGCATGCATAATTACACTTTTCTAAAAGAGTCTCTTTGTTATGTACTTTTAAAAATCATATAATTTTTAAAAATACAACAATCATATTTTAAAAGCCTGACCTTGAAAGCTGAGAATCAGAGGGAAGGAGAATAGCTAATGGTACAGTTAGGTTGGAGGGAATTTTTTTTAATTATGAGAGCCATTTATTATGCTCCTCAGCTCAGGCACATGAGCCAATAAAGAGGGAGAAGCTGCAGATGGAGAAGATAAAAGGAATGGAGTAAGAGCAGAGTCCTTAGGGCATAGGAGGAGATGGGATTCAGGGAGTTGATGAGGCCCCCTTTCTCTAAGACTAGAACCAAAATTAGGATTAGTATATATGTGGGTAAACTTGTACACCCTGGGGTAGAGGGATAACAGAGTTTGTCCCCAAACCTTGTTATTTTTAGTGAAAATAAGAAAGTATCCTGTTGAAAGGAAGGTAGGAATGTGAGGTTTATAATGAGTGATAAATTGAGATTGACTATGTTGGCAAAAGAATCTGACCAGGGACATATAAAAAGATTGTCAAGCAAAGCTTCTATCACCTATTTGGTGTGTAAGAGGACCTTGGCACCTACTGTTTGTTGGAAAATACCAAAAGAAGTGTTCCATTTGGAATTATGGATGACCAGTCTGCTGCCTTTTCTAGATCTGCTCTCTGTTGTCAAGGGGAAACTTCAGAAAAGCAGTATGCTGTTTTTTAAAAATTGAGTTATATTATGATGTTGTTCTATAGCTTGCTATTTCACTTCATAATATATCTTGGAGTTCTATCCATGTCAGTACATATGAATGTTTTTTTTAAAAAAATATGTGTCTGAGAGTATTAGTATGAATATACAATAATTTATGTACCATTTTTAGTTTCCAGCCTCTCAGTATTAAATATTGCTGTTGTTGTTATGCCGAGACCGGTTTGGCTCAGTGGATAGAGCGTCGGCCTGCGGACTGAAGGGTCCCGGGTTCGATTCCGGTCAAGGGCATGTACCTGGGTTGCGGGCACATCCCCAGTGGGAGATGTGCAGGAGGCGGCTGATCGATGTTTCTCTCTCATCGATGTTTCTGACTCTCTATCTCTCTCCCTTCCTCTCTGTAGAAAATCAATAAAATATATTTAAAAAAAAAATATTGCTGTTGTGGACATCCTTATATGTATTTACAAGATTGTAGAAGTTTTGCACATGTACAGCTATTTCTGAGACTAGATAGTTTACTTATAATTGTTTTGCTACAGGTTATGAAACAGTTTACATCCAAAATGACTATTATACCAATAGACTCCCACCAATTGAGATAATTCATTTTCCTATACCACATTTTCCTCACCAACAAATAATGTTATTTCCTTTTGTTTTGGCCAATCTTGTGACCATAAAATATCTCGTGGTGGTTGTTTTTTAATATGTTTTTATTTATGTTAGAGAGAAGAAGGGAGAGAGAAAGAAACATTGATCGGTTGCCTCCTGCATGCACCCTGACCTGGGATCGCACCCGCAGTCTGGGTTTGTGCCCTGACCAGGAATTGAACTGGCCACCTTTTGATGCATTGGACGACACTCAAACCAACTGAGCCACACCAGCCAGGGCAATATCTCCTGTTTTAGACCTGCATTTCTTCATATTAGTGAGGCCGAGCATTGTTCACATGCTTATAGACCATTTCTGTAGAAACAGACTTATGTGAATTACCCATTCTTATCCTTGATCACTTTTTACTGCCTTTCTTACTGATTTGCAGGATCTTGTTAAATGTATGGACCTCTTGTTTGTGATATATGTGGAAGGTATTTTTCACTTCATAATGTATCTTGGAGATCTTTCCATGCCTGGGTTGCAGGCTTGATTGCAAAATTTCCAATTTTGACATAGTTAAATCTTTTATTCTTTCCATTTATGGTTGCTAGATTTTGAGTCTTGCTCAGGAATGCCTTCCCCACATGAAGATTTTATAGCTTTCTTCCTAAAACTTATATAGTTGGTTTTGTTTGTTGTATATTTTATGTTTCGCTCTTTAATCTATCTGGAATTAACACAAGTAAATGATGTGATTCAGTAACAAAAATAAATAATGCAGAATATTTTCAGGTAAGTAATTCTGGAAATATACTAGAGATAACCTTTAATGTTAACTTCTTATAAGTAAAACACTTGTAGTTCCCTCTGTATCTTCATATTTGTGAAGCAGCTATACATAGTGTGAAGTTCATTTGTAGGGCAAAGTTGCTGCTTATTAGCATTCTTTTTATTTAAACAGGCCATTAACTTCTCCATCCAACAAAGAAATTATTAAAAGCATAGATAAGTTTCCCAATTTTTTCAGTGTGTGAGAAACTAAGCAGATAGATATCTGATAGCAGTCAGTCCTGGAGATATTCTGTACATTGTTATGACAGATATGTTAAAAACTAGATCATTGCTATAGTAGTGAAAATACAGAGAAGATAGAAGAAGAAGAGATAGGAAATAAAATAGGGAAAACAAGGAAATCATTGAAAAGATAAAAGAATTTAATAAGTAAACAGGTAAAAATCAGAAGTTAACCTTTTAATCTCAGGCCTACAAATAATGGTAATAGTGTGGTTTTGTTTATTTGTATGTGTGTTTTCTTTTGTTTGGGGGATAATATGGACTTCTGCTCTCCTCTTGGATACCACTGTTTGTGTTATCATTTTTAATAGGCTGTCAAATGTACACTGTTAAATGAGCTTGGGATTCTTGTATTCATATTCATATTTCTTCATTATTTCCTTTAGGCAATTGAGAATTTTGAACCAGCAACTAAGAGAACAAGGAAAAACTAAAAAGGCATATGGTTCTCAGGAGTGCAACCTTGAATGTAGGTAAAAGAACTTTAAGAACTGCCCTTGCCAGTGTTGCTTAGTGGTTAGAGAGTTGGCCTATATACCAAAGAGTTGCAGGTTCCCAGTCAAGGGCATGTACCTGGGTTGCAAGTTTGTGCCTGGACTAGGGCGGGGTGTATGCTGATAGGCAACCAGTGAATGGGTCTTTCTCACATCTTTGTTTCTCTCTCTATGTCCCTCCCTCCCTTCCACTCTTTCTGAAAAAGCAATGGAAAAAATATCCTCTGGTGAAGATTAAAAACAACAACAAAAAGAATTTTAAGAACTCATGGTAAATTCCTTGTGGCTCTGGAAATATTGATAAAAATTGAGCTTTCTTAATTACTCTGTCTTAAATGGACTTAGTATTTTTTAATCCTCACCCAAGTATATGTTTTGTGTGTGTGTGTGTGTGTGTGTGTTAAATACTAGAGGCCCAGTGCACAAAATGTGTGCATGGGGAGGGGGTCCCTTAGCCCAGCCTGCACCCTCTCCAATCCAGGACCCTTTGGGGGATGTCCGACTGCAATCTGGGACTGCTGGCTCCTAACCGCTCACCTGCCTACCTGCATGATCCCCCTCTAAACCCTCAGCCTGCCTGCTTGCCCCTAACTGCCCTCCCCTGCTGGACTGATTGCCCCTAACTGCCTCGGCCTCGGCCTCCGCCACCGTGGCTTTGTCCAGAAGGAAGGAAGGACAACTGGAAGATGTCTGATTGACTGGTATAATTAGCATATTAGCCTTTTATTAGTATAGATGTCTTTATTGATTTCAGAGAGAAGAAGGGAGAGGGAGAGAGAGAGAAACATCATTGATGAGAGAGAATCATTGACCTCCTGATTCACAGGTTAATGTTCAATCACTGAGCCACACCAGCCGGCAAGGATATGTTTTTATTGATTTTATTTTTTTTTTGTTAATCAGCTGCCTCCTGCACACCTCCCACTGGGGATGTGCCTGCAACCAAGGTAAATGCCCTTGACTGGAATCGAACCTGAGACCCTTCAGTCTGCAGGCCAACGTTCTATCCACTGAGCCAAACCAGTTAGGGCTTCTTGTTTCTTGAGGTAGACCTATAATACTGTGAACTTCCCTCTCAGGACTACTTTCTCTGTGTTCCATTGATTTTGAATTGTGTGTTTATTCATTTGTTTCCGGGAAATTTTTTATTTCTACTTTGATTTCATTGATATTCCATTCACTGTTTATCCATTCATTGTTTAATAGCAAGCTATTTAGTCTCTATGTGTTTGAATGTTTTTGAGTTTTTTTATCATAGTTGATTTCCAGTTTCATGCTATTGTGATCTGAGAAGATTCTTCATATGATTTCAATCTTCTTTAATTTGTTAAGACTTATTTTGTGTCCTAACATATGGTCTGTCTTTGAGAATGACCTATATACATTTAAGAAGAGTGTGTATTCTGCTGCTTTATATAATATCAATATAATATCAATTATATCCTTCTGATCTAGTGTGCCATTTGTTTTTATTGATTTGAGAGAGAGAAACAGTGATGTGAGAGAGAAACATTGATTGGTTGCTTCCCGTAGTGCCCCAAATGGAACTTGCAACCTAGGTATGTACCCTGACTAGGAACTGAACCTGCAACTTTTTGGTGTATGGGACGATGTTCTAACTAACTGAGCCATCCAGCCTGGGCAGAATTTCTTTTTAATCAAAAATTTAAAAAATAGGAATAGTACTCTTTATTAACATTTAAAATAGTACAGATACAGAAATATGAAAGGTCCATGATATCGCTTCCCAGTAATATATTCCTTTTCTTTTTCTTTTTTTTAAAATATATTTTATTGATTTTTTTTTTTTTTTATAGAGAGGAAGGGAGAGGGATAGAGAGCTAGAAACATCGATGAGAGAGAAACATCGATCAGCTGCCCCCTGCACACCCCCTACTGGGGATGTGCCTGCAACCAAGGTACATGCCCTTGACCGGAATCGAACCCGGGACCCTTGAGTCCGCAGGCCGACGCTCTATCCACTGAGCCAAACCGGTTTTGGCTACAGTTGCAATTTTGACAGATACTGCCATATTGTTCTTATGGATCACTAAGCTGGAAGTAAAAGAAAAGAAAAACCTAATAGTACTAGAGGAAAAGATGAGAACTTCTTTTTCCTATTTGGGGAATTTTTTCTAAGCATGACAAAAACTCAGATGCTACAAAGGAAAAGATAGATAAAATATATCGCAGAAAAAAATTTTTTCATTTTCTGCACAGCAAAATTATAAATACATTCAAAATGCATCAACAAAATGAGGAACTTCTTTTGTTATATTATATGACAAAGGCTTGATTTTCTTAATATTTGGAATAAAAAAAATACTAGCACCTAACAGAGCACACGCCTTATAAATGTGTTCAACTTCACCAGTGTAATTTTGGTAAAGATCATTTGAATCCTACTCTGAATAAATGATGGGTTTAGGAAGAATGGGAGGAGGAAAGTGAGTATATATAGTAAGTGGTTTCCATTCTAAGTAGCTTATCTCTTTTTATTCTCTATGCATTTACTTATTGTTTCCTTGAGAGCATTTCATACTGTTTATAATTACCTGCTTGTTACCAGGTCCATGAGAGCATGGACCTTGTCTCTTGTTCACCACGGTATGCCCAGATTCTATACAGTGCCTCAAACAAAGTAAGCCTTCACTTAATGCTGTATTTTTTTTAAGTGAGTAGTGTCATATATTTCTATAGCCATTAAAGGGAATGTGATAGCCTGGCCAGTTTGGCTCAGTGGTTGAGCGTGGACGTATCAACTAGGAAGTCATGGTTGGATTCCCAGTCAGGGCACATGCCCGGGCTGTGGGCTCAATCCCCAGTAGGGGCTGTGCAGGAGGCAGCTGGTCAGTGATTCTCCCTTATCATTGATGTTTCTATCTCTCTCCCTCTCCCTTTCTCTCTGAAATCAATAAAAAATATTTTAAAAGGAATGTGATAGCTCTATGATAATATATAAAATCTTAAGGAGGGTGGGGAGCCAAGTTAGAAACTATTGCTGTATTGTAATGTGATTCATTATGTTTAAATATAGGGTGTCCCAAAAATAATATATACACACTTTGAATGATTATAAAGTCAGTGTTTATTAACATACAGTTTATTTTCAAAATTTAAAAGAATGTACGGAAATGAATAATTTTTTTTATCAATGCCTGTTTTCTAACTGATGACCATTCCGGTCCATGCACTACTAATAATGTGAAGCAATGGAATTGCAAACATCAAGATTATTTCTTTCAGTATTGTGCACCCTCAATTCATCAGCTGTTGCTGGTTTTGTACCATAAACTTTATCTTTTATGTATCCCCATTAAAAAGTCTAGTGGATAAATTTTCTTTGTTCAAAACTTAGTTTGGCAAAATTATAAATACATTCAAAATGCATCAACAAAATGCATTTCAAATCAGTTAAACCTGAAAAGGAGTGGAAATTAAGTGACTTATCAGCTGTTAAAGTGTGTATACATTTTTTGGTATACAGGGGGTCCCCCAAAAAGGCAATGTTTGTACATCAATGCGTTTCAAACTTCCAGTAGCACTTTAGGATGAATTTCCTTTGTTCAAAGCTTATTCTGGCTGAGAAGAAACATCAGTTGATTTATAAGCTGTTAAAGTGCATATACATGTTTTGGGAACACCCTATATTTATTTTATGCAAAAGCATTTTCTAGAAAGATACCAAAGTTAATAGTGATTGCCTCTTCAGGGGAGTAAGGGTAGGGCGGGAGGAAGACTCTTCATTGAGAATTATGATTATCATTGGTAATATGTGGTGTTTGAATTTTTTAAAAATTTGTGTGTGATTTTTTCATTAAGAAAGCTTTTTAAAAGGCCCACCCGGAGTGGCTCAGTTGGTTGAGCATTGTCCCATGCACTGAAAGGTGGCTGGTTCAATTCCTGGTCAGGGCACATACCTGGGTTGCAGGTTTGATCCCCAGTTGGGGAGCATATGGAAGGCAGCCGGTGGATGTTTCTCTCTCAATCGATGTTTCTCTCTCTCTCTCCCTTCCTCTCTCTAAACATGTGCTTGAGTGAGTATTAAAAAAAAATGTTTTAATGCCCAAAATATCTATTTGAAAGGAAAGGCATGATTTCTACCAAACAATTAAAAAAAAAACAAGAAAATTTAGTATTAACACAGAACTGCCCAAGCATGTAATTTTTAAGTAAAATCAATATATTCTAAGCCTTTTCTTTTTTAAATGCAACTCTTTTCCAGGTTTATACTTTATATATATATGTAAATTCAAGAGGAAGGGTGAGGGAGAGAGAGATAGAAATGTCAATGATGAGAGAGAATCGTTGATCAGCTCCCTCCTGCACACCCCCCTCTATGGATAGAGCCTGCAACTTTGGCATGTGCCCTGATCGGGAATCAAACTGTGACCACTTGGTTCAGAGGTCAATGCTCAATGACTGAATCAAGCCACACCCACCAGGCCAAGTTTGTGCTTTTTAAATTGGGGAAACAATTATTTGATCTGTTTTGTCTTACAGTGTTTTCCCTTCAATCATTGAATAAGTCACTTCAAAATCAATTACAGGAATCACTAAAGAGCCAGGAATTACTACAGAGTAAAAATGAAGAGCTTTTAAAAGTGATTGAAAATCAGAAAGATGAAAACAAAAGATTTGCTGGTATATTTAAAGAAAAAGATGAAACTATACTTGAAAATAAACAGCAATTTGACATTGAGACAACCAGAATAAAAATTGGTATGTATTTGAGCTGTAGTTATGGTCACATTTTAAAAAAGGAATAAGGAAACTGAAACTTATTTGTTGTTTTAGAATTGGAGGAAGCCTTAGTCAATGAGAAAAGCTGCCAGTTTAAGTTAGAAGCTGCTGAAAAGGAAAATCAGATATTGGGAATAACATTACGTCAGCGTGATGCTGAGGTGACTCGACTGAGAGACTTAACCAGGTAATATTGAAATTTCAATAACTTATTCCTTTTAATAGATATATCTATACACTTTAAAATAATTTTAGACCTGTTCTCTTTCCATTCTTTTGTTAATGTTTTTGCTAACTTCTAATGGTTTTTGTTTTCTGTTTCAAATAAATTAGTTTAGAATTTCAAACCTGGCAAATGTTTTTTTAAACCACTTGATTCCAGGAAAGGGGCTCTGATGAGGAACTAAAGACTTATTTAGCAAAATGGTTAAGAGTGCTCTGACTCTAAAGCTAGAGAGACCTGAGTGCAATCCTAGCTATACCATGTTTTAGCTATATGACTTTGAGCAAGTTATTTATCTCTCTATACCTCAGCTGTAAAGTGGGGACATGAATAGGGTTGATGAGAGGACAAAGAAATAACTCAGGAGAAGCAGTTAGCACAGTAGCCTTCCTGCCATATGATGATGGGTAAGTCATTAGCCTCTTTGAGCCCCATTCATCAGTAAAATGAAAGTTGGCACCTACCCTTAAGATTCCTATGTACCTGAACAAGTCTTTACTCAATAGAAATCACCTCAATTTTTATATAATATACTAGAGG
>NW_005871153.1:2896126-2989221 GCF_000147115.1 Myotis lucifugus
GGCACAGAGCAGGGCTGATCAGGTGGTTGGGGCGCCTTCCCCTGTCACGAACAGAGCAGGGCGGATAGGGAGGTTGTCGCCCCGCACCCTGTCACTCACAGAGCCGCAGGGCGATCAGGGGGTTTGGGCGCTGCCCCTGTCACGCTGATCCCGGTGCCGGGAGCCTCGCTGCTCCGCTGATCCCGGTGCTGGGAGGCATATTACCCTTTTACTATATAGAATAGAGGCCTGGTGCATGGGTGGGGGCCGGCTGGTTTGCCCTGAAGGGTGTCCTGGATCAGGGTGGGGGTCCCCACTGGGGTGCCTGGCCAGTCTGGGTGAGGGGCTGAGGGCTGTTTTCCGGAAGCGGGTGACTGAAGCTCCCAACCGCTCCTTTTTTTCTTTTTTTTCTTTTTTATTCTGGGCCAGCTTTAGCTCTGAGGCCTCGCTGCTGAAAACATCGATACAATGTTGCGGTCTGGCTGGCTGAAGCCCGGCTGAATGAAAGCCGGTTTCTGGGGTTTTGTTTAGCTTCTTATTTGCAACAGAGTACATAGTTGCTTAGAGTTGCAGCTGAGAGGCCGGCAGGTCAGGCGGGGAACGTTGGAGTCCGCAGTCACTGGAGCAAGCAAGCCTCCCTGCTCGCTTCAGTGCATGGCTGCTGGCCGCCATCTTGGCTGACAGTTAATTTGCATAAGGATATGCTGATTAGCCAATGGGAAGGGTAGCGGTCATACGCTAATTACCATGTTTCTCTTTTATTAGTGTAGATTAGGCTTTCATCAGTGTTTCTAAAGTGTTGGCCTATACCAGTGGTCGGCAAACCGAGGCTCACAAGCCACATGCAGCTCTTTGGCCCCTTGAGTGTGGCTCTTCCACAAAATACCACGCGGGCATACACATACAGTGCGATTGAAACTACTTGGCCCATGTGCAGAAGTCGGTTTTCGGCCTGGACGAGTCTATTTTGAAGAAATGGTGTTAGAAGAAGTGGGGGGTGTCAGTTGGTCGGGCGACGGGAGACGCGGCACAGGTGGGCCGCGGGATACGCAGCGTGGGGGAGGTACATTGTTTTGAGGTACATTCGCTGAGGTCGACCCCTTCCAACTCTCCCTTCCACACTCGTCTATCTGAAACAAGTATACAAGATGAGTGTGGATGGGAGAGTTGGAAGGGGTCGACCTCAATGAATGTACCTCAATCAGATTGAGGACATTTTTAGCAAAGACCAGCTTAGGAGTACCCTAATTAAGTTAATAACAATGTACCTACCTATATAGTTTAAGTTTAAAAAATTTGGCTCTCAAAAGACATTTCAATCGTTGTACTGTTGATATTGGCTCTGTTGACTAATGAGTTTGCCGACTACTGGCCTATACCATTCTTGTTCAAAATAATAGAGAGATTTTCTCTTCTTATGAAAGTCTTTATAAGGTTTCCAAAGAAATAACATCTCTTTGGAGGATACTTTTTGGGTGAAAACTCTGTTGTAACCAAGTTTTTATGGTAAAAAGAAGCCAGTCACAAAAGGCATCATATCCTATGATTCCATTTAGATGAAAGGTGTAGAATAGACAAACTAATGAAAATAGTAGGCTAATGGTTTCCCAGGGCTGAGGAAAGAGGGAAAAAATAGAGAGTGACTGCTAGTGGGTATAGAACTCCTTTTTAAGGTGATAAAAATGTTCTGAAATTCAAAAGAGGAGATGATTGTACAACTCTATAAAATACTAAAAACCACTAAGTTGTATACTTTTAGAAGACAGAACAGCAAGCAAGCATGGTCAAGGTTGATGAGTGGTTGCTTAGGTGTCACTGGGAGCGTCTCTGCCACTCTAAGGTGCTTGATCCTCAGCCCCAAGCAGAAGATCTGGTTCCCTGAGAGTTTTATTTTCTTCTCACAATTTCTTTAAAATTTTTATTTACTGATTGATTTTAGAGAGAGAGGAAGGGGGGAGAAATAGAGAGAGAGAGAAACATGGATTTGTTGTTTCACTTATTTATGCATTTGTTGGTTGATTCTTGTATGTGTCCTCACTGGAGATCGAACCCACAACCTTGACATATTGGGACGATGCTCCAATCAACTGAGTTACCCGGCCAGGGCCTCACAATTTTTTCTTTATACCACAAAATCCAGCTCCTTTATGCGCATGAAATCAGAAGCTATTATCTTTTATTTATAAAGTACTTTGATTTCTTTTTAAGTTCTCTCTCTCCCATATTGTTTTATTTGTCCTCAACTCTGGAAGGAAGATTTTAATATCTGCATTTTTATAGATGGGGGAACTGGAACCATGCAAGTTAAGTATCAATAGAAATTTAATGACAGAGCTGGGACTAGACCTCACATTTCTTGATACCTAGCCATGTTTTCTTTTTATATTATGAGTGGCCAGATTATTATGACCACCTGACGTTTGTAGGAAAATTAGCTATAATTTTGCGCTGAAGTTGCTGGATGGCCAGACCATTATAAATAGGAGAGCAGGTTGTTTACCACAACAGTAGAAGTGATTTTTTTCTGAAAATATAGGTAAACAATGCGATTTAACAGCCTTTGAACGTGGGATATATTTGAACGTGAGTGGCCAAAGTATTATGACCACCCCATCAGTATTTCGTTGGGCCACCTTTTTTGCCTTCAATACTGAGGCGATTCTTCTTGGCATTGACTCCACGAGATGTTGAAAGGTGATGTGAGGAATCTGACACCATGCCTGATGAATAGCGCTATCCAGTTCTGTGAGATTTGATGGTTGTGGAACCAGCTGCCTGATGGCTCTTTTAACTTCATCCCACAAATGCTCAATTGGATTGAGATCTGGTGATTGTGGTGGCCACCTAAGCAAGGTAAAGTCTCCCTCATGTTCTTGAAACCACTCCTGCACAATACAAGCACTGTGGCATGGCTCATTGTCTTGTTGGAAGAAGCCATCTCCATTGGGATACGCCATCAACATGATAGGATGAACTTGATCAGCAACGATACTTAGGTATGTTGTGCTATTCAGACATTGTTCCACACGAATTAAAGGGCCCAAATCATGCCAGGAAAACATACCCCAAACCATAACACTGCCCCACCAGCTTGAAGGGTTGTACTCATGCATGTGGGGTGCATGCTTTCATGCTGTTTCCGCCATCTTCATGATGCAACTGGAAACGTGATTCATCGAACCACATGACTTTTTTCCAATGCTCGACTGTCAAATCCTTGTGTTCCTGTGCGAATTGGAGATGTTTTATCTTGGTAACTGCAGACAGCAAAGGTGTTCGAACAGGCCTTCAGCTTCCATATCCCATACGATGCAGTTTATGGCTAATTTGCCTACAAACGTCAGGTGGTCATAATCTGGCCACTCACATTCAAATATATGCCATGTTCAAAGGCTGTTAAATTGCGTTGTTTTCCCATATTTTCAGGAAAAAATCACTTCTACTGTCGTGGTAAACAACCTGCTTCCCTTTTTATAATGGTCTAGCCCTCTAGCAACTTCAGCGTGAAATTATAGCTAATTTGCCTACAGATGTCAGGTGGTCATAATAAAATTGCCACTCAGTGTGTGTGTGTGTATGTATTTTATTGATTTCAGAGAATAAGGGAGAGGGAGAGATGGAAACATCAATGATGAGAGAGAATCATTGATCAGCTGCCTCCTGCATGCCCCCTACTGGGGATTGAGCCTGCAACTCGGTCATGTGCCCTTGACCGGAATTGAACTCGGTACCCTTCAGTCTGCAGGCTGATGCTCTATCCACTGAGCCAAACCAGCTAGGGCTCTTTTTATTTTATTTTTAATAATCCTCACTCAAGAATATGCCTTTATTGATATGCCTTTATATGCCCCAACCAGGGATTGAACCTGCAACCTGGGTGTTGCCCTGACCCGGAATCAATCCTATAACCTTTTGGTGAAGCGGACGAAGCTCCAACCAACTGAATCACCTAGCCAGGGCAAATTAAACTGCCATGTTTCTTTCACTCTTGCATATGTCATGGCATTAGATAAAATAGTTTATTCCTCATAACAATTCCATGCCTAATGTAGTCTAAGTAAACCTTAGCCTTTTTTAATCTGGGAGATGGATGGATGGATGGATTCATTTGCTTATTCATTTATTCAACGAACATTAATTGTTATTATGTTCCAAATATATATGTGTGAAAAGCTCACAAAAATCTTTAATCACTTTAGTTGCTAAACATCCATATCATCAAGCAAAATGTTTATTCCAGTGCTTTTTAAGGAGATAACCTTTTTAAAGGATAAATTGGACTAAAAACTATTTAACATATGTGGAGTAAGTGATAGTATAATTATTCCAGAAATTAGCATAAATGGAAGCCCAAAGAAATGAAGGGACTTACCTGACTTTCACAGCTAGTTGGTGCCTCAGTTTGGACCTTAGCCAAGATTTTGGATGTCCTCTTCAGCCTTGCTTACTGCTTTGAAAAGAACAGCTTCTCTCTAACAGCTTCTCTCGTTATTGAGAGATTTTTCTACCTTTGTACCTGCGTATTTTTTAAAAATAACACCATCTGCCTTTTCTGGTGTTCATTAGGAATGAAAAAGGATTCGCTTGCAAATGGAGTCTTCTCTTAACATTTACCCTAACACAGAAGCATAGGAACTGAGAAAGCTTATTAATTCTTATAACTGTGTATTATCTGCTCTTAGGAAAGGCTGTCTAAACTATTAGATACACAGTTGTTTTGTTCTCCTTTCCTTAAGACTCAAAAATTTTCCTGCCATTTTTTTCCCATTGTTTTCAAGGACCTTTTATTTTTATGTGGGCATGGATCCCGCTCATCTATTAGGTTAACTTTAAATGATTATAGAATCATTGTGGGCTGGCTTACCATATGTCTTATAAAGGTTAGTACTACTTGTACATTTTCTGAAGATTGAGTAGCACCTTCAAAATGCAAGTACGTATTACCCATTGATGGCAATGTATTTTGCCCTTTAAATTAAAAAGCAAAACAAAATTTTAAAGTCTGTCTTTGAGCTTACCTGTGTCTAAATTCACCCATGTTGGTTATCCTATATAATAAAAGGGTAATATGCAAATTGACCCTAACTGCAGAATGACCAGAACGGACACTGGATTAGTCACTGTGAGGTGCACTGACCACCTCTTGATCCCTTTCCCCAGCTGGCAGGCTCTGATCACCTGATGGCCATCCGCAGTGGGGGCGGGGCTGGCGAGTGGGCAGGAACGGCTCACCTCTCGGTTCCTTCCCCTGGCCGTCAGGCACCGATCACCCCATGGTGATCAGGGAACCGGGGGTGGGTGGTGGCGGGGTCCGGGGCCGGCTGCAGGCAGTTGAGGAAGATGGCCCTGATTGCAGACCAGGCCTAGGGACCATACCTGCGCAAGAATTTTGTGTGCCAGGCCTCTAGTTTATAATATGTTTGGTGACATCCTATGCAATTCAATTAATTAGGAACATCGCCAGTACTATACTAGGCTCCTGTGACTACTTTGTACTTCAACATTAAAAAGTAAACTAACAACATCTAGCAGTACAGATTTTTCTACACATTATGCTTATATTTTATTATTTTATCTTTTTTAATGTTCATTGTAAATCTTCTCATTCATCTACCTTGTTCCTTGTCTCTGCAATTATATACCTCAGTCAGATAGATGATATCTTTTTATGTGTGTTTTTAAGAATCTCTCAGAAAAGAGATTTCACAAAATTTCTGAATGCCTTTCTTAGCCTATTAGGGAGGGATAATGGAACTAGAAGATACATATATAAGTTCTAACCAAAATCCCCCTAAACCAGGGATGAGCAAACTTTTTGACTCGAGGGTCACAATGGGTTCTTAAACTGGACCGTAGGGCCGGAACAAAAGCATGGATGGAGTGTTTGTGTGAACTAATATAAATTCAAAGTAAACATCATTACATAAAGGGGTACGGTCTTTTTTTTTTTTTTTTTAGTTTTATTCATTTCAAACGGGCCGGATCCGGCCCGCGGGCCGTAGTTTGCCCATGGCTGCCCTAAACCATCTCTCTCTTCTTTCTCCAACCTTTAATACATTAAAGGTTTTGAAATACATTTTTATCATTTTTTTAAAATATATTTTTACTGACTTCAGAGAGAAGGGAGAGGGATAGGAGATAGAAACATCAACGATGACAGAGAATCATTGATCGGCTGCCTCCTTCATGCTCCCCACTGGGGGCCAAGCTCTCAACTGGGCATGTGCCCTGATCGGGTATTGAACCCATGACCACCTGCTTCATAGGTCAACGCTCAACCACTAAGCCAGGCTGGTTGGGCCATTTTTATCAATTTTTAGATTTTTCTACAACAGATACAAAACCAATAAAATGTTGGGGAATATTAATCTATTTTCAGTAACTAGTAAATCTTCTAATAACTTCTAAGAGCACTTTTACATGTACTGATAGTTATTTAAATAAGTATCTATATATATAAAAGACTAATATGCTAAGTGTCCCTACTGGTTGCTATGATGCACACTGTTTGCTATGATGCACACTGACCACCAGGGGGCAGACGCAACCAGAGAGGAGGGAGCCCAATTCCTCACAGGGCCGCATGATTCTACCTTCGCCTGTGGGTTATGTTGTTGCTGGGGCACTGTCGGCCCCAAATCTGGTTTACTACACACTTGTGTTTGCATTCCACACCCTGTATGACAGCAACTTTGCAAAGTGCCCTCTTACACTCTGGGACCCCTCAGGGATATCAGAGAGCCAGTTTCGGCCAATCCCTGCAGGCCAGGCCAAGGGACCCCACCTGCCAGAGGGACCCAGCTTACTCCAAAAACGCCTTTTGAGCCACGGTGCCACCCCAGGTGCAGCCCGCTGGGGAGGGACCACGGGAGGTTGGCTCCAAGGCATGTCCGGCCCATCTTGCTCAGTCCCACCCCACCGGCCACCTTCTAATTAATTTCCTTTCAATGTGCACAAATCCGTGCACTGGGTCACTAGTATTTTTATAACTAGCTAAGAAAGAACCTTGCATGTCTTATGAAATGTGCCAGTTTTTTTGTTGTTTGTTTTTTTATTAATCCTTACCTGAGGATATTTTTTCATTGATTTTTAGAGAGAATGGGGGTGGGGGGGGACAGAGAGAGAGAAACATGGATGTGAGAGAGACACATTAATTGGTTGTCTCCCACAGGTGCCCCAACCAGGGCTGGGGATCTAGCGTGCAACCAAGGTATGTGCCCTTGAGACTCGAACCTGGGACCTTTCAGTCTGTAGGCTGATGTTCTATCCACTGAGCCAAACTGGCTAGGACTGTGCCACTTTTCTAAGCATTAAATATCACTGGTTTAGTTGTATCCCATGTAATACAAACACAAATATTTTCTCTTTGTAGCTATTTTAGGTGCGTTAAAATTTCAATTTCTTTAATTACGGAGATTTTTCTTTTAATTTCAGAGACAGTGATGAGTCACATTTTGTTTATACATCAGAAGCTTAATGGTTGACATTAATTTCCATAGACTGAGCTGTTATTAATGTCATTGTCTCTTCCTCCCTTTCTTGATCACTATTTTGTCCACAGCAAAGATAACATTTTTATTTAAGTCTGGAAAGAAACCTCATCATAACTATGTATTCCTTTTCCAAAAATAAATAGAAATTTCAGTATGTAGTTCTGATTGAATTAATTAGAGGGGTCATTATTCATTTTAGCATTCCTTTAAAGATATGTTCTATAGCATTTTTTTTTCTTTTAATAATAGCTCATTAGCTTCTTGGAAGTTATATGAGAAAAAATGGCAGGAGCCATTGCCATTTGAAAAGCAATCAGAACTCAAAATAGAGCCTGACAGTGTAAGCCAAGTTGGAAAAATATTTTTTTTTGTAGGGAAAAAAAATCATTCATTCTGTATCCAGAGATATAATCACTGCTGTTTAATATAGAGATTTCCTTTTAGTATTTTATTTAGATGTGTGTGACTGTTTACAAAAATAGTATTATATGCATATTACTTATGGCCTGCTCTTTTTAATTTAACCTCATATAATGAATATTTCCCCATCAATATTCATTCTTTGCAATATTACTGTAAATGTTGTGATGCAGTTATACCAAAATTAACCAAAACAGTCCACTGTATTTGAAGGTAAAGATGTTCAATCCATCTGTTTGTGTTTTTTTAATTATAAATGATATCTTTATAAACACATCTTTGGGTGCAGCCTCTTGTATATAGTTATATCAGTATGACAAATTCCTAGAAGTGCAAATTGGTGGGTCAAAAGTGTGGGATATACAAATCTTCTGCTGTATTGCCAGTGTGTTCTCCAGAAGAGTTAAACCAGTATACACTTGTAGTACCTGCTGCTCCAGGCTTCTCTAACAATGGTGTTTTTATTTTACTATGTTAATTTGGTAATCCAAAAGATGCACATTTAGAAAATTTTAATTTCTTTGATTATAAGTTGTACTCTTAAAACATGCTTATTGGCTGATTGCAAGCTTTTAAAATTACCTATTGATGTCCTTTGTATCTTTAAAATTGGTGTGTTTCTTGTCAATATGGACAAATGTGAGTGAATTCAAATAGACTAAGGCTTAGTACAAAATGGCTTTAATAAGACTACTAATAAAAGTTGCCATAAATGGACACCTATTTAGCCCGAAACTGTGCTAAACACATTATCCTTATATTTTATTATTTTATCTTATTTAATGTTCATTGTAATTCTGTAGTAGGCATCTTTATTTTGCAATTGAGGAACTTGAGCTTCAGAAAGGTTGAGTGCCTTGCCCAAGATCACAGCTAGTGGTAGCAGTAGGATATGATTCCATTTCTGTCTGACTTCAAACCCTGTGTGGTTTTCCTTAAGTCACACTTTTCCTGGTACTTAGCTGTTGTTTATACCGATTTATGCTAGATAATTTTCTAATCATCCTTTTTTACCAGTATTGCTCCAGTGTCCTTTAAGTATATATTTGAAATGGAGAGAAATAACTTAATTACTAATAGAATCAACTACCAAATAAGTAGTATAGTTACCATTTTGCAATGTTTCTCAAGAATAAAGCATCTCCATACCTTAAGAGAAAAAAATGCCATCTTTATTTTTAGACATAATAATATTAGATTTGATGCACACCAAGATCTTTTATCATTTGTTATTTTAATTAACTCTTTGGAAAGGAGCATATTCTATGATTTTGTGCTTTTATTTATTTATTTATTTGTTTGTTTGTTTGTTTATGCTTTTCTCCCTATTAAGAACCAGGCCACTTGCCTCAAATTCTTTCTTTTAAACATGATATATAATGTAAGAAATGGGTAAAACAATAATTAGTGTACTAAATTCTTCTTAACAGAACTTTACAGAGCAGTATGGCAAAGCTTCTCTCAGATCTCAGTATGGACACTGCTCGCTCCAAGCCTGGGAATAATCTTACCAAGTCACTTCTGAACATTTATGAAAAACAACCTCAACATGACCCAATCTCTGCTCAAACTTCCATAATGAGCTACTTAAATAAGTTACAAACAGATCGAACTTTTACACATTCAGAGCCACTTTCTGCAATTAACAATGCAGAAAACATAGTGCCAGATAGGCCCTATGAAAATGTTCTGCCTTCCAAAAGCCCTCAACACAGTAACACCAGGAAAATGGAGGAAGTATCAGCCCCTGGAATTATTTCTACCCTTTCAAAACAGGATTCTGATGAGGAGAGCGAAATTCCAACTCTAACAGAAGGTGAGTGTAATCTGGATAATACAATTTATATTCCCTTTGCTAGAAGTCCTTCTAAAAGGAAATCACTGTCTACCAGAGTGTCCCCCCAGCCTCAGATCAGTGTAGCTCCACGACAGCTGCTCAGCAAGGGTGGACCTGTCTCAGAAAAAGAAAATAAATCATGTGCACCTGGAGTGTGTTCTGCCAAAAAGGAAGCAGAAGATGCACCTGAGAAACTTTCCAGAACAGCTGAGATGGAGGACAAGCAGCTCCTCAAGAAAATAAAGGAAGCCATCGGCAAGATCCCTGCTGCCATTGAGGAGCCACAGGATGGGGCTGCGTGCCACGTTCAAGTGAAAAGCAGTGCGGTCTCCGACGGTAGCTTTTTAAATTCTGACTTGACGTCTGACTGGAGCTTCTCTTCTTTCTCAACATTCACTTCTCGTGATGAACAAGACTTCCGAAATGGCCTTGCAGCCCTGGATGCCAACATTGCTAGACTCCAGGAGTCCTTAAGGTTTGGTCTTCTAGAGAAATGAACTCAGAAGAAAACAGATTGAGTATCAATGTAACTTGGTTACATTGAATGTATATTTTAAATTTCTTTATAGTGAAATGATGTTTTATATTAATTATGTGGGGAAAATAAATTGAATAATAAGTTTATTATTGGAATATATTGATACTGTAGAGCTTATAAAAAGTCATCTTAAATTGGCAATTGCTAAGAGAAGAAAGGGAGTTGTAGATAACTAGAGAAATAGTATAAATAATATTTTATTTTAGCACTTAGCAATTAGAGTTCTTTTATTAACCTGCTGGGCAAAGGTTTGCAGGTTGGAAGGATTCTCTAAAGGATAATTGGAAGGGAATCTCTGGGTACAATTTACTGTATTCACACTAGAGTTTCTCTTTCAGGAGTCCTTTTTTTTATGGCATTGTGTTTTTTATATGTGATGCTCTTTGCTACAGGCTGGTGTTTTTGGTGAGCTATATAAACATTTAAGACAAAGTATTCTACTTCTTAAAAAACATTAAGTGGTCCAATAAAATATTGGTTACATCCTAAGTGAGCATATGGTTTCTTAAAACTTTGGCACTTTTCTTTTTATCCTGATTGCATGTTTAAGATCTTTAAAAAATAAAGTCAGAGTGATCAATGCTAACAGATAAGTTTCAGTTTTGGCAAACTATGTTTTTAAATAAATAAGTATTTGTTTTTTGTCCTTATTATATTTGAACACGATGGAGTTTGTAAATCTTGCACTGGTTATAACTCTGCCTTTCTGGACCAATTATCTTCAGTACTTGAGCTGATATGAACGAGGTTGGACTCTGCTTCTCTATACTAACACCCCTAACTACTCAGTATTTCTTCCCTCCATGTAAGCAGCACATTTTTTCACTTAGGAAGATGAATATTGTGCTATCACTAATACTCCATATAGGTCACCTGCCTGGTCTCATGTGTTTAGTGCTTGAATAGGCTTTAGCATTACAGAAACTGTCCCAGAAACTCTTCCTGCTGGTCTTTAAGTGTTGGTGCTACAACTTCTAAAGTACCCAGATATAGTCTGATTTTATAGATAGAAATATATTCAGGTTTTATAGATAGAAATTTCTTAAGTCTAAAAATATTAGATGAATTCTAGGCTATTTTCACAGAATTATCTGTTAATTCTTTTAATTTTTCTTACTTCCAGTATTCATAAATAAATATGTTAGTATATTTGGAGGTAATAGGTCACATAAGTTCTTTGAGTTCAGAAGTACAGGTCAGAATACAAAATAATAAAGCAAAGAAGAAAATTGTGTCATTTGTCTACTCCAAAATATTCATCTGTTATTCATATGCAGAAGTAATGGCTTAAGATTATTATATAATAATACAAAAAGATCATTCTGTTTAGCCCTTAATATAGGATGAAAATCCTTATATGTGAGAAAATTTTTAAATGCTTATGAGTTCATTAGGGGGTTAATAATTTGATTAAAGAACAGATGAGACTGGAAAATCCTCGAGGGGCTGTTTGATATAAAATGAGGGACTATTTATTTGATATACATAGCATAGAAACATGAAGAGTTCAGTTAAATTTCAAGGTGGAATATGATCCTAACAAAATGGAAGAGGTAGTGGGTTTCATAGAAGTTTAAAGAAGGAAGCTACAAAATGGTAGGGGGAAACCTAGTAGGGAAGAAATTTCATTTGGATCGTAAAGAATGTATAGGATTTTAATAATTCTGTGAGTATCCTCCAAATGTCGACCCCTGTAGAAAGTCAGTATCACAAAACATAGGGGTTGGTTGAATAGTATATTTAGAGGATGGTGGGTACATCAACCTGACTAAAATGGAAGAGTCAAGGTTATATAATGGTAACATTTAGAAGAGTTGGAGTCACACTGTAGAATGTTTTAAGCTCCAGGCTGAGGAATAACCATTAAACATGAAGTCATTGGGGTTTGGGTATCTTTGGTGGTGATATTTTTTTTAAATGGAGGATCACCAAATGAAATTGGGTGTTCCTAAAGTTGCATAGAGTGATGGTAAATAAGAAGGATTAGAGGCAATAAAAGTGAAAAGGAGAGAGAAATTGAAATTTTTTTTCAGTAGGCTTGATGATTTACCAGAAAGTAAAAGGGAAGGGGAAATCAAAGATGACTCTGATGTTTTCAGTTTGATCACTTGAGTCACCCTGAGCAACGTCTAAAATGAAAAATCAAGTTCTTGATTAAGTCCTAAGTTAAAAAATTCCAAATTTAGTCTTGATAACAGTACTATACCAGTAAATGGAGAGTGGGATAAAAAGGAGAGAAAGATTGCCCGTTCTCAGTAGTCCTCTTTAGATCTTCACATCAGGAGTCAGTATAACTATCTCATCATAGGAGGGTCATTCTGATCCCAAATCTCATAGAAGCTTTAGTGGAGTATCCCCTAACCTCTGCCAGGGTGAATTCAGTATCTCCTGATAGATACTGAGTGTAGAATGGAAAGGAACATCCTCCAGCATTTTGTCACTATGCTGCTGTCTTTGGATCTGTGGAAACTTCACAATGGATACAGTATTTGTGAATACCACTGAAGATGAAAGAATCTGATTCTGTTTGACCAAGTGTAGAGGTCCTAGGGGCAGGGCTAAAGAAACCAAAGAAATTACTTGATAACATTCTTCCCTTATTCCTACCACTCTTGGAGTTAGCAACTTTTCCAGTAATTTTTACTTTTCATGAATGGTGGTATTTATGTCAAATGCTTTAAAAAATTATAAAGGCCTGCTTAAACTACATGGAAAGTAGAGCAGAATTGCAAGGCTATTAGGTAGAAAGGGCATGCAGCCAAATCACATCTTACGAAGTATGTATCTAGTGTCAGTGAATGAAATGAAAGCTCTGATATGTACCAGCTCCTAGTCTGGACTCAGAATACAACAAAGAACAAGACAGATATTCTCTGCCCTCAAGGAACAACATTACAGTGGGACACAAGAAAAGGAACATACAAGTACTGTGAAGAAAAACAGTGTAAAGAAACAAAAATGACAGAATTGACAGGTTTTGATTATCAGTGTAAGAGGCTCTTCCTCAAAAATTATGTTTAGGGGCTTAGAATTTAAGCATACTACTAGATAAATTGGATATGATTTACCAGCTAACAATCATTTTTCAAATCTTTTAACCCTAATTTTCCTTCTGCTCAAAATTGCTTAAACAGATGAGCTCTATAACTATATTACACCTCAGTGTTCTAGTATAACACTTGTAGAGAACAGGGCACTATTTTATTCAAAGCGTTTTATTTTAAGTAGGACCTCCCAGAGATTTATTAGAAACTAGGGGCCCAGTGCACGAATTCATGCACCTTGAAAGGAACTGTGGGCCGAGAGGCTGCGGTGGGCACAGGGTCGGGTCTCGGCCCATCCTCCATTCCCCACCCTGGCCCCTCCTGCTTCAGCCCCCCGGTCCCCTGTCTGCTGGCAGGCCCACTCCCACCACCTCCACTCCCACATGCTGACAGCATCGGCCCCACTCGCACCTACTGATGGCATGGAGCAATTGGGGCCGGCACCAGCAGTGGGTGTGAGTGGTGGCTGCTGCCCCAATTACCCCTCAGGAGCAGGGGGAGGTGGAGAAGCCCTGAGGGGCGCTCGGGGCCGGCAACTGCTGCTCGCACCTACTGATGGTGTCAAGCAATCGGGGCCAGCGCCAGACGCCGGCAGTGGGTACAAGCAATGGCTCCAGCGCCGGCAGTAG
This sequence comes from Myotis lucifugus, assembly GCF_000147115.1. NCBI lineage: Eukaryota > Metazoa > Chordata > Mammalia > Chiroptera > Vespertilionidae > Myotis > Myotis lucifugus. Next base: position 2,910,067 of record NW_005871153.1, read on the forward strand.
GTGCAAGTGGGGCTGGTGCTGGCAGCAGGTGCAAGCGCTGGGCGGGGACTGTGTCGTGCGGGAGCAAAGAATTTGCAGTAACCACCAGAGGCTTGCCCCATGACAGGGACCAGCACCCCACCTTGGTCTGATGCCCCCGCTCACCTGCTCCACCATCACACTGTGGCCGACGCCTGCCATATTCCACACACGCCCCCTGGTGGTCAGCGCACGTCATAGCAACTGGTTGTTCAGTTTCCCGCCGTTCAGTCTATTTGCATATTAGGGTTTTATATATATAAATAGTAAGATCTGTGGTACTTCTGAAGGGCTGAGCTTATAAGTTGAATTTTTGAAAGGACTTTAGAAGTCATGTATCTCACTTATACCCTTCCTACCCATATGCTTCTTAAGGGCAGGGACCAGGATTTAGTCATCTTTGACACCCCCTGAGACACTTAGTGTCTCTCATAGTAGGCAGTTAATAACTATTGTTGGGCTTAATTAAATCCCTGACATGGTCATCTGTGCTTCACTGGATTTTCTCGGTGCTGGTAAATTCATGCAGCATCTTCTTAAGAGCTTGTTTGGAGGTTCTAGCCGAGGAGTGCAGCTACACATACACCCTTGACTGTAGACCGGTCCTCTCCTCTGGGAGAAGTTCATCCTCTTCGACCAAGTGCACAGCTTCAGGAGGGACACACATGGATACATGGATCAGTGAGGGAGGAGGGGAACACCTGCCTAGCCAGCCAGACCAACCAAATCAACCCTGATGATCAATGGAGTGACAGATGTTGCAGCCAGATTGCCCTCACATCCCAACAGCTTCTTTATAGCTTTATTACACACATCTAAACTCATTGCATTAGCCTTCCTGTAACTTTCATTCTTTATTCCTATTATTTACTTCTGAAAAAAAATCACTTTTGCTTAGCAAACACTTGTACACTATTGCTTGTTCTAAGAAATGACAGATTGTTAAATATTTAGGATGGGAGATAGGGCAAAACCATTTTTTAACTGTCACCAATGCAAGGATAATCTATCCCACCAGCCTACCTCACTGATTTGTAGGAGGGATAAATGTAGGCAAAGCACTTTGAGAACTGGGGGTCACTGAACAGTCTGTGACTTGTGACAACATTTAAAGAGCCCTCAGCACCCTCTTGCCCTTGTTTGAGGTCCTCCAGTTGTCAATATCTTAAAACTTAAATCCAGCAATGAACCCCAGATGTGATATGATCAAGCACAATACAGTTAGATTATCATTTACTATAATTTTAAATTATTTGAAAATGGACAAATATTGAGTTGGCTATCTTCAGCCATCATATGTTACTGTAAACCATATTCAGACTCCTAGTTAGTTTCTAGATAGTAATATTCACATTGTCATTCTCAGTGTTGAGTGGCATCACATTAGGGCAGCTTGGAGCGGGGAGGGAGGGGCAGGTCCTGTCCAACTAAAAATGAACAGTTCCTCAAAGACTTGGGTTCTGACCAAACAAGTGGCCTCAAGACCCCTAAAGGAAGAGCTCACGTTTACTACAAACTGGAAGGGTTGTTCTTGAAGCCAAGTCTTAAACACCATAAAGAATAAGGAAAAGAACTAGACTGGAAATCAGGAGGCCTGGGTTTTTACACAGGCTCTGCTGCTGTTTTCTATACTGACTTTGTTTTTCAATTATAAAATGTGAGGATTTGACTAAAACTTCTCTATAGTCACTCCAGGATTCAACAATATTTAATTGTATATTTTAGCATTTTGACAGGACATCTCTTTCAATTAGTCAACTGTGAGAGTTCTACTTAAGGTATTTAGAACTCTATATGAATGAGATGATGGCCCTGCCAACTCCTGAGAAGATATTTTAGAAGATTTTATTTGTTACATATGGTTCAAAAAAAGCTGTGACATTCCTGGTGTCTCTATTAAGAATTCGATCTACCTCAGGACTAGTTTTTGAACATCATTTCTATTAGCATTCGCTACTTAGGAGCTTGAAATACTGGCATAAAAATATTGTGGGTAACTTTTGCTTTATATTTTACAGGCAGACTTTTATAGCTGAAAGGTACTGTACGATCACCTAGCTCAATCTTATTTTTAGAAATGGAAACAAACCAAAAAATATTATTGCTCAAGGCCACACAGATAACACCTTGAATCAGATATTGTGAGTTTTAGTCTGCTTTTTCCCCCATATTGCCTTCCCACTATTAGCTAAATCCCATAACTCTTTGAACCCCTGGGATCTAAATCTGTTACCAGAATCTAGTTGTATGCCATTCTCTCTACTAGCATGGTCTCATAAGGAATTTCCTCTGGGATCTGTGAGGATTAAATAAGTGACAATGCTTTGAGAACTATAAACACTAAATAGATTTAATGATCACTAATTATGTATAGGTGGTCTACATGTATACACGTGCATGTACCATACTAGACACTTAAGGTTTTACTTTTGCTTTATGAAAGGTACACAATGTTCTTAAAATCTGTTTAGCATGTGACATAATGCTAGTAAAACAATTTTTCCACCTGTCTCTTGGCCAATTCCATTTAAGCCACTATTTATACTTATTTTTTAAGTAGATAGAGAAGTTACTTGAGTTTTTCTCCCATTAACACTGACATTTGCAGTGAGTTCTGACATTTCCGGGAACCCAGCTCCATCTTCTGCTCAGCCTGGCGGGTAAGAGGGGTCATTTCTCCATGGAAGCGTCCAGGAGACACGCAGAAGCATCACACACTATCCAGCAGGAAAAAAGTGGTCCCCTTTGGAGCTGGAGACTTACACATTTGTTGGAATCTGTAGCAAGAAATGTTTCCCACTGCTCAGGAGGGAACACACAGCCAAGTTACGTATTTTCACCCCATCATCCTTTCCAGATTATTCTGTACTTGGCTGTGAGCTCTAGGCCCAGAATGGGGTAGGAGACTAGAATCAAATATTTTAAAAGTCAGCTGCTCCAAAACAAGCAGAACGGACCTCTTGGAGGGTAGTAGTTTGTGGTTTGGCAAGAAGAAATGAATAAAGGAAAAATAAAATTTGAAATCCAGAGTCTCAGTGGATGGAGAGAAAAATTAATCTTTTTTTTTTACATCATTCAGTAGTATCAGATTTTTCTGTCTTAGGATATGGAGCTAGGTTGGTGGAAGATGAGACAAAAAATAGAAGTCAACAAATAAGTATTTGAGTAAATAGGTCTTCCCTATTTGAAACCATGACCTGTATCCCACTACTCCACTCTTCCCTCACCACAAAGCTAATGATCATTTTTCTTCACCAGAGACTCAGACCTTTGTCATCACCTCTTCCCTCTCCTAGCCCAACCAGTCTAATAATCTGGTCAGATTGCTGGAATAATGGATGATTAACACATCAAGCAACTTCTCTGAACCCCTAACTTATCCAGAAAGAATGTGAGAATTTTAATTGTAGTTTTGTATCTTTGGCCAAAGTTTGAGAAAAAGTTATTGATCATTGATGAATATGAGACACTTAAACAGGCAATGATATTTGAGTCTGTGGGAAAGTTCATTTTAATAATGATGCATTAGAAGCACAAGAACCCTTGATGGGGAGTCATGACCTAGTGACTCTATCTTCATGTTCTATGTGATCTTCATCTATATATATAAAAGCCCAATATGTAAACTGTCCCCTCGGGAGTTCGACCAACTGGAAGTTCGATTGCTCACTATGATGTGCACTGACCACCAGGAGGCGGCACGGAACAAAGGAAGGCCCCGACCGGCAGCCGGCAGCCAGGGAAGGGAGGCCTCAACCCATGTATGAATTTTGTGCACTGAGCCTCTAGTTTGTTTATAATTTATCAGCTCTCTACTGTGTGCTGCACACTGAGCATTTAAAGATCTCAAAGAGCCTCTCCAGTTCAAAATGCTTTCTTTTTCAGGGAGAAATCTCCCAACACCAAAGGAACTAGGCACATAGCTCTGATATATACACTCATACTATATTGGGCGTCGTATGAACTTTTAGCTATGGATTGCTGTTCTTTCTCTCTCTCCCTTAAATATTCTTATCTTAGGTGCCCTCCATATTTATTTGATGTCATGTTTAAAGAGTATCTTTGTGTGGTAACTCCTAAAACGAATTTTTTTATTTTACCCTCACATTAAAATGATAGTTTCCATTGTATTTCAGTGTGAAGATCATCATGTAGATTTGCCCCTTCCCCCTTCCTTTGTAGACATTAAAACCAACAAGAAGAGTATAAACTCCATTTATGGTGGAAAATAGGAGAGAGCTCTAAAACCAAGCCACAAATTAGCTAGAAGGACTGCCAAAAGCTGTGCTTACCAAGCAGGGTGCCTATGAGAGGAAACCGAGAGGGGATGCTGTGGCTCCAGAGAGCAAGTAGAGCTAGTAGAGTACTATTCTCAGTGATGAACAGTCTCATCCAGAGGGAAAAGTTTTAAATCCTTAGCTTATGACACTGGGAAGAAGATCCATAGGCTCTACATTAGGGGGACGTAAACACTAAGCAAATTAATGCACAAAACTAAATTTTAAGGAAAATTCCAGCCCTTCTTACAAGAATTCTGTCAATTGTTGATCCAGAAAAGAACTTCCTTATCCCCTTCAAAAAGGTGCGTCATCAAGAAGTACTATAGAACCCTAGCCAGTGAGGTTCAGTGGGTTGGAGCATCGTCCCCTACACCAGAACGTGGTGGGTTTGGTTCCCTGTCAGAGCACATACCCAGGTTTTGGGTTCAATCCCTGGTCAAGGCAACCGATCGATATTTCTCTCTCACATTGATGTTTCTCTCTCATCTTTCTCCTCTTTAAAAAATCAATAAAAGACTTTGAAGTACCATCAGAGGAGCTTCGGGGGGGGGGGGGGGGGGGAGAAGGAAGAAATAGAAAAATAAAACCGTAAATTGAAAACATCAGAAAAAGGTTGCCATAAAGTAAATAAAAGTTGTGACTAAATATTTGGCCATGAATTTTTTAAAACTGAATTAAAAAGCTGCTTATTCAAATCAAGCACATGAGCAGAGAAGCAAGAGCTTAGGTACAAGATGATGAGACAACAGAAGGAGATGAACCAGAAGCTGGCAGAGAGCTTAGGGAAGAAATAGAAAGAAAAAATTAAGCCATTTCAGAAATGAAGGAAAAGTTGAAAGGCAAGGGAAAATCAATAAATTTAAAACATGAGGTTTTGGCATAAAATCCTAGGTTCACACTTATTTTCCTTCACCACTTTGCATATTAGACCTTTCTCTTCTCACTCCCAGTGTGGCTATTCAGAAGCCTGTCATGGAGCAGATCCTTGAAGTTTTAAAGGTGAGAAAATTTTTTTCTCTGAAAACCTTTAGAATTTTATCTGGCTTTGATAATCTTAAATTTCCCTCTAAGAAGTATGACAGTATTGTGTTGTGTTTTTGAAATTTTTATTTATTGATTTATTTTTTTAGAGAGAGAGAGAGACATTAATTTGTTGTTCCACTTATTTAGGCATTCATTGGTTGATTCTTCTATGTGCCCTGACCTGGGATGATATGCACAATCTTAGCATATTGGGACAACGCTACAACCAACTGAGCTACCTGGCCAGGATAGTATTTTTTTTTTAATATTTTTATTTATTTCAGAGAGGAAGGGAGAGGTAGAGAGAGAGATAGAAACATCAATGATAAAAGAGAATCATTGATCGGCTGCCTCCTGCACACCCCACACTGGGGATCGAGCCCGCAACCTGGGCATATGCCCTGACCAGGAATTGAACCATGACCTCCTGGTTCATAGGTCAACACTCAACCACTGAGCCATGCTGTCCAGGAAGTATTGTTTTTTGGGTTTTAAAATATATATATACATTGCCAAGAAAAAGGGTCCGGCTATGATTGTAATTAATATGGTAGAAAGGTGACTACAATCAACTCCATGGTGCCACTGACAGCAACTCCGGGCTGCTTGTCACCCTCCATGCTCCCTGCTCACAGGGCCCAGTCGGGTGGGGAGCAGATGTTACTCTCAGACTACCAACAGTGCCTGCTGCTTCGTCTGCTGGGATACCGTTATGTTTTAAAATAGACATGCATTTCACAAACTATCATTCATTGCAGTGAAGATGCAAAAGTCACACCATCCAACGATGACCCATCTGAAACAAGTGACTCCAGTAGCTCTTTCACGGTGGGAGCCTGCACTGAAACTCGTGAGGGGCGTGGAGAAACAGCTGTGCTCCCTCACTAGACTCCTGCCTCAGAATTGTGTTTGCTCCCGAAAAACATTCTTAATATTCAAAACATTTTGCGAAGTTGTCTTCATTTGGGATTTCTGTAGTATGTCTCTGGGATAAAAACACTTGGGCCAGTATCATTTCCAATTGTAACTGTTTTGTATATTTTTGCTGTTTAAAATATGTCCAAGGTTACTTCTGAGTCATAAATACCTAGTATGCTTAAAATACATATGTAAAGTAATTCATCTGCTATGTTTCGGGAACTTTGTTGTATGCAAATTGTTAATGTTCTTAACTCAGTAGGATTAAGCCAAAAGGCATGATTTTGTTTCAGTGTAATAAATAATATACACTTAAATAGATAGATAGATAGATAGATAGATTATTGATTTTTTTACAGAGAGAAAGGGAGAGGGATAGAGTTAGAAAAACTGACAAGAGAGAAACATGGATCAGCTGCCTCCTGCACACCCCCTACTGGGGATGTGCCCGAAACCAAGGTACATGCTTTGACCATAATCGAACCTTGGACCCTTCAGTCCACAGACTGACGCTCTATCCACTGAGCCAAACCAGTTAGGGCAGTATTGGTTTTTTAAATGTCTCCTGTTATTGCCCTATTCGCTCTTTAAATCAATGATCTTATTTTTTTTCTAATTCTGGAAATGTTTTAGTGAATATTTCTTCAAATATTTCTTATATTTTATTTTTCTCTCTGTGTAATTCCTATTAAGCTTCTACTTCAAACCTTTGTGTTTCATAACTTTCCTCTTATTTTTACCATCTCTGTGTGTCTGTGCTTAATGTTTCTGAAGAAAATTTTCTGATCTGATTTTTCATCTCTGATTTGTGCTTCAGCTATATCTATTTTGCTGATAAATTTATTTACTGATTCCTAATTTCAACTGTTATATTATTCACATAGTTTGTTCTTATTTATAATTGCCTATTCCAGCTTCATATATCCAATGTGCTCTCTTGTCTTGTAAAACATATTTATTATGTGTATTTTAAATTCTCTATCTGGTCCATTGATTTTGTTTCCTTTAACATGGACTGTTAAGCATGAGCACCTTGTTTGTATTATTCTTTCTCCCTGTACATTCATATTTCTTTGGGAATATTAGTTACCTACATAGGTAATGTATAATGTATACCTGGGAAAGGTAACGGAAATCCAGACTATAACTTCAACCCCTCATGATGACTTTATAAAATGTAAATGATGTTGTGGGGTGGTGGTCATAGTAATAGAAAATTTTCCTTAGACTGATGACTTCTGTTACTTCAGTCTAGACTTTATCATCCCTATTTATCAACCCATATGAGTTGACTTTTCCTGTATCTTTTTCCCTAGCTCTGCTCTTTTTCAAGAGTTTTCTCCCTTAGGATTGGAATAGGATGCAGGCAGGACTGCACAGAGGTCAAGACCTTGATCTTCACCTGTTATTAGTTGTTCTCCACCAGCCAGATTCCAACTCTGCCATAACATTATTCACACATCCAGTGGCACTGTGCTGGCATTACTCTTCTGCCCCACCCAGGCGATGAGGTGAGCAGTGACTCACTCAGAACAATGTGAAAGGGAAGAAGATACAATGAGATTGTTCTTTCACAATCCTTCATCTGCTTGGCCATCTATCTAGGCCGCCATATCCCATATTCATACTGGAATGCAACCACTTCCTGTCTTCCTAAAAATTTCTCAATGTTTTTATATTATACTAGAGGCCCGGTGCACAAAATCATGCACTGCGGGGCGGGGGGGTCCCCTCAACCCTGTCCGGCCTGTGCCCTCTCACAGTCTGGGAGCCATCAGTCGGACATCCTTAGCGCTGCCATGGAGGCGGGAGAGGCTCCCACCACCACAGCTGCAATTTCCAGCCATGAGCCCGGCTTCTGGCTGAGCAGCACTCCCCCTGTGGGAGCGCACTAACCACCAGGGGGGCATCTCCTGCATTGAGCGTCTGCCCCCTGGTGGTCAATGTGCATCATAGTGACCTGTAGTTCTGCCGTTTGGTCGATTTGCATATTAGCCTTTTATTATATAGAATTTTGTTATCTATTGCCCTGTTTGTCACTTGTAGGGTCGGTTCTGAAAGGAAGACAGCAGCCCATGTTTGTTTGCCATCCTGTCTTCCCCACTAATGCCTAATGTCACCTCTGTCACTTGCCAAGTTCTGCAATATCAGTGGGTCTGTGTCTACTCTCTCTAGTCTGTTTCCCTTATCTATTTTCTACCTCTATGCAATACCACACTTCTAATTATTGCAAATTTATAATGTCTTGATATCTAATAGGATGATCCTTTTATTCATCTTCTAAATTGTCTTGGCTATCCTGGGGTCCTTTACGTCTCTCTGTGAATTGAGGGATTAGTTTGTAAAGTTCTGTGAAAAATCCTCTTGAGATTTTATTGGAACTGCTTTGAATTATTAGGTTAATTTGGAAAATTGCCATCTTATTATATTGAGACCTTTAATACACTAATGTACATTGCCCCATAAAGATCTTGCTAAACTTTTGTGAGGTTTATTCCCAGGTACTTTGTAGCTGTTACTACTATTGCAAACCACTTTTTTGGGGGCCTTTTTTGCAATAAAATATCTTTTTTCTGATCATATAAAAATAAATGCTCATTCTAAAAATCTGACCATTATATAAATATATAAAGAAGAAAGTAAAACCCACCTGAAAGCCACCATCCTGAGATTAACCTGTTGATTATCCTTTTAAGCATTCTTTATACTTACAATATTCATACACAAATAAATTTACATATTTTGAAATCAATGCTTTTCCTCTCCACCTCCTTCCCTTTCTTATTCCCTAGCCACACACTTGTAACCTACATTCATAACCCAGTGTGTGACCTTCAATATTTTCTCCAGGCTCATAAAATCCTATGTAGATCTTTGTATATATATAAATAAATGTCAGGGAGTTGATCATTGTTTTACAAAAGGGATCATATTGTACTTTTCTGTCTTGATTTTCTCATGCTTAGAAGTTCCTATGAAAATCCCTCTAGATAACATCTAGAAAATCATTTCGTGTAGATCTAATGCATTCATTTCAATGGCTGTTTAATGTCCCCTGATATGGAGATATAATGGTCCAATTTATTTGACAATTTGGTTCAAAGTTGTATATAATGAGAACTAGTTATTTTAAGTAGAAAAGGATTTAACGTAGGGAATTTTGAACTTACAAAATTATTAGAGAGACCAAGTAGCAGACTTTAGGCTGGGCCTCCAGGATGACTCCCACAAGAGTATGACAGAACCTGCCCAGCAAGGGAGCTGCTACATCCAACACGGAAAGTTGCTGTCCCTGCTGCTGGTTCCAGAATCACATCACCTTAGCTGCTTCGTGGGGATCTGGATGCTACCACCAGAACTTTTTACTCCAGACCTATATTGTGTCTGTCAGGTCTGCACTATACCTCTGATTGGTGAACTTAAATCACAATCTAGACCCCTAGCTTCAGGGAGTCTGGGAAATATATCTTTAGCTTTCCATTCAGAGAGTCTGGGAAATGTATCTTTAGCTTTCCAGCCTCTGCAAAATGGAAAGACACACAAGAAAAGGGTTCACTAGAGGAAGAGTGGGCCAATCCACCAAATCTGCTGTGAGCATTCACTTTGTTTACAGTTTGGGGTCTCCTGTGAACAGTCTCACACAATAAGCATCCTTCTCATGTGGCCTCATGTGTTTCTACTTCTATCTCTAAGGAACAGTGGCACAGGAGTAGAATTTTGGGGTCAAAGGATATGTATTTTTAAAAACAGATCTTACCAAGTTGCCTTCTTAAAAGGTTACATACAATACTTTACATTTCTGTTAGCAATGTGTGAGAATTGATACCAGCAATCAGCAATAGAAACTATGGTTTGGGGTGTGTGTGTGTGTGTGTGTGTGTGTGTGTGTGTGTGTGTGTGCATTTACTTTTTATTACGAAGAATTTCAAACACAAAAGTGTTGTGTGTCAATAGTATAATGAATTCTCATGTTCCCTATCAGCCAACCTCAAACACCTTCAATCCATGGCCAAACCTGTCCCATCTATTTCCCCGTTTCATATGATTTTAAAGCAAATACCAGACACCATATCATTTCTTCCATAAATATAAATGTATTTCTAAAAGAGAAAATAAGCACAATATTATCATATCTAAAAAATTAATGTTATTTATTAAATATTCAGTGTTTTTATTTTTTGTGTGTAAGGATTCAAACAAGGTCCACAAATTGCAATCTATTAGTCTTTTATGTCTTCTTTAATTTATATATTTCCCCCTTTATCTTTTAGTTCCTTACAATATATTTGTTGGAGGAACTGCAGGTTGCATCCCTATATTGTAGTAGAATATTTTCCTCATCCTAGTTATTTCAAGAGAACTGATAGTATACAACATAAGCTTGGTCAAATTTGGTTTGACCTTTTTGGCAAGACTAATTCATAGATTGATGTCTGCTCTTCTATCAGAAGTCACATAAGGTCTGGTTGTGTCTCCCTTTATGATGTTAGCAAACCATGCTCCGAGTCATGATCCATTAGGGTTGCAAAATGGTCATAGTCCAATTCTATTCTTTTTATTGTGACATAGAATACAACTATAAAGAAAAACTTCCTCACCTCTAATTTTCAGTTACGCAATAATGCAGTTCATATACATATACATAGACAAGAAAAGTCCTTGGTTCTTTCCAGTTATTTACCAGTTTTCAAAATAACGAATTGGTCCCCCAGCATCCTTCAGTGATGACTTGTTATTTAATATCACTGTAAATTCATGAATTAAATTTATTTGATGTATTTCGATCCATGGCAGCTATGATTCTTACTGATGTTTAAATTGCCACGTTTGATCAGTGGGAACTTTGCTATGGCTGTTTTTATGTTTGCCAGTGTCAAGTAATTTTATGTTACTTTCATTTTTATTTCCCTATTTTCCAGTGAATTAGAGCATATTCATTTTTGTTGGGCCTCTGGGGTTTACCCACTAGTGAATTTTTCATTTGTATTTTTTGCACAATTTTCTATTCAGTTGTTGGTTTTGTCTCATCGATTTGTAAGGGCTCTTTGCATAGAAAGCAATCCTTTTTTGAGGATATAGTAGCACATTTTTCCAGACATATTTATTGATATTAACTTTTGGTACCTTTTGCCAAAACCAAAAGAGTTATTTGTATATGGTCAGATATACCTGTTTTTTATTTTATGCACAGTTTCTTGGTTTTTAGTAAGGGAAATCTCCCCAAACCATAGATTGTACATGTACTTTTTCTTAGATATTTTTCTTCAAATTTTAAGATTATTTTTCTTTTACATTTAAATCTTTAACCTATTTGCAATTTAGGTTTGAATTTAGTATAATATGGCAGTCCAGTTTTATTTACCACTTGCCCTATTTTTTAAAAAATCATCTTTTTCCCATTGAACTAATACTTTAGCATACAAACATTTCTAATAACCACTGTGATATAATTGTCAATTATTTATTTTGTTCAAGAAATATATTTTGTTCCACAAATGCCATATTGACTTGAGTGCATAAACTGTATAGTAGGACTGATATTTCAGTAAGTCCCCCTACATACACACTCTCTTTTATTACATTTTTATATTGTTTTAGCTATTCATTGTCATTCTTTCCATAATCATTCTAGCTAATTCCAACAAAAACTCTGTTGGAATTCTAATTGGACTACATTAAATTTGTATATTAAAATTTTTAGAATTAACATTTTTATATTGTCTTTCTGGGAACACCATGTGAATTTCAATGTATTCAAATCTTGTTTGGTGTCTTTTGATAGTTTTTCCCCCCAGTGTTCTTCTTTTCTGTATTGATCCTGAGTCTATCTTGTTAAATTTGTAAGTATTTAGAATTTTTGTCACTATCATAATTTGAATGGATTTTTATTAGTGGCATAAGAAAGAACTTTCCGGGCAGGATGTCCAATCACAGGGACTCATAACCAAAGGCTCCTTCCCATCACCGGGAAGGAAAGGTGAAGACCAATCTTTCTAAGACCATCTAGTTACAGTCTTGCTGCGCAGTAGGGGGAGGGACAAGATGAGACCCTCCACGGGAAGACCTACAAAGAGGAGAAATCTGAAACGTTGCTATTTTAGCCAACCTCCTGATTTCAAGCTTCTGTTCATGCGAGAGCTCTTGACTTAACTGGACAGTTTTTTCAATAGGTACAGGGATGTGTAGGAGATGGTTATAAAACATGCTGAAATAATGCAGGCAAAAATTTCCCAAAGAAGGGTTTCTTCTGTTTGTTTTTATGATAAGTAATACAACTTATCTGTACTTTCATTAACTTTGTGTTTTCACAAATAATGAAAAGAATTTTAGCCCACTGGAGGCCAGCGTATTGAATTTAACATGGCATGATTGAATAACTAATTGATATTCCATGGAATAATATTTACCATTTGTGGGATAATTAGTATGTGTCAAGCACTCTGTTCAGATGCTTTGCAGTGCATCTTCTCATTCAACCTTCAAAACAACCCTATGAAATGAACAGGGCTTATTTCATTTGATCTTGTTTCTAACAATTAGGAAATTAAGGCGCAGAAGAATTTAAATTACTTGTCCAAGGTCACACAACGCATTAATGGCACAACTTCGATGCAAACCAAGTGGCTGACTCAAAGGATCTTACCATTATACTGTACTCTTTCCACACAAAAAATAATTTTAGGTAGAAATGTATTCCTTACCCTCTAATCTCCATTTCCCCTTTCACAAAACAATGGATTTTTAAAAAATTGATAATATCATCTGGCTGTAGATTCTCATTGTGCAGAAAATTGAGATTATAGAATTTATAAATCAAGTGTCTTACATATAAAATACCCCTAAATTTGCTTTATAAGATAAACTAGAGGCCTGGTGCACAAAAATTTGTGCAATCAGGGGGTTGTGAATTCTGGGGAATTTTTTTTTAAGGTCATCCCCCAGGCCCTACCCCAGACCAGCTGAGTCCATTTCTGGGGGTGGCACCCAGGTATAAGAATTTTTTAAAAGCTCCACAGATGAGTCCAACATGCAGCCAAACTTGCAAACCAGCAAGTCTTTAGCCTTAATCTACCAATGCTGATCTAGGTGGATTTAATAAATTCATAAACTAAAGTGAGGTATTTAAAATTTAATATTATTTAAAATTTGTGAGATTAATAAATTGTGACATTCTGCCCTCCCTCTCATCTCCTTTGGGTTTCCTAACAGGACTCAGCAATAATGGGAGGGGCGTGCAGGGGTACAGGCCAGAGAAGGGACCCAGAGATAGGAAATGCAGAGAATGTGCACAGAGAGATGGAGGCCAGGGCTTGCAGATCACACTTCCTAGGAAGGCAATATAAGCATAATCAATGGACGCAGACACCAGGAGGTGGGGGGGGGGGGCAATGGCGGGATATGTAATACGTTAATCAATACCTTAATCAATATGTAATACCTTCATCAATAAAGAAAAAAAAATAAACAGGCACCCATCCTCACCAAGCAAAGGAATCGTTTCTACAACTAGTGTCTTGCTTTGGGACAATGTGACTAAATTGCATTATTTCAGAATGTAAGGGAAGAAACAGCCAGTTTCTCTCTGAAGTGGATTTATTTATTGCGACAAACCAGACATCTTGTGCTGTTTTTGTGGTTTGGACTATGGTATTTTTTCAGGTTAATCTATATTTCCTAGAACTTTGTGCAAACTCTCCTGATATTTAGTCACTAGCCAGAGTTTAGAAAGACTGGGGTGGTCTAGCCTTCATTGACTCTTGAAACTGACCAGCCAGAGCTCTGTTCCAGGACAGAACTGCACACTAAGGAGATATTTTGGAAGTGAAATAAAATTAACATAATAGAGAAGGATACAAAATCAATAAATAAATCAGGGGTATTTCTATATACTAGCAATGAATAATCTGAAAAGGAAATTAAGAAAACAATTCCATTTCTGGTAGCATCAAAATGAATAAAGTACTTAAATATAAAATTACCAAGGGGATTTGTACACTAAAAACTATAGAACATTGCTAGAAGAGATTAAAGAAGATCTAAATAAATAGGAAGACATGCCATTTTTGTAGACTAGAAGAAATTATTATTAAGAAAATAATACTACCAAAATCAATGTATAGGTTCGCTGCAATTACTATCAAAATCACAGTCTCAGTTTTCGCAAAAATAGAAAAAAAATTCTAAAATTTATATGACATTTTAAGGGGACCACCCCCAAATAGCCAAAATAATCTCAAGAAGGAAAAAAAAAAGGAACAAAGTTGGAGATCTCAGACTTCATGATTTTAAAACTTAATACAAAGCTACAGTAATCAAAACAGCATGGTATCGGCATAAAGGCAGACATTAAGACCAAACAAAGAATATACAGTCCAGAAATTAACCTTTGCACATATGGTCAATTGATTTTTGACAAGGGTGCTAAGACCATTTAATGGGGAAAAGACAGTCTTTAACAAATGGTGTTGGAAAAATGGATATCCAGATGCAAAAGAATAAAGTTAGACTCTTACCTTACATATGCAAAAATTAACTCAAAATGGACTAAAGACCAAAAAGTAAGAGCTAAAACTATAAAACCCTTAGAAAATCTTCATGACCTTGGATTTGGCAATAGTTTAAGTATGGCACTAATAGCACTGGCAATAAAAGAAAAAATACATAAATTGAATCCCATCAAATTTTTAAAATTTTGTGCAGATAAAGATAATCAACAGAGTGAAAAGCAATCTATGGAATGGAAGAAAATATTTGCTAATCATATATCTGAGAAAGGATTAATAATCAGAATATATAAAGAACCCCTACAACTTCATGACAAAAAACCCCAATAATCCAATTAAAAAGTGGGCAGGCCCTGGCCCGGTAACTCCATTGGTTAGAGTGTCATCCCTATATGCCAAGGTTGTGGGTTCAATCCCTGGTCATATACAAGAAGCAACCAATGAATGCATAAGCAATTGGAACAACAAGTCTCTCTCACTCTCTCTCTCTCTTTCTCTCTCTCTCTTTCTCTCTCTCTCTCCAATTAATAAATAACTTCTTTAAAAAAAAGTGGGCAAAAGAATTCAAAAACATTTCTCCAAAGAAGATATACAAATGGTTAATAAGCACATGAAAAGATGTTCAGCATTTTTAATCATCAGGGAAATGCAAATCAAAATCACAATGGGATGTACTGTACTTCACTCTTGCTAAGATGGCTATTATCCAAAAAGCCAGAAAATTTAAGATGTTGATGACAGACTTCCAGTTTTTGGTCTGGCATGTAAGAAGTTTGGAAATCTCCATCCTAACAAGTAAAAAGCTGAACAAACAAAAATCCACAACCCTTCTTAGATCTGTAAGAAAAGTGATCTCCTAGACTAGAGCAAACTGCTGACTTACGTATTGGAAAGGCAGACAGGTGGATACAGAGAATTACAATTTACCAGAGTAGAAAACCACAAGCAGAAACTTCCACAAGAACCAGTACACACATGGAAAAAGACCTGAATTGTAACTGACAAACTGATGAAAGCTCAGTGTGGACAAGTCTGATAGTTAAAAACTTCAGGGGGACCCAGACATGGAAAGGGAGGAGCCCACACTTTTTTGAGTTTTACCTGCAGTAGCCCTACTTAGCTCTTACAGTGACTATCAGAGAAAAGAACCAGGGCACCAAATAGAAAACGGTAACAAATATGGTAGCTATTAATCCAACTATTTCAACAACCGTTTTGAACATCAATGGTATAAATGCATCAAATTAAAAGACAGAGATTGTCAGAGTAGATTAAAAAAGAAAGACCCAAATATATGTTGTCTATAAGAAACCCACTTTAAATATAAAGACACATATTCAAAGTAAATGGTTGGAGAAAGATAAACTATGTTAACACTAATCAAAAAAAGAGTAATTACATTAAGTTTAGACAGAGCAGACTTCAGAGCAAAGAAAGTTATCAGGTATAATGAAGGCATGCCATGATGATAAAGGGGTAAATTCTCCAAGAAGAGAAAACAATCCTTAACAGGTATATACTTAACAACAAAGCAACAAAATACTTGAGGCAAAAACTGATAGAACTGCAAGGGAAAATAGATGAATCCACTACTAAAGTAGGAGACTTCCTCACCCTTTTATCAGAAATGGACATATTAGCAGACAGAAAATCAGCAAGGATGGAGTTGAACTTAGATAACCAAAATGACTAGATTAGAGAGACATAAGGAACTAAGTGAGCATTAAATACATATTAACCTATAGACCTAAGATTAATTGAGGATTAAATTAGAAAGATAATGTTATGTAATGTTGTTATGTAATAGAAGCTTATAACTTGCAGAGTACAACTAAAAAAATAAAATAAAATGTATGCAAAACTGTTTTCAAGATTCATAGTTTTTGTTGGTAGTTTACATAGTTATTTTGAGATAATTGTATGTTTAATGTGAAAAAAAGCAAATTAGCAAATTGGGATATTCTAATTTCATCATCCCTTATATCCTTGAGAATCAGAATTTTCCATGTGGAATTTCTTCAGAGATTCTGAGTAATATAGAAGAGGTTAATTAAAAACCCTGTAATTCAGAAGTTGAATGAGAAATATTATTATGAACTCATGAAGTATTCTCAGTCTATATATTGAAAAGGACTAGAAACAGCTACCAACCTAGTAGCAAGGAAAGCCCCTAGTGCCCATATTGTCATCTTGAAATCTCAATAAAAGAAACTAGAACTTCTGGAGAAATGGCCAATTCCAGGTCTGAAGCACCTTATGTACAAGTTGAGGTTGCTTAATTTTGCCACATCAAGCAGCAAAGGAAGCTATGTATTGGCCAAAGTGGGTCAGTTTGAGCTTTAATGAAGATTAAAATTGCAGTAGATTAAATCCATCAAATATATTTAAATTCATCTATATATATAAAAGGCTAAGCGACCAGTAGGTATGATGTGCATTGACCACCAGGTGGCAGATGTTCAACGCAGGAGCTGCCAAGCAACAGCAATTTTGTAGGGTGCTCTCTCGCACTCTGGGACCCCTCAGGGGATGTCGGACTGCCAGTGTCAGCCCAAACCCCACAGGCCAGGCTAAGGGACCCCACCTACCAGAGGGACCCTGCTAACTCCACAGATGTCTTTTGAGCCCTGGCACTGCCCCCTGCTGCCAGGGAGGGACCACGGGAGGTTGGCTTCAGGGTGTGTCTGGTCCATCTCACCCAGTCCTGCCCCGCCGGCCACCTTCTAATTAATTTCTTTTGAATGTGCACAAATCCATGCACTGGGCCTCTAGTTAATTTATAATGACACTGAGAAACTGAATAAGTAACTTCTGAGTATAACAGAGAATGAACTTATTATCTTGAAAACTGAGTACATTAAAAGAAAGAAGCAAGTGTTTATCCAGACTTCCCTATATAAACTTATTCATGGTAACTAAATACTGGATGAGAGGAAGAGCTCCTTATAAACTTGCTTAGCTAATAGAAACAAAATGATAGAATTAAAATATATTTTGCAATGCTCAATGAGTTTACAGATGCAGGAACCTCATGAGTATCAACAGCTGCTACCCTCAAAGAAGAGTAATAGCAGACATCATATGCCTCTTGATGACAGAGCACACCACCACCTCTGGTCTTACAAAAGAGATCAAATCTCAGCCTGATGAAGCCTCTGGATTAGCTGCCAATGTGCAAGAAACACAGGGGCTGAACTGCCCTAAGAAAGTACGAGGTCCAGAGTGTGGGAAACTCCACAGGTCAAAAGGCCCAAGTTCTTGAACAGATCATTGCAACAGAAGACTTAAAAGGCACATCAAATTTTTAAAAATGGCAAGATGCACAAGGGAGATAAATTGTAAAGAAACTAGAAAAGGTGATTATATAAAAGTCTATGGGGAAGATTAAAAATGGCGTAGGGTAGGAGGATGCTGCACAGACATGCTCCCAGGAACAAGCTGGAACTACAACTGAAATACGGAAAGGCTTCCTGAATAATCAATGGAAAACTCACAGGAGAGAACCCTGATACCCAAGGACCAAAGTGGAGATTGTATAGAGACTGGAAGGAGGGGTGGAGGCGCGAAAGGGTTGACCTGGCACCCACAGACAGCAACTGAAGTCCCGGAGAGATATCTCAGCTGTGTGTGTGTGTGGGGGGGGGGTTGCCTCTGAGAACTCTGGGATCTAATCCTGAAGCTGGGCCCCCCAGTTGAGAGCACCAACCTGAGGAGGGTACCCATATAACCTCTAGCTGTGAAAAGCAGTGGTAGCTGAAATTTTGGGCACCCTCTTAAAGGGCCAATGCACAAAAATTCCCTGTGGAACCACCCACTTTGTGCTCTGGCAGAGGGAGGATGAAGTGGACTGGAGCTGTGAGAGCAGAAGCCAGGACTGGGGACTTGGGGGATAGAGCTCAGAAGGCAGACACCCCAAGTTTCCTGCGCTGAGTCATTCCCTCACACAGCAGAGGACATCTTTCCCACGTAGAAGAAACAGAGAGAGAAACCTAGCCATACAGAATTAAAATGGCTATAAATAAGTACCTCTCAATAATAACCCTAAATGTAAATGGATTAAATGCTCCAATCAAAAGGTGTAGGGTAGCTGAATGAATACAAAAACATGACCCAACTATATGCCGTCTACAAGAGACCCACTTCAAAACAAAAGACACATAGAGGATGAAAGTGAAGAGATGAGAAAAAATTTTCATGCAAATGGAAAAGAAAAGCTAGAGTAGCAATACTCATATCTGACAAAATAGACTTTAAAAGCATCATGCTAAGCGAAATAAGCAAGTCGGAGAAAGATAAATATCACATGATCTCACTCATTTGTGGAATATAATGAACAACAATAACTGATGAATAAAAATAGAGCCAGAGGGGAAAAATATTCTAGAATATAATAAAAATAATCCTGTTATTTGCAGATTTTTAATATTTCCTACCACTTTTGTGAGATCATACTATGTTAGTACAGTTTTGGTAATATTATTATACTTAAAATCCTTTTATTATTGAAATATTAATGTATATTGAATGTAACATTATCATATGTAAAATCTTTCTTGAATAATTGGTGTTTATTGCATGTAATATTATCATATGTAAAATCTTTTTCTTGAGATATTAATGTTTATTGCATGTAACATTATCATATTTAAAATCATTTTTCTTGAAATAAAAAAACTAGAAAAAAGTCTATGGGGACATCTGTAATAGTGTCAATAAAATAAAGGTGGGGGGGAAGACAGGCACCTGGTTACTTTTGAGAGGGTGGTAGGGGGCTGTGATTGGGATGGAGGCACATGGAAGGACTTCTGGACTGGCTGGCAGAGTTCTAGTTGTTGACTTGGGTGGTGACTGCAAGGATGTTTGCCTCATAATAATTCACCAGTCTATATATTTATTTTGTGTGTTTTTCTGTACCCGTGTTTTATTTTACAATAAAAAGCATGACAAGTACTCTTTTATCTGGAACAGTCTTTTTTTTTTTTTTTTAAGAAAAAAGTCTAAGCAAAGAGATCAGGTAACCTATGAAATATTTCATAGAAGGTACAAACTAAATATTAAGCAAGCCAGGAGGAGCAGCAGGAGGAGGAGGAGGAATTTAAAAGGGCTTTGTAGGTACCCTCCAAAAACAATGAAAGGTTCATAACACAATACAGGTGGCAAAGGAACCCTGGAGCTATAGTTTCAGAGCTGGAAATGCCTCAAAAATAGAAAGAAATAAAAAAAAAAAAGAAAAAAGAAGAAAAGAAAGAAGAAAAAAACCCCAACTCATGGAGTTTCCTCATTTTACAGATTAGAAAACTGAGGTTCCAAGAGTGATTCATGAAAGCCCCACTAGACTAGTCCAGAACCAGATCTAACACTCAGATCTCCCAGTCTGGGACTTTCTTTAAACCACAGAACATACTTCAATTCCTTTACAATTTAATTCCTTCCTTCTTTCCTTTCTGTGGCCGAGTTGAACATTTTATATTTCTCCAGACCATTCCCAAGGTAACGTTTCAAAATGCATCCAAGGTTGCGTCTTCTGGGGAGAACGCTACAGAAATGCTTTGTCAGATTTGGGTCTGGTTAGCTTGACAGCAGAGTCGGGTGGAAGACCCTGGTCTGAACCTTCCAGAGGCTGCCTCCAATCTTAGGACGTTCTCTCTGCTTTCTGTAGCTTCTTCTGCCCTTCTCGCTCCCTGCCTCTTGCCTCACCTACATAAGATTGCTTTCTGCTAAGTAGACTTGTATCATACTTGTATGATACATTTAAGCATTAATAGTAACTGTATACTGCACCGCCATATCTCCCTGAAGCCTCACATTCCTGTAAGGAACTTAGATTTCCCCATTTTAGAGATAAGAAAACGGAGTAACAGAGATCATAAGTACCTAGCCCCAAGTTTCGCAGCTAGAAAGTAAGGAGTAGTGTATTCAACTCCAGAACCCGCATTTTAAGGGACTATATTATCCTGCTTATACAATTTCGTATTTCCTCATTTACTGAGCAAATTGCACATTAACTTGTCTCTTAAAATTTTTTTTTCATTTTATTGATTTTAGAGAGGCAGGAGAAGGGAAAGGAGGGGAGGGAGGGAGTAAGGGGAGGAAGAGGGAGAGGGAGGGAGGGAGGGAGGGAGAGAGAGAGAGAGATTTATCCTGACCAGGATGGAACCTGCAACCTTGGCGCATCAGGACAACGCGCCAACCAAGAGAACGAGTTACATTTTTCATCATACTTTGTTTAAAAAACAATATTGTATTCATTTCGGGGACCTACTCGATTATTTGTTATTGTTTTTGATGGAAAAAGGAACTTCATTAAAAAGTCTACAGAGTTTTTCCAGTGTGTGGTCCTCTTTTGTCCTGGATCGAGTGGCCATCCGGGGAAAATACAAAAACCAGAAAGAGAGTGAGAGAAAGCACCCTCACCGCCACTCACGCGGGGTGGAGGGGTCGGGGCGGTGCGGGGAATGGCCGAGTGGATCCGGCGCGGTGTCGGCTCGGGATCCCCAGCCGCGCCAAGGGCTCCGGGGAGGAGCGCGGGTGGGCGTGGCGGGAAGGGCCGCAGGTCCACTCCCTGAGCGCTATGCAAATGACATGCAAATCAGCGCGTGCGAGCGGGCGCCCGCAGTGTGAGTCCGGACGCGGGGCGTCGCGCTCTCGGTCGCCCGCCTTCACGCGCGTTCGCTCCGGACTCTCCCACTTGCTCGCTCTCTGGCCTGGCCGCTCGCCCCCGCCCCGCTCGGTCCCGCCGGGACGCGCCTCACCGGCTCCCGGCACCACCGAGTCTGCAGCAGCGGCGGCGGAGCGAGCGCTGGCCTCGGCTCCCGGACGCCTTCGCCGCGCGGGTGAGTGAGCCCGTCCCACGCTTTTGTCCCAGCGCGGCCCTGGGAGCGACTCTCCGAGGGTCAGGGTCGGGGTCGGGGTCGGGGGTGGGGACCCTCTCCCGGAGCGCGCCCCGACTCCTTGTTGGAGACAGGTTCCTGCGTGCGGCCAGGAGTTGGCGCGTAAAGGGGCCGCCCCGGACTCCCGGCAGCCGGGTTTCTTTGGGGAGGTGCGGTGCTCGGGACGCGATGCTGTTGTCTCTCTAGCGTTATCCGAAGGACGTGCCTTTGATTTGAAGGGTTCAAATCGCCTCTAGCCCCCAAGGAAGAGAGGCGGGTTCTTTTCCCAGCTCCCCAACCCCTGGCAGGAGGGCTCCGTGACGGCAGCCGCGGGGCCGCGGTGACACAGCCCAAGTGTGAGACCCGGAAAGTAGGGCAGTGAAGGCGGCCGCGGGGTCCCAGGCAGAACTGGGGCGTCGGGCGCTGCCGTCTTGCTCACTGCCTGCTGCTCACTTCAGCCTGCTCTCCTGCTTTGCTCCGGCGGGGGTTCCATGGTTGGAGGACCCTTGTTTGCAGATCATTGCCGTTGGAAAGTTTGGGAGAAAGCCAGCCCCAGGTGTTTGCTGTCCGTGGTTGAGGCAGAGCTCCCTGGAACTTGTGCTACTGTCATGCTAGAAGAGCGAAAGGACCGCATGGAGGAGTGGTATTGGATGCGAAGATGGGCTGGCGGGGAGAGGTTTTCCAGGATGTTTTGTTTGGTTGGAGGGGGGACACACCCTTGAGATGCCGAAGCTCTCCCCAAGTTCAAAGAGCAGAGTCTGTGCACCTCCCCAGCCATAGGGACGGTGCCCTAGAGCTGCATCCCCCTTCCAGGTGGGACTATGGGTTCTTTCCTGCCTTAGGGCAGTCCTTTTGGTTAAAATGCACAACTGTCAGTAAATTAGTTCCAATTGGGGGCCTTGAGAGGCCAGCCCAAGTGTGAGTCCCTCACACTTCAAAGCATCAGCTCTCCACAATGCAAGTCTCTGGGGGAAGTGTAGGTGTTTCTGGAACACAAACTTATTGTGTTCCTAGAAAAGGAGTTTTTCTTTCTCACCCCCCCCCCCCCCCACACACACACACACAAATTTTCTCTTTAATTCTTGACCTCCTTTCCATCTGTTTTCTGTGATCCTGTCCTAGCCTTTTTCCCCTGCATTGCACACTGCGGGGACTGTGGAGGGTGCTGCCGCTGGCCCCACAGTGTCCTAGGCCACCAGTGGAATGTTCTCTCCTGGTGCCCAGAGTGAGGTTGGCCCTTTGTGGACCAAGAGCCTTGAGCCAGAGCAGGTAGGGTAGGAACCTGGGCAGTTGGCCTTGGTGGGAGTGGCTGGACCCTGGGTGCTGGGTTGGGTAGTGGGGACTCTGGGGGCTTGCATAAGAGCCTTTCACCAGGATGCGCATGTCTGTCCCCTCATTCACGAAGGATACAGAAGGATGCTAGTCCTCACACAGCATTAGGCATGAGCTTAGAGAACCACCCACAGTAGTGAAGGATGAATGTGTTTGGTTTCTTATACTCACAGTAACTGGCTAGCTGCGGCCTTTGAGTCATTTTTCTTTGTGTGAGGTTTACTGACCTTGTATCAGGAGCCTGTTTCCCCAGGGGCCAGATCTTGGGGAACATGTACAGAGAAGACTAGGCCCTTGGGAGTTCCCGGTCTAATTGTCAGGTCAGGTGGAGGGATTTTAGATGCAGTGACTATAGGACTGGGGTCCCTGGATGGCAGCTCCAGGGGAGTCTGCTGGGAAGGCTTATCAGAAGAGGATGCTGGCCTCAGGTAGTGCTTGCTGAAGGGAGAGGGGCCCATGCAGTGCCAGAGGTGAGGGAGGGGTCTTGGTCCTGGCTGGGGAGGTCTTCTTCAGCCTCAGAGGAATAGATTATGAATGTTCTGGAGTCACTGTGCGTGTACTTGCTTTCCCCCTAAAATATGAGTCTAGAGCAGCCGTGGGCAAACTACGGCCCGCGGGCCGGATCCGGCCCGTTTGAAATGAATAAAACTAAAAAAAAAAAAAAAGACCATACCCTTTTATGTAATGATGTTTACTTTGAATTTATATTAGTTCACACAAACACTCCATCCATGCTTTTGTTCCGGCCCTCCGGTCCAGTTTAAGAACCCATTGTGGCCCTCGAGTCAAAAAGTTTGCCCACCCCTGGTCTAGAGTCTATGAAACAGAACTAGTTGATTTATTGGCTCTTTGCCTATTAAGAGGGTTAGGGGGTGGAAATTTGAGAATGCAGCCTGGTCTGGGGGTAAGGACCCCATAAACCTTTGGAGTCTTATTTACTGCCTTTCTGAGACATTTCTTGGTATTCTGGAAATATATACCACGGCCTCTTGAAAGCCTGACTATCCTTCCCACAGTTCAAACCAACACACACTGGTTGGAAATTGTTCATGTAAAAAAGTTTCTTATCCTGTCCTTTCTGTAAATGGAGCGACATTTAGAAAACAACCCTTAGAAAATAACCGTTCCCAACAGAAGACATTGTCCTCACCCAACTCGACTTTAGGTCCATCCAGAGGCCCTGAGGTAGGACCATTTGCATGGAAAATGTTCAAGGGGACACCTGAGTGGCAGGTGGGTTCAGAATTAGGGACCCCTCCAGCCAGCAATCCAGAGTGAGGACATCCCAGATGTCACTAGAATAGGCTCCCTACCATGTGACTTCTTCCCACCCCTTTACTCCTCTACCCTGCCACCCGACAAGCACAGAAAGGTGAGTGTGCTGGGCTGGGGTCTGCTGTGTGAGCCACTCACCTCCCACCTGTGCCATTCTGCAGATGAATTCTGTCTCTTTATTGAGTTTTGGGTTGTTTGTTTTAAGCCACCATGTTGAGCACAGAAATGAAGTTTTCCTTACAATCTCAAGGTGAGTGGATCTTGGTGTTTGACACTCTAGGTCAACAGATGCATCCCTCCTGCCTTGTTTTATGCATCTGGTGTGCCAGGGCTGTAGCCCTTGTTAAATGGACAGTGACAGCTAGCCCAGGGGGGCTGGGCAGGAGGCCGCCAGTAAGAACTGCTCCCTGTGTACAGTTGGTGGGGTGGGGATAAGGCTAGATTTCCAGATGCTCACACCACCTTCTTTTCATCGCCCTCCTGCTCACTGTCCCCTGGTGTCTGAAGGTGAATGCTCACAATGGGCACCCCAGTAGGGAGCTGTGGGAATTTTGGTGCAGTTCTGGCTTCTCGAATTTCCCATTGTCCCCATCCCACCACTGTTGGTACTTCTGTCCCCCTTTCTCTTTTCTCTGGGGTCCTGAGCGTAGTGCCCTTTGGAGACAAAAGAAACGAGACGAGGAGAGGATTTTCTTTTCTTTCAGATCTACTTGTTGATTCTCTTCTCTTTACCCACCACCTGGCCCCCAGATCTGATGCTAATTTGTTAATGTAGAACCCGAGTGATTTCTCATAATCTGTTGGGAACCAAACACCTACAGTTTTGAGCTTTCATAGTTGAGAATGCTGCTTATATATTTTTTTGTTTTCAGAGACTGAGACTTCTAGTGAGAGTAGCTCTCCTTCAGATGTACGGCAGGAGGAAGCAGCACAAGGGGAGAATGTGACCTCTGGTGTTAAACTTGGGTTCAGAGCCATTCATTCACTGACTGGCTGGATGTTTCATGGGACTGTATTTAACCTCCGTGAATGACTTCAGTTTCCTCATCTGAAAATGAGGGTGGTTATAAAAATGAAATGAATATGTGAATATCAAGAGGCACAAAGGAAAGAATAGCTATTGCCCGAGTAGTATTCTCTATGCCGATGGAAGGACCTCTACATCAGCCAACAAACATTAATTATGAACCTACTCTCCATCTAGCCCTGTGGAGGGTTATGAAACAACGGCAGTATGCTCAAGAGAATTTGGGTCTGTATGGGGACACAGCTAACACATATGAGGTAATTAGAAGACAGGAACAAGTCCTGTGGTACACACTCAATAGGGAACATATGGGTGGCAAGAAATTCAGGGGCTGGAGTGGTCAGGAAAGGCCTCAAAGATGAGGAGGAGGGAGGGTGGTCATGAGCAGAATCCTGAAGGGAGGGCAGACACTGTCCAGGAGAGAGGAAGGCTGGAACATTTGGCTCCAGTGTTCAGAACTCACAGCCCCTCCTTCCTTGGAACCTGGTGCAACACCTTTGACCCTGTGGTGAGCTCTCAACCATGCAAGACCTGCTTGTCCTGAGATTTATTTTGGGGGTGGTTTTCGTTCCAGGCTTGTTTTCCCTCTGCTGCCCAGGGTATTTCTGGAACAATTTTGTTTTAATTTTATACCAGATCAAAAATAATGAGAAGCAAATCTACTGCCAGAGTGAAAGCCCAGTCCCATGGAAGACTTTTGGGTTTTCAAGGCTTTGTGTTCTTTCCTTATGCTTCACTTATTGTAGCTCATTTTCCAGTTCTGGAATGGCGGGCTTTAGGGCTGCAGGAGACCAGTCCATCTGACACCTGCATTATACTGAGGTGGAAACCCTGGTCTAAGAGGCCCAAATGATGGGTAGGGGTGGGAGGGGGGTGGAGAGAACTGGAAACAGCCAGAATCTTATCACCCCACCCTGATGGAGGATACTGATGGGCATGGTAAGGCCTGATCTGGGCCAGAGCAATGGATGCAAATTGTTTCCATCACTGCTCCACCTGGTTCTCCAGAGTCCTTGAAGTTTGTCCTCTTTAGTTTAAGGGTCTCTGGGGGAGCAGGGGTGAATGTTCCTCTATCTGGCCAGACTCTGATTACTGCCATCTGTCTGCCTCCAGGTCCTTGTATTTGTCCACACAAAGTTCACCTATCCTAAGTCCTAGCTCCCATCCCACTAATATTCAGACTCAATACCTTTGGCTGACACTAGTCTGGGTCTGCCTTGACTCTGGGTCTGCACCATCCTTGACAGGAACTTTCACTCTTATGAACAGTTCGAGGCCCTGGCCTTCTCTACAGACTCTGACAGGAGTGCTCTTCCCTTTTTCTAGGGCTAGGCTAGATGGAGTGTTCTCCGAGGCTGTGTGAAAAACCAGGAAGAGGCCATGGTTTGGGGTCAGCTCCAGTGCTGTCCAGGTCCCTGGGTATGCATTGGTAAATGCAGAGAGGAACCCCGTCTTTGCTTACCTGAGCAGGCTGTGAGCAGATGAACAAGCGCTCGCTTACCTTTTCTTGTGATGTAGTTGAAAGGCTTGGTGTCCCACTAGGCTTCGAGCTCCTGAGGGCAAAGACCATGGTTCATCGGTTCATCTTTGTGTCCTTAGACTTAGCTCAGTGCCTTACACGCCACAGGTGCTTGAACATCTGGGTTGAAAGACTGGCTAATGGGGTGAATGGAAGTGCTCAACAGAAGATTCTAAAGGATTTCCCCTCTGCTGCTCCGTAAGAAGGCACTTCCACTCATCTGTCTCACTTCTCCAATTGTCCTCTTTATGCTTCAGTATAACCATTCTAATCTTTCTCCTGAACTTTATGTATGCATTTTTCCTGCTAAGTACTAAGCCTATTCATAGATCATGCCTAAAGTGGACCTATTCCTTCCCTTCCCCATTCTCCAAGTTCAGTTCTCATTCAGTATTTTTGCATTAGTGATCTCATAGTCACTTGGTTGCCAAGCTTGTGGAAATGAGTATATTAATGAGGCAACACATTGTTTCAGAGTATATATACCTGGAGGAACACAGCCCCTACCCTGTAACATGCCTCTTATTACTACTGTCTTCCGTCTTCACAGTGGATCCTCATGGTGGGCATGGTACAGTTAATGCAGTGGCTGCTGATTTTACCTTTGTGTTTTAACCAGTATTTTAGGGAGTTTTCAGGTTTTTGTAGTGATTGGGAGCCACCTAGAGCACCAGCTGGTGGTAGATGACCACAGGGGCTCAGCCGCTCCTCCTGTGGATGGTCTGATGATTCCAGTCAGAGAAAGCCTTGGTTTTACTTTCATATTGCTGTTGCTCCTGACCAGACCTTCCCTGGCTCAGGCTTGGACTATTAACTACGTCCAGGCCATCAAACACATTTTACACTTGATTGCTTTGTTAATCTTAAAACACAGTTTAACGGTGCCACTTCATCCTCAGAAACCTTCAGTAGCCCTGCTTCTTATAAGACAACCTTAACCTGAAGTTCAGTGGCCTCCATAATTTGACCTCCAAACCAGCGAGATGTGTTAACTTACTGTCCCTGAACCCAACTTACGCTTTCCTGTCTCTCTGCCTTTGACTAAGAGTTTATCCTTTCCTAGAATATTCTTCACTTACCTCTTTGATAACAAGTCCTTCTATTCTTAAATATTTGTTCAGGGGATGAATTAAGTTCCTAATAACTGTCAGGCTCTACTCCCCAAACGGGCTTGCCTCCAACCTCTTCAGCTTCAAGTTCTCTTCCTTATTGAATGTCTGTACCAATTAGTCCTTGTAAATTCTATTGAAGGTGACAAGTCATGGAATGTTTACTTTTTGTTTAGTTCTTTCCGTACTAATTTTTAAAAAAATCCTCACCAATGATATTTTTCCCATTGATTTTTAGAGAGAGTGGAAGGGAGAAGGAGAGATAGAGAGAAACACTGATGTGAGAGAGACACATCAATTGGTTGCCTTCCACGTGCTCCCCCACCAGGGCTGGAGCCTGCAACTGAGGTACGTGTCCTTGACCAAAATTGAACTTGGGACCCTTCAGTCTGCAGGTCAACACTCTATCCACTGAGCCAAACCGGCTAGGGCTAAAATTTTTATATGCACAACTATATTGAAAAAAAAACTTCAAGGGAAGGACAGGCCCAATGCCTCTGTTTCCTCATAGCAGTGATTCCAGAGCTGGCAGATACTAAAATCCTTTTGGGAGCCTTGTTTACAGAATAACCCATGGGTCTCTAGTCCCCAGCCCAGCACCTGGGTGGGTTCAGGGAATTTGTTTTTGCAAAGCTCCCAGGTGTCTCCAATGTCAGCCAGATTTGAGAATCATTCTTGGTTGCTTTTCCCTTATGTAATTGTTTCTTTGATTTGTATATTAGGAAGGATTATTCAAAATGAACAGAAACCAAGTCAGGCTAGCTGAAGAGAAAAAGTAGGAGATAACATTCCATATTTTCTTGATTTCAAGTTACCATAGGCTGTAAGATTCATATCACTTTATTGTTTCTCAAGAAAAAGACTCTTCCTTTAATACATACAGTTTTATAACTTTCTATTTTATTCACGAAAGTGTATACCACTTTCTTCATTATTATCAGAATCAAAATATTAAGATCCTCTGAACTGTGTTTGCCTATCAGAGTTATACATGATTTCAAGGTGAAATAAAGTTTTTTGCCTGGCCAGTGTGGCTCAGTGGTTGACTGTTGACCTGTGAACCAGGAGGTCATGGTTTGATTCGAGGTCATGGTTTGATTCCTGGTCAGGGTATATGCCCAGGTTGCGGTCTCTATCCGCAGTGTGGGGCATGCAGGAGGCAGTCGATCAATGATTCTCTCTCATCATTGATGTTTCTGCCTCCCCCTCACTCTCCTTTCCTCTCTGGGGGGGGAAAAATATATATATATATATATATATATATATATATGTATATATATGTATATATGTATATATACACACACATAATCTTTCCCCTCCCTCCTTCCCTCCCTCCCTCCCTCCCTCCCTCCCTTTCTTTCTTTCTTTCTTTCTTTCTTTCTTTCTTTCTTTCTTTCTTTCTTTCATTATTAACAGTATTATATGTAGATAGCCTTTCATTTGCCCCACTTCACCCAACCCCCTCCCCACCCCAGGCTTTCCCCACACTATTACCTATGTCCATGGGTTATGCATACATACTTATATGTTCTTTGGTTAATCTCTTCCTGACCCCTCCCCCTCCCTCCCCACTGAGATCTGTCATTCTGTTCCATGCATCCATGCCTCTGGATCTGTTTTGTTTGTCAGGGTATTTTGTTCATAAGATTCCACATATAAGTGAGATCATGTGATATTTGTCTTGACTGGCTTGTTCGCTTAGCATAAATATCTCCAGGTCCATCTGTGTTGTTCCAAAAGGTAAGAGATCCTTCTTTTTTACAGTCTCATTCCATTATGTAAATGCACCACAGCTTTTTTATTCACTCATTTACTGATGGGCACTTGGGCTGTTTTCAGATTTTAAACATTGTAAATAACGCTGCTGTGAACATAGGGATGCATATATTATTTCAGATTGGTGTTTCAAAAATTCTTAGGATATATTCCCAGCAGTGGGATTGCTGTGTCAAATGGCAGTTTCATATTTAATTTTTTGAGGAAACTCCATACTGTTTTCCACAGTGGCTGCACCAATCTGTGTTCCCCTCAGCAGTGTACTAGGGTTCCCTTTATCCACATTCTTGCCAGCACTTGTTGTTTGTTGATTTATTGATGGTAGTCATTCTGGCGGGTGTGAGGTGATACCGCATTGTAGTTTTAATTTGCATCTCTCTGATGATTAGTGACATTGAGCATTTTTTCATTTCTATTGGCCATCTGTATGTCCTCTTTGGAGAAGTGTCTACTGGTATTTAGGTCCTTTGCCCATTTTTTAATTGGATTATTTGTCCTTCTGGTGTTGAGTTGTGTGAGTTCTTTATATATTTTAGAAATTAACCCCTTATCAAATATATCACTGGAAAATATGTTCTCCTATACAGTGGGTTCCCTTTTCATTTTGTTGATGTTTTTTTTTTTGTTGTGCAGAAGCTTTTTAGTTTGATGTAGTCCTGTTTTTTTATTTTTCCCTTTGTTTCTCTTGCCCTAGGAGATGTATTGGTGAAAATACTGCTATGTGAGATGTCTGAGATTTTACTGCCTAGGAATTTGATGGTTTTGTGACTTACATTTAAGTCTTTTATCCATTTTGAGTTTATTCTTGTGTATGGTATAAGTTGGTGGTCTAGTTTCATTTTTTTGCATGTACCTGTCCAATTTTTCCAACAACATTTATTGAGGAGACTGTCTTTACTTCATTGTATGCTGTTACCTCCTTTATAAAATATTAATTGAGCATATTGGCATGGGTCAATTTCTGGGGTCTCTGTTCTATTCCATTGGTCCATATGCCTCTTCTGTTTTGATTACAGTGGCTTTGTAGCATAGTTTGATATATGGTATTGTGATCCCTCCAACTTTGTTCTTCTTTCTCAAGATTGCTGAGGCTATTCAGGGTCTTTTTGGTTCCACATAAATTTTTGGAATATTTGTTCTAGACCTGTGAAATATGCTGTTGGTGTTTTAATAGAGATTGCATTGAATCTGTAGATGGCTTTGGGTAGTATAGACATTTCAATGATGTTAATTCTTCCAATTCATGAACACAGCATATGTTCCACCTGTTTGTATCTTCCTATTTTCTGAGTTCAGGTCTTTTACCTCCTTGGTTAAGTTTATTCCCAGGTATCTTATTTTTGTTGTTGCAATGGTAAATGGGATATATATTTTTTTACTTTCTCTTTCTGAGAGTTCATTGTTGGTATATAAAAATGCTATCAATTTCTAGATTTAATTTTGTATCCTGCTACTTTGCAGTATTTGTTAATCAAATCTAGCATTTTTTTTTTTGGTGGAGTGTTTAGGGGTTTTTTTCTGTACAATATTATGTCATCTCCTTTCCAATTTGGATGCTTTTTATTTCTTCTTTTCTGATTTCTGTGACTAAGACTTCCAGTAGTATCTTGAATAAAGTTGTGAAAGTGGGCATCCCTGTTTGTTTTTGATCTTAAGGAGAATGCTTTTAGTTTTTGCCCATTGAGTATGATGTTGGCTGTAGGCTGGTCATATATCGTCTTTATTATTATGACTCCTTTATTTCCACTTTGCTGAGAGTTTTTATCATAAATGGGTGCTGGATTTTGTTTAATGCCTTTTCTGCATCTACCCATATGATCGTGTGATTTTTGTCATTCATTTTGTTTATGTGATGTATCATGTTTATTTTATTTTATTTTTTTAATATATTTTATTGACTTTTTTACAGAGGAAGGGAGAGGGATAGAGAGTTAGAAACATCGATGAGAGAGAAGCATCGATCAGCTGCCTCCTGCACACCCCTACTGGGGATGTGCCTGCAGCCAAGGTACATGCTCTTGACCGGAATCAAACCTGGGACCCTTCAGTCCACAGACCAACACTCTATCCACTGAGCCAAACCAGCTAGGGCATCTGTTTCTTCTAGATTTTTAAAATTTTATTATTATTTTTTAATATATTTTTATTGATTTCAGAGAGGAAGGGAGAAAGAGATAGAAACATCAATGATGAGAGAGAATCATTGATCGGCTGCCTCCTGCACTCCCCACACTGGGGATCGAGCCTGCAACCCAGGCATGTGCCCCAACCAGGAATCGAACCCGGGACCTCCTAGTTCATAGGTTGACACTTCTTAATTTTTGATAGTTTGTGTTTTTTGGGTAATTTGTTTCACCTAACATGTAGAATTAATGGACAAATACTGTTTACAGAATTAATGGACAAATATTTTTTACAGTATTTATTTATTAACCTCTAAATATCTTTAGGGATTGTCGTGGTATTTCCTCTTTTGTTCCTCTCCGTCAGTCTGGCTAGAGGTGTGTCAATTTTATTGATATTTTCAAAGGACCAGATTTTGGTTTCATTGATTTTTCTCAGATTTTGGTTTCATTGATTTTTCTCTGTTATTTTTCTGTTTTCATTTCATTGGCTTCATTTTTCTTCGTTATTTTTCTCCCGCTTAGTTTGCTGAAGTGGAAGCTTAGCTCATTGATTTGAGACCTCCTTTTCTGGGATAGTTGGGTTAGGAAAGGGAACATAGAGGTTTAGAACCAGTGTTTCTACCTCCAAGCATTTATTCTGAAAACTCTAGAAAAACTTCTGCCAGATTCTTCCAGAGCTTTCTGAGACTTCTACCTGGGAATGGGACCAGTAGGAGGGACGAGTAGAAGTCATATCTTGGACTTCTTTTCTCATGGAGTAGCCTGGTCTTTCAGCTGTTCATCTGTCCCCCACTCCATAGAACAGAAAGTAAGGGAGTTGGAATTGCTGCAGTTTTATGGGTGAAAGGACTGTTTCCTAATAGTTTAGAGCAAGGGTGGACAAATTTTTTTCTGAAAAGAGGAGTAGTACATATTTTCAGCTTTGCAGGCTATGCAATCTCTGTTAACAATATTCAACTCTGCCATTGTAGCATGAAAGCAGCCATAGATAATATGTAAATGAATGGGATGGCTGTATTTCAATAAAGTTTTATTTACAAAATAGATAATGGTCTGGATTTGACCATAGTTTGCCCACCCCTGCTTTAGTCTGTTAAGATACTGAATTACATTGATTGATTTTCTTTTTAAAAAATATATTTTTATTGATTTTTTAAAAATATATTTTTATTCTTTCAGAGGGAGAGAGCTAGAATCATCAATGACGAGAGAGAATCATTGATCAGCTGCTTCCTGCACGCCCCCTACTGGGGATCGACCCTGCATCCTGGGCATGTGCCCTAGACCAGAATCAAACCCAGGACCTTTCAGTCTGCAGGCCGACACTCTATCCACTGAGCCAAACCAGCTAGGGGCTACATTGATTGGTTTTCAAATATTGAACCAGCCTTGCAATCCCTATACAAACTCCACTCAGTTTTAGAGCATCTGTTCCTGTCTTTGCTTCTTAGCTTCTCTTGTCACTAAGCTGTGAGTTTTTCACGAGCAGGACCCCAATATTACCACCTCTCATCTCCCAGCAAGCATATAGTTGGTGGCTAGGAAACATTTGTATGGATGGAAATCACTGTGTGTGTCCACAGTGCGTCTGCTACGTTCCCTTTATGGTCCCCTTACGGGCCCCGAGGAAGTGGGGGTTGTGTGGAGGAGTTGGGCCCAAGTGCTGTCACTGCAGGGACAGGCTGATCTTTCATTTTGGAGACTATTTTGGAAACATGACTTAAGTTTGGTCTGTGGGGCGCTGCTTTTTAATTGCTTTCTCCTTTTCCTGAGGGCTGTGGTTGGCACAATGGCTGCCAGGCCCAGGAACTCAGGCATCCAGATGCCAGCCCAGTGCTGGTGTTCTGAAAGGGCTGTGGTCTCCTTTTACACAGAGGGGTGTGCCTGTGTGTGGAGAGTGGAGCAGCAGGGGCCGGCCTGCTGTCTCCTGAATGTGCGCACCCTTGACCTCCATGTCTGTGGCCATCTCTATGTTGACCACATAGTGCCATAGCGACATGAGGCACCAGACAGATTTTGTACAGGCAGATTGCAGAGTCCACCTCAGCTGCTTTTCCTCATCGATTGGGAGAGCTGTATGTGAAGTTGATGGGAAGGGTCTGGGCTTTGCAGCTGACAGATCTGGATTTGAATCCTTGCTCAACAGCTGATTAGATGGGTGACCATGGAAAATTATTTAACTACTTTGAACTCATTTCTAAAATGCAGATGTGTACAATGTCCCAGCATGTGAGGGTTACATTAATTCCACACTCTCTCTGCTGATGTGGGGAGAGAAGGGGGGACTTTAAAGGATATAAAGCAGGGAGTGGTGGGCAAGTCTGTAGAGAAATGCAGAACAAATGGCAAACCTGGTGGAAAAAGCTGTTAGAAGACTACGCTGTGGCGAGCAAGTATCAGTCACTTTCTCCTTCCTCAGATACTTTTGGACTGAAGGGTGGGCAGGCTGACTCAGGGGCTGAGTCTCTGATTTTGCTTTGAAGCAAGGAGGGGCTGACCGCCAGGTCTGGGTGATGCCTTGGATTGTTAGGGCCTTTTGTCTTTCATTATTCAGTCTGGTTCACTGGGATTGAAATGGGGTGATGGGCTGTGCCAGATCCTGGTTAGTAAAATCAATTGCATAATTGCCTGGGATTTGATGGTGCCAGGTCCCTAAGACCTAGCGACAATAATAATCCTCCTTTGTACATGTATAGGCCCTCACTGCTGGCAGAACATGTTGACACAATCCTTATAACCACCCCATGAGGGGTGAGGAGAGTCCCTTCCGAATGCCGTCAAAATGCCCGCACCTCTGTGCGCTCGCTCTAGGGTCTCTGCTTTCCTCTTGCTAGGGTTCAAGACCCCTGGCCACAGCTGATATTTGGAGAAAGTCAGTGACTTAAGGAAAGTGCTGCTTCAAGGCCCACCCTGCCCACCCTCTGAAGAAATCAGACCAGGTTTTACTAGAGAGCTCCTTAAACTTACTGAGGAACAGGAATTAGGTACAATTCTAATTTTGTAACCCTGAGATGATTGTATATTGTTGTACCTTAAAACAACATAAAAACACAGATCTTCTTGTAACACTCTTGGTTATAAAATAATCTTAATCTTCTACTACATAAAAGATAACATCCTAGCTGTTAACTTCGCATGCAAAATAGACTACAGCAGATTCCCTCCATATAAGATTCAGAGTTCTCAATGAGGGGTGTAGTTTTCATTAATTAGTGCTTTATAATTTACTAATGTTTTCACACGTTTGCATTTAATCTTTGCCAGTCTTCCGATGTTATTCTTGTTCTCATTTTATAGTTGATGGCCTAAGGCTTAGGGAAGTTAAACAGAACTTGCCCAATTGAACATTAAACTTGCCCATGGCCACCATGAAGTCACTACTCTAGGTAGAGGGCATAAAATAGAGGTCACTCGCCTCTTCCTGTATGACCTTGAACAGGTTTCTTTATCTCTAAAACCAGGATAATACAGCTCTGCCCTGGTTTTTGTGAGGGTTAAACAGGATAATCCAAGCAGAGCACTTGGCGGAGTGGAGTGCCTGTACTATAGTAAGGGCCCAGGAAATGTTAGATATTATAGTGATGCTCTCCTTTAGCTGTTCCACAATTAATGTCTTTGTTTAAATAGTTTATTTTTTCTGTTATGTCACTTCCTTGAATTTTATTCCAAGAACAACATTACCAGGTTGAAAGATATGATCCGGCCCTAGCTGGTTTGGCTCAGTGGATAGAGCGTAGACCTGCGGACTGAAAGGTCCCAGGTTCGATTCGGTCAAGGGCACATGCCTGGGTTGCAGGCTCCATCCCCAGTAGGGGGCGTGCAGGAGGCGATCAGTGATTCTCATCATTGATGTTTCTATCTCTTCCTCTCCCTTCCTCTCTGAAATCAATAAAAATATATTAAAAAAAGATATGATCCTTTTTTTTGCTTTTGTTTCATATTGCCAAATAGCCTTTTAGTGCGATGATTCCCTTTTAACAGGCCGCTACTAGATCCATGAAAGTGATCCACCTCCTGTGGGTGGTACTTCCCTGTGACCTTTCAGTCCATCAGAGGGCCCATCAGTCATTCTTAATTAAGGTAAAATGACCAACAGATTCCAGACTGCTTGGAGCCAAACCTTGTAAAATCGCTTGTGCCTACAGCAAGACATAGACCAGGCTGGTCAGCAAACTGTTCTGACAACACCAGGAATTCCTGGGTTCTCACCTGCTTTCTGCAGGGCTCTGTGGGAGGTCTTTGCATGTGCTGTAGGTAAGTATGAAGGAGAGTAATGTTGAGGGGGGCAGGAGATGCTTCTGAGCTTTGGGATTGCAGGGAGAAAGACTGTATAGGCAACATGGGTGGCTCTAAACTTTATCTATGAGGGTGTTCTAGTTTCTTAGGGCATCTATAACAAGAGTACCACAAACTGGGTGGCTTAAAACAAAATAAACTTATTCTTTCATAGTTCTGGAGACTAGAAGTCTAAGTGTTGACAGGGCCATGCTCCCTCTGAAGGCCCTAGGGAAGTCTCCTTTCTTGTCTCTTTTGGCTTCTGATGGTTTGCTGGCCATCCTTGGTGTTTCTCGGCTTGTCTATGCATCACTCCAGTCTCTGCTTTATCTTATATGGCCTTCTCTCTTCTGTGTCTGTCTGTTCACATGGTATTCCCTCTGTGTATGAGTCCAAATTCCACTCTTCTTATGAGGACACCGGTCACTTGGTTAGGACCCACCCTACTCCAGTATGACTCATCTTAATTCACAAAGACCCTATTTCCAAATAAGGTCATATTCACAGGTTAGGGATGTTAGGACTTCAACATCACTTTTTGGAGGACATAATTCCACCCACAACAGAGGGCTAAGAAGAGAAAATGGAAAATGTCTGTTTTCTCTCTCAGAGGCTGCATTGCAGTGGGGGTGTTGATGGAGACCTTAGGGCAGTAGTAGTGCCACTGGTGGGAAGGCTGGCGTTGTTGTCTAAGGTGAGTGCTGCTTCTGTTCTTGGACTCCACCTTGCCTACCCTGGGGACTGGTCTTGGACTGCCTAGTGTGGAGCATGCCTCTGGCTGTAGTGATGCAGCCAAGAGAGAAAGAGCTTTGTTACCGAAGGGAAGTGGTTTCCTAGGAGTCAGTGGAGAGTGGGACAAGAGCACAGGACTGGGCAGCTACACATTTGATGTTAGGCCCTGGGCAAGCTAGAACACAGGGTTTCAGTTTCTGATGAGAGGGCGAGACTGGGCTCTTCCTGCTTTGACATCACATAATTCTTATTTGAGAGTTGACGTTTTAGAGAAGCCAACGCTCTTTGACCCTAAGGAGTGTCATGAGTCTGTCTGAGTGAAAGTGTGTGAGCAGCTGGCATGGGAAGGGAGCTTAGTTGGGAACGACCAGATGGGGCTTGGTACTTCCTATCCCAGGCCTTTCCAGTTTACTCTTCAAGTCACCATCGTTGCGAGGCTCTTCCTGGGCACCCGAGGTAAAATTTCAACCCCACCCCTGGTAGGCCTTTCCAGTTTAGTGTTCTCCATATTCTTCACCCTGTCTTACATGCTTTATATTTCACTTCCCTGTCTCACTTTTTGTCTGTCTTCTCCACTAGATGGTAAGCTCCTGGAGGGCAGAGATTTTCCTCCAATACTTAAAGAGGGTCTCAGTACATATCTGGTGAATGTTGAATAAGTGAAGGTATAGTAAACTTGACATTTGGGGTAACATTTTTAAAGGGGTGTACCAGTTCATCTTTAAGGGGTGCCACTCTTTATTGGAGCCTGGCTCCCAGCCTAGCCTGCCCAGGGCCCTGCCCTAAGTAGCACCTGCTTTTGAAAGGATTGTTTCAGTTACTCATTGCTGGTAGCAAATACCCCCAAATTTAGCAGCATAAAACAACATCATTATGCTCAGCATAATAATATTAATAATAACATATTATTTCTTATGCTAAGGCGTTTTATGGGTCAGGAATTTGAGCAGGACAGGGTAGGGGGATGGTTTGGGAACACCTGAATGGCTCAGGTGACTCAAATGGCTAGAAGCAAGAAACATCTGGAAACTTCTTCCCTTACTATCTGGTTACTAAGCTGATATGACTTGAAGGCTGGGCTCAGCTGGGACACACACTGTTAGCGTGTCCACATGTGGCCTCTCCCTGCGGCTTGGGTTTCTTCATAGCATGATGGCTGGGTTCCAGGAGGGAGTGTCCCCAGAAGGAGAGTTTGGAGAATGAGCATTCCATTTGAGCCAGGTGGAACTGTCTGGTCTTTTAGTACCTAACCCCAGAAGTCACAGTGTCACTTTCATTGTGACAGGCAGTCAGAAAGCCAGCCCAGATTCAAGGGGGAAGGAGCATGGATTCCCCTCTCCTTTGAGCATCAAAGACTTCAGGGCCATGCTTTAAAACTGCTGCAGGAATCCTACTATGCCCTCACCAACCTCCATCTGCAGTGAAACTTGAGTGAAATTTCTAGTACTGCCATCTTCAGGTCAGGACTTACCATGCTTATTACTCTTATTCTGCCTAACTCTCTCAGTGACTGAGTTTCTTTGGGGCAGAGTCCTGTCATTTTACCTCTTTTGCAGCTTCCAGCAGATTATCTAATAACTAGAGGCCCGGTGTACAAAATTTGTGCATGGGTGTGTGTGTGTGTGTGTGTGTGTGTCCCTCAGCTCAGTCTGCACCCTCTCCAACCTGGGACCCCTTGAGGGATGTCCGACTGCCCGTTTAGGCCCGATCCCACTGGGACCGGGCCTAAACGGGCAGTCGAATATACCTTTCACAATCCAGGACTGCTGGCTCCCAACTGCTCGCCTTCCTACCTGCCTGATTGCCCCTAACTGCTTCTGCCTGCCGGCCTGATCACCCCCTAATCACTCCCCTGCCAGCCTGATTGACGCCTAACTGCTCCCCTGCCGGCCTGATTGCCCCTAACTGTCCTCCCCTGCCGGCCTGGTCACCCCTAACTGCTCTCCCCTGCTGCCCTGGTCACCCTTAACTGTCCTCCCCTGCCGGCCTGGTTGCCCCCAACTGCCCTCCCCTGCCAGCCTGATCACCCACAACTGCTCTCCCCTGCTGGCCCAATTGCCCCAACTGCTCTCCTCTGCAGGCCTGGTCACCTCCAACTGCCCTCCTCTGCAGGCCTGGTCACCCCTAACTGCCCTCCCCTGCCAGCCCAATTGCCCCCAACTGCCCGCCCCTGCCAGCCTGGTCCCTCCCAACTGTCCTCCCCTGTCAGCCTAGTCCCCCCCAACTTCCCTCCCCTGCTGCCTCAGTCACCCCTAACTGCCCTCCCCTGCAGGCCTAATCGCTCACAACTGCCCTCCCCTACCAGCCCGATTGCCCCTAACTGCCCTCCCCCTCCAGCCTGGTCACCCCTAACTGCCTTCCCCTGCCAGCCTGGTCACCCCTAACTGCCCTCCCCTGCAGGCCTCGTCACCCCTAACTGCCTGCCAGCCCAATTGCCCCCAACTGCCCCCCCCTTGCCAGCCTGGTTGCCCCCAACTGCCATCCCCTGCAGGCCTGGTCCCCCCAATTGCCCTCCTCTGCAGGCCTGAGTCCCCCCTAACTGACCACCCTTGCAGGCCTGGTCCCCCCCCAACTGCCCTCCCCTGCAGACCTGGTCCCCCCAACTGCCCTCCTCTGCAGACCTGAGTCCCCCCTAACTGCCCACCCTTGCAGGCCTGATCACCCACAACTGCCCTCCCCTGCTGGCCATCTTGTGTCCACATGGGGGTGGCCATCTTGTGTGTTGGAGTGATGGTCAATTTGCATATTACTCTTTTATTAGATAGGATAAGTACTTAGCAAGTGAACTAGAGAGTGAATGAATGAATGAATGAACAAAAGGGATAGGTGCTTTCTATGCTGAGTATCTACAGGAGGCCTTGAAGCATGTCTGTTAAGGCCGAAGTTTTCTGAACTACACCTCACTCAATGAAAAGCCCTGGTCATGTGCTGAACTGCTAAGACCTGTGGCTTAGGCTCTGGCTACTCAGGAGTAGATTCCTGTGGAGGAGACAGGGGTGTAGAGATGGAAGCTGTGTGGCATGTTAGGGGATAAACATAATCTGGTTTGTTTGTAGCAAAGAATTTCTGTATTTCCATAGGGCAGTGGTGGAATAAGGCTAAAATGCAGAGACCTTGTTGTAGGCTGAAAGCTTTGAGGTTATTAGTTGATGGAGACTTAGCCCATATTGCTGAGATTCACAGTTCACATGGTAAAAGCTTTGAACTAGGAAGATTGACCTGTCAGTGACATTCAGGGTGGATTGGAGTGAGGGAGGACAATAGGGAGAACAGTGATTCTGCAGCTCAGGTATGAGACCAGGGCCTGGACCTGCCTGGAGATTGCAGAAGAGCCAGCAAGGGGAGGGACGTGGGTGATTGTGAAATTAGTAGGTGCTGGTGAATGTGAGTGGTGACAGAAAAGGGTGTAAGAGATACAACAATTTTATATTATACGTACTATTTTCTCTAATTTCATTATGAAAAATTGCAACTATGCAGCAAAGTTGAAACAAATGTAGTGAATACCTAGATATCCTCCACCTAGATTCCAAAATTAACATTTTGCTGTATTTGCTTTGTCAAATATCTATCCATCCCTCTAACATCCATCAGACCATCTTGTTTTTGTGAGGCATTTCAAAATAAGTGGCCAGCATTAGTAAGTTTCCCCCTAAATACTTAAGCATGCATGCCATTAATTAGAGTTCAGTGATTGTTTACATTGTTTTTCTTTTGAGGTAAATTTTACACACATTGAAGTGCACAAATCTTATGTGTATCATTGTATGGCTTATGACAAACGCATGCACCTATGCAACCCAAGCCCCTTTCAAGATTTGGCTATTACCAGCACTCAGAAAATTCCATTATATTTCTTTCCAATCAGTCTCTGTCCCTACTCTCCAGCAGCAGCCAGTGTTCTGATTTTTAAATCACAGATTTGTTGTGCCTTTCCTAGAACTTCATACAGATGGGATCCGACAGTGTTGTACTCTTTGGTTTGACTTAGGATAATGTGCTTGAGATTCATTCGTGCTGTTGTGTGTATCAGTAGTTCGTTCCTTTTTACTTCTGAATAGTATTCCATTGAATGGTTTGTACCACAGGCTGTTTCTCCATTCACCTGTTGATGGACACAGGATTTGAACTCAGAGCCTGCATTTTTAACCATTGTGTTCGGTTTCCCGTCACACTGATAACCCTGAGGCTTTTGACCTGAGTGCCAGGCAGCTCAGTGTAAAGCACTGGTGGAGAAGTCAGGAAGGGGGGTGTTTAGTTTGGAGTTGAGTTGGGGAACCTTACCTGATTCGGGGTAAGGAGTGGGGAGCTCAGCAAGGGAGGAGGGAGGCAGGGGTGCTGAAAAAGGGACATAAGCCCAACCTGAATTCTACCTTTTTTGTTTAGTGCCTGGGGATTGATCCCATGTCACATCAACCCTGGTCAAGAAGAGCCTCTGGAATAGGCAAGATATAGTTAGTCTACTCTTTGGAATTGAGGTGGTAAGGGTGACATGAACAAGAGTCATAAAGCTAGAGAAGAGAAATAGATTACGTGGTAGGAAGAATTAGCAACCATTCTGATTAGAGTAACTACTCTGTGCCAAGTAAACTTGATTTGAGGCCTTAATTCCAGCCTTGCAGCTCACTAACTATGTGAGCTCAAGCAAGTTCCTTCATTTCTGTGCCTCATTTTCATCATCTGTAAAATGAAGATCACACCAACCTCACTGAATTTAATTAGACAATGAATTTAAGTTAGTGTGGTATCTGACACGTACTAAAGACAGAAAATGGCAGGTTAGTCATTTTAATAATAGTCAGTGTTTTCAAAATGTGGTTAGTAGCTGGAATAGAGTAGCCCTCAGGGAAGCTTACTGAATGAACAGATGGCCTCCGGAGACACAGAATTCTCCCACTTAAATTGCACAACTGGGCAGTTTTAGAACACATGGCCATGAAGTCGGGGTAAGAAGCTAGAATCATGAACTGGAGCTGGTCTCTGAATACCCAAGGTGGCACGGGAGGCAGTCCAGATGGCTGGTGCTGAGCCAACTTGGCCTTGAAGACTTGCTTGGGAAGGACACAGACTGCTGGCCCAGATTCTGCGTGGGGTCCCCACAGTCCTGGAGCTCTGGGTGGGCAGAGAGGATGCTCCTGCTGGGAGTGACAGAGAGCTCCCAGACAGTGAGGAGAACACCCCTGCCTGTGGAAGGGATGGCACAGTCTAGTGTGTTTTTGCCCACATCTGTCTCTGGTTTTGATGACTTTGCCCTGCAATATCTAGCTGCACTTGTAGAAAAGCCCATTTAAATGGAGTCTGTATTGTTAATATTTTGAGTCCTGTCCACTCCACATATGAACAACAAGCAGAGTTAATCAAGTAAGTATTCCCTGAGTGTTTATTGGGGACCAGACTCTGTGCTAGCTTAGGATACTGCCTGCTCTCCAAGAGCTCACAATCTAATTAGACAAGGGAGATGACACAGGCACAACGAGGTACATGATAAGTGCCAAATGTGGATGGCCAAACACATGAAATGATCTGGAGATAGCTTGGGGCAGAGCATATGAATATACATGCCTTCTACGTGTGTTGTCAAACCAATAATAGACATTCAAGCCCTTTCGAATTCCCTCCAGCCCCACCACCTCCTCCCTTCCCGGGGTGATAATTTGAGTGCTTACTGGGAGGGTGGCAGCACTTTAATAGGATTAACTCATTTGCCCCTTACAATGACCCTATATGGCGAGCTTTGTTAGTATCCTTGTATTTCACATGCGGAAACAGAGGGACAGAGACTCTAGGAGACTTACCTATGGTCATGTAGCTGGAAGCGATGGTGCCAGGTGTAAACCAGCAGTGTTGCTCCAGAGTCTACCTTGTTAGGCCTGCAGGGCCCAGCTGGCTAGTATGTTATGGCTCTCCTCCTTCAAATATAGAGCAGAAGGAGGATTATTGACATTTCTTTCATGAACTTAACATGTAATCACATAGAGTTCAACCATTTCTTAACTAAATGTGGCCTCCTGTGCATTTTGCCCTGGCACTATTTCAGCTAAAATATTCTTAATTTCAGAAGAGGAGGCAGCAAGACTGAACCACAGTGTTTATTGACCAATTTAGACTGTCTCGGGCACTGCTTTGAGGATCGGAGCACGCTGGGAGTGAATACTTTAACAATCCATGGCAAGATGACAGCATTTTGGGCTCAGACACAGAATTATTCTCAGACAGGGCTTTTTTCAGTGCCATAAATTTAACCAGCTGGAATTCTTTTCCATCCTATTCAACCTCCCCAAGTCAAGCATTTTGCCTTTTATTGGGAAATCTGCATTTCATTGTATAGATAGAACATGATGTCCTTGGCTCAGTGGGTCTCCAAGAGAAGCTGGGTCTCTATTTTATTGCAGGCACTGGGTGTCCTAAGGGCTCAAATACCAGCAAGTCTCTTTCAAGCATGAATGCTCTGATCAAAGAATGTGAGAGGCAAATTGTCCACCCCAGTGCAACCCAAGCCTTGTACATGGGAGTGTGGGGA
This sequence comes from Myotis lucifugus, assembly GCF_000147115.1. Taxonomy (NCBI): domain Eukaryota; kingdom Metazoa; phylum Chordata; class Mammalia; order Chiroptera; family Vespertilionidae; genus Myotis; species Myotis lucifugus. The sequence goes on from NW_005871153.1 coordinate 2,953,370, forward strand.
AGAGCCAGGGTTGAGAAGACAGCGGTGCTACTGCTCAGCAGCGTGGCTTTCACCAAGCCTCTGGTCAGGAGCCCTGTGCTGGGCCTGCCAGGGAATGAGCTCTGCCACGCTGCCCAGGAGGGGACTGCAGAGTTGGAAGAAGGGTATTTTGATCAACATACCAGATGGCATCGTCTATCTCACTGTTGCCCTTCAAAATAGTCCTCTTTGGAGAGTATGTATCTCTTATTCCAGTGATGCTGCCATTGCTCAAAATGTTTTTGGGATTTGTTTTCCAATAGTGTTTAATGCTTGGTACAGTTCCTTCTTCCTTCCAAGGGAGAGTTTCCCTTTATATTTAGCTGCATCTGAAAACACAGATAATCCCATCACTTAAAAAGGTATTTATGTATATGAACTTTTTGTCTCTATTACCTACAGGAAATTATTGGTAACAATTTGATACCTACACCTTACCAAAACCAGATCATATCAGGTCATTTAAGTTTGTGTCAATATAATGGGTAATAAATAAATGTGAACTTGTTAATTTAATGTGTACTTACCTCTATTAATATTGGGCATGTTCTGGCCAGTGTGATTCAGTGGTTGAGCATTAACCTATGAATTAGGAGGTTACAGTTCTGTTCCCAGTCATGGCACATGCCCAGGTTGAGGGCTCAATCCCCAGTGGGGAAGTAGCCGATCAATGATTCTCTCCATCATTGATGTTTCTATCTCTCTCTCCCTCTCCCTTTCTCTCTGAAATCAATTAAAAAAAATTTAAAAATTGGGGCATATTTTCATTTTTTTGGCTATTTGTGAATTGTCTGTTCTAGTGTTTGGCTCAATTTTCTATGAAACTGTCTTTTTCTTCTTGAGTTATCGCTCTTTATATGATAGCGATATTTGGACAGTCTTTTTCATATCTTGTCTTATAACACAGCTTCATTGTTTGAACATGGACCTTTAGAAGACAGTGTGTGGAAAGGTCAAACAGCATAGCCCTTTCACTAGTCAAAATATGGGTTGTCATAACCCAATCCCCCCAAATCCTTATAACTAATTATGTACACATACAGATTTTATATTTATCATTTCTGATTTGTGCCGTGAGGCTATTTCTATAGTGGTTTAGAGTATACAACCTCTCTGTCAAACTGCTTAGTTTCAAATCCTAACTCTATCATCTATAAATTGTGTGATTTTGTTAATTTATAGAATTGCTCTTTCACTTGGTTTTCTCCTCTACAAAATGGAGATACTAGTTCCTACACCTCATAGGATGATATGATGATTAAATGAAACAGTGTACACCAAGCACTCAGCACATTTGGTTTCGTCATGGGGCAGGGAGAAGCATTTTGGTGACCTGATGCCTATGGTTATCTCAGGCTGTCCAGGGAATTAACCAGAGAGGTCAAAGGGGTAGATGAAAGGTTAGAGCCTGTCCACATTTCTGGGGAACCAGCTCCAACTTCTCTTTCCTTAGTACTTTGAGGCCTCTCTCTCTCTGGGGACCTCTCGGTCCTTTCAAGTTCCACTGTGCATTTTTCTGCCTATTATACCATCTTCAGGGCCATGGCCAATACCACAGGATCTGGGCACCCTCACAAGTGATAAAAATAAGCTTGACAAGCAGACAAAGCCCCAGCAGCAGCAGCAGCAGCAGCAGCAGCAGCAGCAGCAGCAGCAGCAGCAAGAAAACTACCAAACTTCAAGGCACTGAGACGGGCCCAGAATCTAATACCAGTAGGGACCCAAACGTTCTTGGTGCCTCTGCATTCTGCCTGTAGTTGAGAGTTGTTAGGCCATAGGCCCCAGAAGCACAAATGGCAGAACTGTGGTGGAAGGGAAAAATTAATATATACAGGGCAGGCGACAGCTCTAGCATAGGCTGTTTTGTGCTGGATTTGCCTCAGTTTGAAATTTTAGGGGCATAGCCCATCACACACAATTTCTTTATAGGTGTCCTCAGATTGCAAAGCAAAAACAAGGTGGGTTTTGGAGTCATATCTAAATTCAAGCTCCAGCACCGAACTTCTAAACCTGTTTCCTTTATTGAAAACTGAGGATAACATTGCCTATTCTGGATGACTAGCTGTTATGAAGATTAAATGGGCATGTAAAATGTATCGTCATGCATATCGGCGGTCCCCATTAAAAAGGAGCTGTTATTGTCATTATCGATAGGTGCTCCACAAATATTTAAATGGGTGGTGTAGCTAAATGGAAAACTGGCTCTGTTAGGATAGGCTTGGCAAAAGCAAAAACAAAAATACGCACATGTATAAAGTAACCTCCTGGTGGTTAGTGTCGAGGTGTTTGTGCCTCTTCTTGTCCCACCTGGTGCTGAGACCAATTCTGGGAAGATCTCCATGGATACACAGATATGTCCACCCAACAGGAGGCTTTGCTAGAATTAGATGACAAAGTTGTATTTGAGGATCTTAAGCGAGCAAATTGCAATTCTGGAAACACTACCCGGCAATCCCCAGAGTGTTCCAATGAAAAAGAAAAGTTGTAAGTTTTTATGGTAAAAGGCACATTCTTGAGAAGAATCAGTCCTGCATTCTTAGCTTCTGGATCGGTCCACGGTGATGATCTTCCAGATGGTCAGTGGTTTGGACACGTGAACATTCTTTTCTAAGTTCTTCCAAGGGTTATCTGTGGGGTGTGTGTATCTCCAGGCATTGACACAACTGAAAAACTCAAAAGCTAAAGTTCCCAGGCTAGTTAAAATAAAATTGCTTTTCTTGCATTTAAGCCTACTCTGATTTTTGTTAGTGACTTCATTTTGTTTCTTACTCTTTTCTCAAATGACAGAGTTGTAGTGCCATATTACTGGGGAAAGCTTGGATTGTTCCTATTGAAAGCTAAATTTTTTTCTATGTGCTCAAAGGCAAAGAAGAGTCCTTTTCCCAGTCAAGGGAAAGGAAAGCTACTTCAGTGTTGTGGTTTTCCATTAATTGGTTCCAGACTAGATTATTTGTCCAGGAATTGTGTAAGGCCATCATGAACACTGGAGACTCTGGTGCCGATGCCCCAATATAGCCAGTTCTGTTTTGAAACGAATGGGCTTGTATTTTTGAGATATGCCACATCAAAATAGTAACTGTTTCCTTTTTCCGTCCCATTCTTTTGGAAGGTTTTAGCCTTGAATGAATGGGAAAGATTATGTTAGTCTTTTAAGTTCTTGCCCCAATCCTCTGTTCTAGTTGACCAGTGAATAGCTTAGATATAAAAGGACAAGTTCCCAAATCTCCAGGATGGGTGGTGGCAGAGAGAAGTGGGTCTATTTGCCTTCAGCACCTGCTTGCCTTTTGGACGGAGAGCCTTTAGTGAGGTGACAGTGCTTCTCTGGTTCCAGAGAGGAATATTGGCATTCACAAATGATTCCCTTCTTTAAAAATTATATATATATATATTGATTTCAGAGAGGAAAGAATAGGGAGAGAGATAGAAACATCAATGATGAGAGAGAATCATTGATTGGCTGCCCCTTGCATGCCCCTAATGGGGATCGAGCCTGTAATCCGGGCATGTGCCCTTGACCGGAATCGAACCCAGAGCCCTCCAGTCCACAGGCTGACACTCTATTCACTGAGCCAAACCAGCTAGGGCTCCCTTCCTTTTTTTAAGTTTCACTTTGGAGGTGCCTGCAACTTTGGGAAGGAGGACCAGATTGTTAATTTACCTTTTGTTTGCATTTTCAAAACTACCTCTGCTCCAAACTCATTTCTCCTGGATAAAAAGAAAGAGGAAACAAAAAAATGGACATAAGCAGCCTCAGACATGAAGTAAACATATCTGTGAATGATCAAAGAAGAGAATTGCAAAAAGGTGATTGGGGCCCGAAGCTTGTTGTTCTCTGAATGGAAGGAGGCAGTGACTGCAGAGTTTCACTCCTATGAAATAAAGGACCAAAAGTGCTCTGCAGAGGCTAAGAAAGCAGAGCCAGGCTTGAAGCCAGGGCTGAAGGAGAGCTCACCAAGTCATGAGAGAAGCCCGGGTGCCCGAGGAAAGGACTGTCAGCCTGCTGATTGCGGCGGAAGTTGTGGGCTGAGGAAAGCAAGGACAGGCACATAGCCTCACTACCAGGGACAAAGCCCAGCTGCCCGGTGGTTCTGCGACTGTGGCTGCCATGTTCTGTGTGGCTGTAACACCCAACCTGCTTCTGCATTGGAGGCTGGAGGGCCAAGAAGAAATGGAGTGAGGAGAGAGGAACAAAATAAGAAAAGTGATAACAGATTCAAAAGGAGTTTGCAAATCTAAATTTACAAATAAATCATAAAGTACTGCTGGGGTCCAATCCCAGCTGGTCCAGGGGTCCCCAAAGGTGTGAACGGAGTCGGCGAAGAAGGAATGACACGAAGACAGCCTTCAGTTGATCAGCAGCCTAGTCAGGACCTCTAGCCAGGATCTCCAGCCAAAGTTCTGGTCGGAGTTCTGGTTAGGAACTGATCAGGATCTGATGTTTATTGTCTTGTTACATCCATATTTATACCAGCCGATTTTAATCCTGTCAATTTCTATTACAAAGGTTAGGGCGTTTCTTATCTCCATTCCAGGGAGTAAAGATTATGTAGCTTAACTACCCACCTGGCACTTAATTAAGGGGTTGTATCCCCTCCCTAACCTCAGGGAAAGATCCCCACCTGGGGAAACAACCTTTCTCGGAGAGGTGACCTTGGTTAAAACACATGGCGCTAAAGAGAGCAAACATATTAAGAACAATATGCTATATATGCCAGGTCCCTTGAAACATATGCTGTGCAGATGTTTCTTTTCTGCAGCGACTGTGTCAAGCAGCAAGGATGGACCGGCTCCCGGCAAAGTACAGGTAGGCATCAACTGTAAGAATAAGAAGTTATCCCCAGTGAAGTTTATTTTATAGGGTAGTCTAAAGAAGGCATAACTTTCATTTTAAAAATAAAGAATTATTTAAAAAATAAATTAAATCAAATTACATATGTAGAGAGAAAATTAAAATGTGGAATGAAAAATGTAGCTATTGGAATAAAGATACCGTAGGTAGGCTAGATGCCTAGAACCACTGAAGCATGAGTTAACAAATTGGAAAGTAGTGCGGAGGAATTTATCCTGTCTATAGCACAGAAATAAAAAGATGTAAAAAAAATACAAAAGAACAGTTTAGAAATATGAGAGGTGAATTGACAGGCTTCCACATTCTTTAATGAAAGTTACAGAGAGAACAGAGGCAATGAAAAAGAAGCTGTAGTTAAATAAATGGCAAATAATTTTCCAGAGTTGAGTAACTATCTGAGTTTTTATTTATTTTTTACTTTTTAATATATTTTTATTAATTTCAGAGAGGAAGGAAGAGGGAGAGAGATAGAAACATCCATGATGAGAGAGAATCATGGATTGGCTGCCTCCTGCAAGTCCCCCACTGGGGATCAAGCCCACAACCCGGGCATGTGCCCTTGACCGAAATTGAACCTGGGACCTTTCAGTTCACAGGCCAACGCTCTATCCACTGAGCCAAACCGGCGAGGGCGCTATCTGAGTTTTTAGATCAAAAGTGCATTCTAATACTAGGAAGGTTAAGTAAAAGTTAATCCACGTATTGTATAAAACTGCAGAATACCAATGGAGGATAAAAGACCAATGTATTAGTCTGGTTGGGCTGTCATAACAAAATACTATAGACTGGGTCGCTTAAACAAGATACATTTATTTCTCACAGTTTTGGAGGCTGGAACTTTTCAAGATAAAAAATGACTCGGTTTCTGGGGAGAGCTCTTTTCCTGGCTTGTACATGTCTACCTTCTCACTGTGTCCTCAGATGGTGGGGAGAGAGAGAGTGCAAGATCTCTCCTGTCTCTTCTTAGAAGAACACTGATCCTGTCTGATCAAGGCCCTGCTCTTATAACTTCATTGAGCCTTAATAACCTCCATAAAGTCCCAAACTCCAAATACACATTGCGGGTTGAGGCTCCAACATACAAATTTTGGGGGAACACAAACATTCTGTCCATAACAACCAACTAAAAATAAGAGTTAAAAATACGTTATGTATAAATAAATGACAGGCAGGTGGTTCAGCAGCCGCAGGAGGGTTAAGAAGACAGGAGTAACAACTTCCAAGTCTTGAACCTAGAATACTATACCTAGGAAACTATCCTATGAGAATGGGGGCAAAACAAAGGCCAAGAATATAAACTCACAGACTCTCACCAAAAGAACTATTAAAAGATACACTTTAGAAATAAAATGTTAAACCGAGAAAAGATCCACAATATAAGAAACTATGGTGAACACAGAAATTGGTAAAATATATATTTATATTCATTTTATTATTAACTAGGCAAAAATATTAAGTGTGTATGGTTTAAAAAACATGATTAAAATGAAAAGGCAGTGATGGTAAGATTGGGGCATGCTATTCAGGGAGAAAAATGTTAAAAGCATAATCAGGGTCAGGAAGATAAAAATTATTGATTTTGCAAGGAAAAAAATTATAATTTTATCAGTTGAGTTATGTTGCATAACAAACCACTGCAAAACTTAATAGCTTAAAGCAAACATTATTTTATTTAGCTCTCAAATCTTTGGGTCGGCTGGGCAGTTTTTAAAAATATATTTTTTTATTGATTTCAGAGAGGAAGGGAGAGGGAGAGAAACATCAATGATGAGAGGGGCCTCCTGCACGCCCCCTACTGGGGATTGAGCCCAAAACCCAGGCATGTGCCCTTGACTGGAATCAAACCTGGGACCCTTCAATCCGAAGGCTGATGCTCTATTCACTGAGCCAAACCAGCTAGGGCTGGACAGTTTTTAAAATCTGGGCCAGCTCAGCTGATTTTGACTGGACTCTGTCATGCATCTGTGATTGAATGGTGGCTGGCTAGACGATCTAGGATAGTTCCACTCTTATATCTGGAAGTTGATTGCCTGCCTGCTGGGATGCCGTAGTTCTCCTCCAAATTGTCTTTCATCTTCCAAATTATCTGCTGGGGCTGTTCACATGGTAGTCCAGGTTTCTAAATGCAGCGAGAGAGCAAGCCTCACTGTGCAAATATTTTTCAAGCTTCTGCTTGTTTACATTTACTAATGTCCTGTTAACCAAAGCAAGTCACATGGCCAAGACCAGATTCAAGGAGTGGAGAAATAGACTCCCCCCCTTGGTAGGAGGGAAAGAATGTGTGACTTTTTAGAATCTACCACAGTTTGTCCCTTGGCCACAAATTATTCACATTTCTCCCACATGCAAAATTTGCTAACCCTCATCCCAGGCTCTCTGTTTCATCCTACATATAGCATCAGGTTGGAAGCCTGGTGATTCAATGGTCAGGATGTGAGTGAGGCTCCTCAGATGTAGCTCCTTGGGTAAGGCTCCTCTTAATCAAGAGACCCGTGAATTAGAAATGACACCTGTTGCCTAGCCAGTTTGGCTCAGTGGATAGAGCATCAACCTTCAGACTGACGGGTCCGAGGTTTGATTCCAGTCAAGGGCATGTACCTAGGTTGCTGGCTCAATTTCTGGCCCAGGTTGGGGCACGTGCAGGAGGCAACCAATTGATGTGCCTCTCTCACATCATTGCTTCTCTTTCTCGCTGCCTCTCCCCCTCCCTTCCACTCTTTATAGAAATCAATGGAAAAATATCCTCAGGTGAGGATTAAAAAAAAAAAAGACACCTGTTCCCTACACACCCAACATACAATAGTAAGACAGGGACAGTTTATATCAGGGGTCCTCAAATTTTTTAAACGGGGGGCCAGTTCATGGTCCCTCAGACTGTTGGAGGGCTGGACTATAGTTTAAAAAAAAAAACTATGAACAAATTCCTATGCACACTGCACATATCTTATTTTGAAGTAAAAAAAAATGGGAACAAATACAATATTTGTATTTGCATGTGGCCCGCGGGCCATAGTTTGAGGACCCCTGGATATGAATAGACACTTCACTTCAAAGAAGAGGAGAGCAAGAGATTCATAGCAATTACAGGTCTAAAATTCCTGCTGGGTAAATGTAGCCAGGTCCCCCTACTCCAGAGCCAAGAATAGCCCTTCATTAGGGTTCAGTGCTGCTTCCTAGGAGTGTCCTCTCAGACCGTTGTTCTTCAAGGCTCTTTATTCCATTTTCTAGTCTCTTGGTCCCCACCCTGGCCCCCAAGAAGTCTTTCCTTTATTTCCATAAGAAATGGCCCACATTAACAATCTAGTAGCTTTCTCATCTGGCCCCCTGCCTATTGATAGTTGATAGCTATGAGGCCTTTCTGCAGTTCAGTCAATCTTCATTCCTCTAGTCTAGCGGTTCTCAACCTGTGGGTCGAGAACAATGAAAATACATCCTGCATATCAGATATTTATATTACAATTCATAACAGTAGCAAAATTACAGTTATGAAGTAGCAACAAAAATAATTTTATGGTTTGGGGTCACCACAACATGGGGAACTGTATTAAAGGGTCGCGGCATTAGGAAGGTTGAGAACCACTGTAGTAGTCCAAGTTGTTGGTGCTTTTGCTGGTATAGTTTTCTTTAAAACATTTCATAATGTCACCCACAGTGATTTTTTTTCTCCAGATTTATTCACAGCCAATTGGAATTAGGCTTCTGTCATGCTCTTAAGATTCTTTTTGAGTAGCTAAGAAGATATACTAGGCACTTACTTAAATCCTTCAGAGGTCTTAACAAATGGTCGTACCCTTGATTTGCCCTTTGTCCGAAAGCCTCCTTTTAACTTGAGATGCTTTTACTCAAAGATTATCAAATAGTGGGAGACTGGAAATGAGAGACAGTTTTATTATCCAACACAGCAGGGCTTGGGCCTTCTGCATTTCATCTAAATTCTGGTTGCAAACTGAACATTTCCTTCTTTAGCTAATCATTGTCTTGCCATACTTTTTTTTAATTTTATTATTATTTTTTAAATATATTTTATTGATTTTTTATAGAGAGGAAGGGAGAGGGATAGAGAGTTAGAAACATCAATGAGAGAGAAACATCAATCAGCTGCCTCCCGCACACCTCCCACTGGGGATGTGCCCGCAACCAAGGTACATGCCCTTGACCAGACTCGAACCCGGGACCCTTCAGTCCGCAGGCCAGCACTCTATCCACTGAGCCAAACCAGTCAGGGTCATACTTTATTATATGCAGTTTAGAGCATCCAAGTAACACCCTCCATATTTTGTCTGGAGAGCTACTTAGCTGTAACTGGAAGTTCATTAGGTTCTTTTTCATTTTGTCTCTCAAGTTACTTCAGGCTTCAGTTTTACCCATCATTCTATCCCTACAAAACACGAGTCATCTTTTTCCAAGCCTGCCATAGCAGTTTTCATTCTATTTTTCCAGTCTTTCCAAGCTGTTTCCTTAATGCTTTTTCTAGCCACTGTCCTAATCCAAAGCCAACACCACATATTTTAGGTTTTTGTTATGGCTGAATCCCACGTTTGAAACTGTTGGGGGCAGCAAGAATGGCACCAGGTTTTAGACCGGTGGGGTCAGACCAGACCTGGGTTCAGCAACTTCAGTACTTGAGTTCTAGCTAGGAAAGAATTCAGAGCCAAGACTCAAACTATAAGAGAACATTTATTTGGAAAAATCACAGAAATAGAAGAAGTAGTTTGTAGAAGAAATGGGCTTAGGAAACAAGTTACGGTATAGAGGTAAGGGAAGGGCCCTTGGAGCTTAGAAGTGAGGAAGGTAAAGGTGATGCACCTGGGGGCATGGGGTGAGGGAAGGGGAAGGGAAAGTGCAGAGCAAGTGTGCTGGGTCCTCTGTCCTAAGGGTTTTAAGGGTGGAGATTTTAGGGGAGATCCCAGGAAAAGATCTGAATAGACTATTCATCAGCTTTTTAGGTATGTCCTTTCAGGGTCAGGGTCTCCACTGATTGATTAGTCCCCGCCAGTGCAGGGGGTCATTATGTTACCAGTGGCAAGATGATGAGACCTCGGTTCTTGTCTTCTGAGGGAAAGATTTCAACCAAGAGACAAAATGTAGAAAAGCAAGCAAGAATTTATTGACCGCAACAAAAATAGACTTAGGACATTGAAACAAGGAAGGGCATAGAAGAAGCAACAGGAGAGCCCAGGCTGGGCTGCTTTGGCTCACTGGGAAGTCAGAGAAAAGGGGGCCTTGGAGACAGGTTCAGAGGATTATCCCGGGACAAGCTGCCACTGCCCATTGCTCCCCTGGTTGCAAGTCTTATGGAGTCCCTTAGAGGTTAGGGGATATGTGCCTGTGGGGGAAGGAGGGGGGGAAGGGAATGGCGTGGCATACTCTCTGGAGGGAGAGCTCCCTGGGACCTTCGTTTTCAGGGGTTTTAAAGGCTGGGCCTTTAGGGGAGGTCTTAGGGGCGGATTGATAGAGTATTCATCAGCTTTATGCTGATGTACCAAAGTGAGAGTTATTCTCTTAGTTTGACTGTCCTTGGGTGTGGTTGGGAAATGCCACTTAATTGGATTTCTATTATCTGTCTCCCTGAGTATTAAGTTATTTACCCTCTAGTTGGGGAGAAGTGCAAACCATTTACTCTTAAGTATCCTTGGTTTAGGGAAAATAGGATTTACTAGGTGGCTGCAAACTGCTATTTAACTATCTGTCTTAGTTTCCCTATTCCACTTGTCCTGGAATTTTCATAGCTTCTTACTATGCTATAACAATTATTCAGTGCAGCTGGTCCTGAGGTCAGCTGTGGTGTTGCTTGTCTGGTTTTGCTGCTTTTCTGGGCCTAGAACTAAAATACAACTGAGGCTTAGATGTTATCTCTAGGGAGGAAAGGTCAAGGGGGTCCAAATGCATGACCAGGGACATGCTAGAGGAGGAAAAGTCACCCTGAGGGCTAGGTCCCACCCTACAATTGTTCTTTGCTAGGCACCCAGGACTTTCTGCCCTGATGACCTTTTGTACCTGGCTCATCATCCTTGCTCTGCTCATGTCTGTCTACAACAAAACCAGTATCTGTATTAGTTAGCTTTTGCTGCATAAAAAGCACCCAAAATTTAGAGACTTAAATCATAACCATTTTTATTTATATTGCAATTCTTTGGGTTGGCCAGGTGTTCTTTCTGGTCTGGGCCAGCACAGTTGATCTCTTAGTAGAGTCAATAAAACTATTCTTTGAGGAAAACTTATGGCCTTAAATGCATTAATTAAAAATTTTAAATATGAAAAAGTATGTTGAATATGGTGTTATATTAAATCTTATTTGGCTATGTATAAAAGAGAATCTAAAAGACCATGGCTTAAAATAAATAAGTAAAAGACTATGGCTTAAATGAGCTAGAGGTTTAACATTGTCACATAACCAGAAATTTTGAGGGAGATAGTGCAAGTCCGAGGTGGAGACTCCATTTTGCCATCAAGATTCCAGGCTCTTCTAATTTTCTATTCATCTACAGTTAGCCTTCAAACATGTGTTTGCAGCTTCATGGTTGCAAGATGACTGCTTTATCTCCATATTCCAAGCATGATGGAGAAAAGGACAGATTGGGAAAGAGGCAGGTACCAGCTGAGTCTGCAACCTTTATGTAAAGAATTTTCCCAGAAGCCCTACCATGTCAAGAAACTAGAAAAAGAACAAAATAAGCCTTTAGAGAAGTAGAAGGAAGGAAACAAAAATAGGAAGACAAATGGAATGAAATGGAAAACAATTTGGAAGATTAAAAAATTAGAAGCTGGTTTGGCTCAGTGGATAGAGCATTGGCCTATGGACCGAAGGGTCCTGGGTTCAGTTCCAGTCAAGGGCATGTACCTTGGTTGCAGGCTCCTCCCCAGCCCTGGCTTGGTCGGAGCTCATGCAGGAGGCAACCAATTGATGTGTCTCTCTCACATCGATATTTCTCTGTTCCCTCTCTCTCCCACTCTCTCTAAAAATCAATGGAAAATGGATAACCTAGAACCGTGGCCGGCAAACTGCGGCTTAAAGAGCCACATGTGGCTCGCGAGCCGCGGTTTCCCGAGCCGCAGTTTGCCGACCAATGACCTAGAAGAAATGGACATATTCCCAGAAAAATGCAATCTTCCAAAACTCAATCAGGAGCAATAAAAAAACGTGAAAAGGGTGATAACTACCGATGAAATTGAAGCAGTAATCAAAAAACTTCCAGCAAATAAAAGCCCTTATCCGGACAGCTTCACAGGGAAGTTTTACCAAACATTCAAAGAAGAACTAAAACCTATACCCCTCAGATTATTCCAAAAAATTCAAGAGGAAGGCATACTTTCAAACTCTTTCTATGAAGCCAGCATTACCCTAATCCCAAAATCAGATAAAGATAACACAATGAAAGAGAATTACAGGCCAATATCCCTCATGAACATAGATACTAAAATCCTCAACAAATTTCTAGCAAATTGGATCCAGCATTACATTAGAAAGATCATATAACATGACCAAGTGGGATTTATTCCTGGGATACAAGGCTGGCACAATATCCACAAATCAATAAACATTATACATCACATAAACAAATTGAAAGACAAAAATCACATAATCATATCAATTGATGCAGAAAAAGCTTTTGACAAAATCCAACACCTTTTCTTGATAAAACCTCTCAACAAAGTGGGAATAAAGGGATCATACCTCAATATAATAAAAGCCTTATATGACAAACCTACAGCTAACATCATACTCAATGGGCACAAACTAAAACCATTTCCCTTAAGAACAGAAACAAGACAGGGATGCCCACTTTCACCACTCCTGTTCGACATAGTACTGGAAGTACTAGCCATAGGATCAGACAAGAAGAAAAAATAAAAGGCATCCAATTGGAAAAGAAGAAGTAAAACTGTTATTATTTGCAGATGACATGATATTGTACATAGAAAACCCTAAAGAATCCATAAAAAGACTACTAGACTTAATAAATGAATTCAGCAATGTAGAAAGATAGAAAATTAACACCCAGAAATCTGTGGCCTTTTTATACACCAATGATGAATTCACAGAAAGAGAAACTAAAAAAATAATCCCATTTAGCATTGCAACAAAACAATTAAGATACCTAGAAATAAACTGAACTAAGGAGGTAAAAGACCTGTACTCAGAAAACTGCAGGATGTTGAAAAAGAGATAGAGGAAGACATAAACAAATGGAAGAATATACCATGTCCATGGATTGGTAGAATCAACATCATTAAAATGTCCATACTATCCAAAGCAATCTAAAGATTCAATGCAATCCCCATTAAAATACCAACGGCATATTTCACAGACCTAGGACAAACTATAAAAAATTTATATGGAATCAAAAAAGAACCCGAATAGCTGCAGCAATCCTGAGAAAGGAGAGCAAAATAGGAGGGATCTCAATACCAGATATCAAGCTGTATTACAAATCCACTGTTCTCAAAACTGCCTGGTATTGGCACAAGAACAGACATATAGATCAATGTAATAGAATAGAGAACCCAGAAATCAACCCAAACCACTATCCTCAATTAACATCTGACAAAGAAGACAAGAACATACATTGGAGTCAAGAAAGTCTCTTCAATAAATGGTGTTGGGAAAATTGGACAGATACTTGCAAAAAAATAAAACTAGACCATCAACTTACACCATACACAAAAATAAACTCAAAATGGATAAAGGACTTAAACGGGAAGCCATGAAAATATTAGAGGAATCCACAGGCAGCAAAATTTCAGACATATGCTGAACCAATATCTTGACCGACACAGCTCCTAGGACAATGGAAACTAAAGAGAAAATAAACAAATGGGACTACATCAAAATAAAAAGCTCCTGTACAGAAAAAGAAACCATCAACAAAACAACAAACAAGAAAGCTCACTGCATGTGAGAACATATTTGCCAATGTTATATTCGACAAGGGTTTAATTTCCAAAATGTATAGGGAACTCATACAACTTAACAAAAGAAAGATAAACAATCGAAAAAAAAAAATGAGCAAAGGACCTAAATAGACACTTTTTGAAAGAGGACATACAGAAGGCCAAGAGACATATGAAAACATGCTCAAAGTCACTAATCATCCCAGAGATGCAAATCAAAACAACAATGAGGTACCATCTCACACCTGTCAGAATGGCTATCATCAACAAATCAACAAACAACAAGTGCTGGAGAGGATGCAGAGAAAAAGGAGCCCTTCTTCAATGCTGTTGGGAATGCAGACTGGTGCAGCCACTGTGGAAAACAGCATGGCATTTCCTCAAAAAATTAAAAATGGAACTGCCATTTGACCCAGTAATATCACTTCTAGGAATATAGCCCAAGAAATCAGAAACACCAATCAGAAAGGAGAGGCTGGGACCTTGGGTAGCCGGGGGGCATGGCTAGCCTGAAAATGGCCATCAGCCCCTCACCCAGGCTGGCCAGGCACCCCAGCGGGGACTCCCCCACCCTGAAGGGGGTGTGGCCAGACTGAAAACTGCCCTCAGCCCCTCACCCAGGCTCTCCACACCCCCATGGGATGAGGGTCCCCACTGGGGGGCTTGGCCAGCCTGCAAACAGCCATCAGCCCTTCACCCAGGCTGGCCAGCCACCCCAGTGGGGACCTCCACCCTGAAGGGGGTGTGGCCAGCCTGAAAACGGCCCTCAGCCCCTCACTCAGGCTGGCCAGGCACCCCAGCGGGACTTGCACCCTGATCCGGGACACTCTTCAGGGCAAACCAGCTGGCTCCCACCCATTCACCAGGCCTCTATCCTATATAATAAAAGGGTAATATGCAAATTGACCCTAACAGCAGAACAACTGGGAATGACTGGTCACTATGACACACACTGACCACCAGGGGGCAGACGCTCAATACAGGAGATGCCCCCTGGTGGTGAGTGCGCTCCCACAGGGGGAGCTCTGCTCAGCCACAAGCCAGGCTGACGGCTGCCAGCACAGCGGTGGTGGTGGGAGCCTCTCCCGCCTCCTCAGCAGTGCTAAGAATGTCCAACTGCAGCTTAGGCCTGCTCCTGCTGGCAAGTGGACATCCCCCGAGGGCTCCCTGGGTGCCAGAGGGATGTCTGACTGCCAACTTAGGCCCAATCCCTCAGGGAGCGGGCCTAAGACAGCAGGAGGTTATCCTCCGAAGGCCCCAGACTGCGAGAGGGACCCCCCCCCCCCAAGTGCACAAATTTTTGTACACTGGGCCTCTAGTCTGGAATTAAAAAAGACCCCGAATAGCTGGAGCAATCTTGAAAAAGAAGAACAATGTTGGAGGGATCACAATACCAGATATCAAGCTATACTACAAAGCCACTGTTCTCAAAACTGCCTGATACTGGCACAAAAACAGACATATAGACCAGTGGAACAGAACAGAGAACTCAGAGATCGACACAAGCCAGTATGCTCAATTAATATTTGACAAAGGAGGCAAGAGCACAGTGGAGACAAAACAGTCTCTTCAATAAATGGTGTTGGGAAAACTGGACAGATACTTGCAAAAAAATGAAACTAGACCACCAACTTACACCATATACAAAAAATAAACTCAAAATGGATAAAGGACTTAAACATAAGAGGGGAAACCATAAAAATCTTAGAAGAAGCCATAGGCAACAAAATAGCAGACATTTGTCGTAGCAATATCTTTACCGATATAGCTCCTCAGGGCAACGGAAACTAAAGAGAAAATAAACAAATGGGACTACATCAAAATAAAAAGCTTCTGTACAGCAAAAGAAACCATCAAAACAACAAGAAAGCCCACTGCATGGGAGAACATTTGCCAATGTTATCTCCGATAAGGGTTTAATCTCCAAAATTTACAGGGAACTCATACAACTTAACAAAGGAAAGCTAAACAATCGAAAAAAAAAAATGAGCAAAGGACCTAAATAGACACTTTTTTAAAGAGGACATACAGAAGGCCAAGAGACTTATGAAAACATGCTCAAAGTCACTAATCATCCCAGAGATGCAAATCAAAACAACAATGATGTACCATCTCACACCTGTCAGAATGGCTATCATCAAGAAATCAACAAAGGACAAGTGCTGGAGAGGATGTGGAGAAAAAGGAACCCTTCTTCACTGCTGTTGGGAATGCAGACTGGTGCAGCCACTGTGGAAAACAGTATGGCGTTTCCTCAAAAAATTAAAAATGGAACTGCTATTTGACCCAGTAATACCACTTCTAGGAATATATCCCAAGAAATCAGAAACACCAATCAGAAAGGATATATGCACCCCTATGTTCATAGCTGCGCAATTTACAATAGCTAAGATTTGGAAACAGCCTAAATGCCCATCAGCAGATGAATGGATTAGAAAACTGTGGTACATCTACACAATGGAATACTATGCTGCTATAAAAAAGAAGGAATTCTTACCATTTGCAACAGCATAGATGGATCTGGAGAGCATTATGCTAAGTGAAATAAGCCAGTCAGTGAAAGATAAATACTACATGATGTCACTCATTTATGGATAATAAAGAACATTACAAACTGTTGAATAAAAATAAGAGGCAAAGAAGCGTTGAACAGACTGTGAAACTACAGCAGGAAGGTAGGGGAGGGTTGAGGGGGTAAGAGATCAACTGAAGGACTGTATGCATGCATATAAGCACAACTAACAGATGCAAGACACTGGTGTTGAGGGGACGAGGGCAAGTGCCAGTGGGTAGGGGAGGCTGGGGGAAGGTCAGTGGGGGGGAAAAAAGAGACATATGTACTACTATTTGTAAGACCTTAAACAATAAAATTAAAACTAAGTAAATAAAAAACTGTGATACATCTACACAATGGAATACTATGCTGCTGTAAAAAAGAAGGAGCTCTTACCATTTGCAACAGCATGGGTGGACCAGGAGAACATCATGCTAAGCAAAATAAGCCAGTTGTAGAAAGATAAATATCACATGATCTAACTCATTTTGGGATATAATGAACCATAAAAACTGATGAACAAAAGTAGATACAGAGACAGAAGCATCGAACAGACTGTCCAACCTCAGAGAGAAGACGGTGTGTGGGGGGTGAATAAGAGATCAATCAAAGGACTTGTATGCTTGCATATGCATAACCCATGTGCTGGGGGGTGGGAATGGCTGGGGAGAGGTCAGTGGGGGGAAAGGAGACATATGTAATACTTTAAACAATAAGGCATTTTAAAAAATCAATGGAAAAATATCCTTTGGTAAGGATTAACATATATAAATATATTAGAAAATTAGAAAATAAATTCCTAGTAAGATCTTTCTCTCAAAAAGCAATAAATAATATTTTTTAAAGAAAGGGAAATACAACTAAACATATTAAATAGATAATAAAAATCATAAGACTAGAGTCTGAAAAAGTTTATGCCAAAATTTGGATTAGGAAAAGACATGGAGTTTTCTAAGCAAATATAATTTGCCACAACTACTTCAAAATAAACAGGAAACTTCATTAAAACAACAATCATTTAAGAAATGAAACAGATAGCCAAAAGCCTTTCTCTCCCAAAAAAGGATAAGGCTTAGATGATTTACACCTGTACTTTGTTCAACTTCTAAGAATTAGATAATTAAGAGAATAAAAAAGGAAATGGTATCTACTTTTACTATGATAATATAACCTGAATACCCCAACCAGATGAGAAAAATACAAGAAAATAAAATTATAGACCAGCCTCATTTTTAAACATAGATGCTTATGAAATGTTTGCAAATCTATTTGAAATATTTACATTCTGACTAAGTAGAGTTTATACAAGGAATTAAGGATGATCCAACATCAGGAAATATAAAACAGTATTAACAGATTAGTAATACATATAGTCCATAAGATACAGAAAAGCTATCTGTCAGAATTTAGTATACTCATGATTGAAACAACCTCTCAGGAAACTAATAATAAAAGGGAATTTTTTTAAGTTGATAAAGAGCATCTGTCAAAATATTGCAGCAAACACTATTCTTGATCCTAAGATTCTAGGCTCCCTTTCAGTAGAGTTAAGAAAGCGATAAGGATGTCCTCGCTTACCATTTACACTCAGCATTGAACAGGCGATTCTAGACAACGCAAGAAGACCAAAAAAAAAAAAAGGTGAATATTGGAAAGATGAAACTGTCCTTATTTGCTTGCAATAGGATTGTCTTGGAGCTTTTAAGTGGAGAATATAAAGTAAGAGCTTGTAAAGTTCCCTCGACACTAAGTCAGTATATCAAAATCCTGTTCACCGATAATAACCAATTAGAAAAATTAATAGATAAAGGATCCCATTTTCAATAGTAATAAAAACCTCCAGATACTAGAAGTACTCATCACTAACACATGTATAGGAATATTTTTGGAGAAAATTACAAATATTGAAAGAAAAACAAAACCCAAATAAATGGAGAAAAAGGCTGTGTTCGTGAATTGAAAGACTCATTATAAAGATGCCAATTCTCCCCAATTAACTTATAAAATAAATAGGCTTATAAATAAATAAATAAATAGGATGAGGTATGAGGATGTGGAGCAACAGAATCATTTACTGCTGAGAGAAAGTATAAATCAGCACAACAGCGTTAGGAAGCAATTTGGTTACACCTTCTAACTCAGAAATTCCAGTCCTAGATGGAGAATCTTTGGTGTGTCCCTCAGTAGACACACCATTAATAGGTTTATTGCAGCAAAAAACAGGAAATGGTCTAAATGTCCATAAGTAGAAGAATGGATAATAGTGGTATACTCATGGGAATATTGTACATATTATGTATAGCATTAAAAAAGAACTATATTTTTTAACAGATCAATCTCAAAAACAATGTTGAATGAGAGAAGCAAGCGATGGAAGTGTAGAAAAAGAATAGTATTTATATAAATTTTAAAGCCTGGAAAACAAAACTACAGAATGGGGCAAAAGCAGGTTTATAGTTGTGAGTATGTAAAACATTGTTGTATTAATATTTATTATTTTCCATATGAACAACTGTAAACCTACTTTTGCACTACTCTGTATTTAGTGTTTATGCTTATATTATCCTTTTTTATGAATATATATATATATATATTTATTTCAGAGATGAAGGGGGAGAGAGAGAGAGAGAGAGAGAGAGAGAGAGAGAGAGAAAGAAAGAAATCAATGATGAGAGATTGGCTGCTTCTTGCACGTCTCTACTGGGTATTGAGTCCATAACCCGGGCATGTACCACAACCAGGAATCGAACTGTGACCTCCTGGTTCATAGGTTGACACTCAACCACTTAGCAACGCTGGCCAGGCTATATTGTCCTTTTAGGAATTCATGCAAACATGCTAGGGAATGATAAACAATGAGATTGTTATGGTGGTTAACTCTAGGGAGGAAGGAAAGGGCCTAAAAATGGGAAGAGAGGGTTCACTAAGGGCCTCAATCGTATCTGATATTCTTTTTTTTTTCCCCCGTGACCCTTTATTACAGTTCCTCATGTTGTGGTGACCCCCAACCATAAAATTATTTCCGTTGCTACTTCATAACTGTAATTTTGCTACTGTTATGAATCGTAATGTAAATATCTGATATGCAGGATGTATTTTCATTGTTACAAATTGAACATAATTAAAGCATAGTGCTTAATCACAAAAACAATATGTAATTATATATGTGTTTTCCAATGGTCTTAGGCGACCCCTGTGAAAGGGTCGTTAGACCCCCAAAGGGGTCGCGACCCACAGGTTGAGAACCGCTGCTATAGACAGATCCAGAAAAATGTGGAAGACAGAGAGGTCTTCCCCCATGAACTTCTCTACACCATGTGGGGTTTGGTAGGTAATTAGAAAGAATGGGATAACCATGAGGGTGAAGCGATGAAAACATTGTTAGTTTGGCCCATCTAAGAGAAAGAGATGTGTTTACTTCATGGTCTTTCATGTTGAAGAATCGGAAGGACCTTGGGGCCCCTCTAGAAGCACTGGGAACCTTGAGAATCAGATGTTGTCCCTCCAGACTGGAACTGGAACCAAGGGGGCCTGAGACAGCAGAGGGGGTCTTGGGAGAGGAGGGGAAGGAGGGAGAGTAGTGAAATAAGGGGCCCCTAATTGCTGCCTGCAGATGCAGTCTGCAAAGACCTGTTTTGTACTGTCTTGAGGCTCCCTGTGTACACAGGTGAATCAGCTCCTGGAAAGTCCATTACCTCCAGGGACTACACTGGCTGGAGACCTCGCCCTGGCCTCAGGGACAGAGATAAGGAGCTAAGATCAGTCAGAAGGATCCTGAGCAAGCTTGGGTGGGGTCTTTTCTCCAGTCCTCTGATACTCTTTTTTAATGAAGATCTGTTTGTCTCTATTTTAGAAACCTTTCACAATTAAAAGATGTTTTATCCTAAATGTAATGAGGTGTCCTGGATTGGATCCTGGAACAGAAAAAGGACATTAGTGGAAAAACTGGTGAAATCCAAATAAAGTCTGGAATTTAGTAAATAGTAATCTGCCGATGTTGGTTTCTTAGTTTTAACAAATGTGCCATTGTAATGTAAGATGTTAACAGTAGGGGAAATTGGATAAAGGAACTCTCTGTATTATCTTAGCAACTTTTGTAAAAATCTGAGGTTGTTTTAAACACACACACATTTACTTTAAAAGGTGAGGGGTTAGCCCTGGTCATGTGGCTCAGTTGGTTGGAGCATCGTCCTATACAGCAAAAAGGTTGCAGGCTCTGTTCCTGGTCAGGGCACAAACCTAGGTTTTGTGTTCGATCCTCAGTTGGGCATATATGGGAGGTTACTGATCGATGTTTTTTTTCTCTCTCCCTTTCTTCCTCCCTCTCTTCCTCTCTCTCTAAAATCAATAAACATATATTCAGATGAGGATTAAAAAAAATGTGGGGGTTGGATTTTATTTTTTTTAATGGCTATTTCACCTGATCCCCACCCTCCCCACTGTCTATGCTGACCTCTGTCCCTGTGTGGATTTACTTATTTAAAAAATTCTTTATTGTTTAAAGTATTACACATGTCTCCTTTTTCCCCCATTCACCCCTCCCCAGCCGTTCCCACCCCCCAGCACATGACCTTACCCCGCTACTGTCTGTGTCCATGGGTTATGCTTATATGCAAGCATACAAGTCCTTTGGTTGATCTCTGACCCACCTCCCCACCCCCCACCTTCCCTCTGAGGTGGATGGTCTGTTCAATGCTTCTGTGTCTCTGGATCTAATTTTGTTCATCAGTTTATGTCGTTCATTATATTCCACAATGAGTGAGATCATGTGATATTTATCTTTCTCTGGCTTATTTTGCTTAGCATAATGCTCTCCAGGTCCATCCATGCTGTTGCAAATGATAAGAATTCCTTCTTTTTTTACAGCATCGTAGTATTCCATTGAGTAGATGCACCACACTTTTTTAATCCACTCATCTGCTAATGGGCACTTAAGCTGTTTCCAAATCTTAGCTATTATAAATTGTGGTGCTATGAACATAGGGGTGCATATATCCTTTCTGAATGGTATTTCTGATTTCTTGGGATATATTCCTAGAAGTGGGATTACTGGGTCAAATGGGAGTTCCATTTTTAATTTTTTGAGGAAATTCCATACTATTTTCCACAGTGGCTGCACCAGTCTGCATTCCCACCAGCAGTGCACAAGGGTTCCTTTTTCTCCCCATCCTCGCCAGCACTTGTCATTTGTTGATTTGTTGATGATAGCCATTCTGACAGGTGTAAAATAGTATCTCATTGTCGTTTTGATTTGCATCTCTCAGATGATTAGTGACTTTGAGCATCTATATATATAAAAGGCTAAGTGACCGACTGTCCATCTGACCGTCTGGCCGACCGACCGGCCGATACATTTGACGCGCCAGGCAATCCTAAAATAAATGTTGACTCATGCATGTGCGATACCTATAAAGCTCTTGCTGGCGCCAATCGCACGCGTGTGTTTTGATCTGTCATTGTCGATCGTGAATTTGGTTGTTTTGTTGATATTATGAAGCTGAAAGAAAGCGGCATCGTCGTCGACAGAATATGTCTGAAGACCAACTATTGGCACAACTTTCCCTGTCTGACACCGGCCTCCCATTTAAATTAATTTGAAGACAGTTTACTGTGATGCCAGCATTTGTGATGACTATGAATAAAACACAAGGACAAACTCTAGACAGAGTAGGAATATTCGTACCTGAACCTGTTTTCAGACATGGTCAGTTATATGTTGAGTTCGAAGAGCGTGTAATGTTAAAGTTAAAGTTGTAAATACTTCATCACAAGGGAAATTAGTCAAGCACTCTGAAAGTGTTTTTACTCTTAATGTGGTATACAGGGAGATATTAGAATAAGTTTAATCAATTTATCAGTCATTGTCTTTATCAGTGTTGTTTTCATATCATGTTTTTGGTGTTTTTGTATCATGTCTTTGTTGTTATTGTTTATCTATTAATCAATTTATATATTATTTTTATATACATATTACTAATTTTCTTTCATCTCTGACACTTCTTTAAATAGAGAAAGGGCAAATAGCGATATTAAAATATTTCTTCTAATTAATTTCCTTTCAGTGTGCATGAATCCCTGCACTGGGGCCACTAGTGTTTTCATATGTCTCTTGGCCTTCTGTATGTCCTCTTTCAAAAAGTGTCTATTTAGGTCCTTTGCCCATTTTTTAATTCGATTGTTCATCTTTCTTTTGTTAAGTTGTATGAGTTCCCTATACATTTTGGAAATTAAACCCTTGTCGGATATAACATTGGCAAATATGTTCTCCCATGCAGTGAGCTTTCTTGTTTGTTGTTTTGTTGATGGTTTCTTTTTCTGTACAGAAGCTTTTTATTTTGGTGTAGTCCCATTTGTTTATTTTCTCTTTAGTTTCCATTGCCCTAGGAACTGTATTGATAAAGATATTGCTACGACGTATGTCTGAGATTTTGCTGCCTATAGATTCTTCTAAGATTTTTATGGTTTTCCATCTTCCATTTAAATCCTTTATCCATTTTGAGTTTATTTTTTGTGTATGGTGTAAGTTGGTGGTCTAGTTTCATTTTTTGCATGTATCTGTCCAGTTTTTCCAACACCATTTATTGAAGAGACTTTCTTGACTCCATTGTATGCTCTTACCTCCTTTGTCAAATATTAATTGAGCATAATGGCTTGGGTCAATTTTTGGGTTCTCTGTTCTGTCCCATTGGTCTATATGTCTGTTTTGGTGACAGTACCAGGCAATTTTGAGAACAGTGGCTTTGTAATATAGTTTGATATTTGGTATTGTGATCCCTCCTACTTTGTTCTTCTTTCTCAGGATTTCTACGGCTATTCGGGGTTGTGGATTTACTTCTGACAGATCCTTGTGGTCAGTCCTTCTTGGGTTTAATGCTTCTTCTCTGGTCGTGTCCTACACATCTATCTGCCCTGCTTCAGAAAACTCCTAGAGGACAAGAGTAGAATCTGCAAAATCTGATTTATTCAAATTTCATGGGTTGTTTGGCACTCAGAGATCTTAGAGTGGGATAGGACACTAACAGAGCACCCTATCCAACTGCTTTCCACAGGGAGGTAAGACAGGGAAATTATTTCAAAAGAAACACCTGGAGGCCAGAGAGGCTGTGGGACTCAGTGAGCAGTGAGGACTGGAACCCAGAAGTTTTAAGTCCTAGGCCAGTGATGGCGAACCTTTTGAGCGCGGCGTGTCAGCATTTTGAAAAACCCTAACTTAGCTCTGGTGCTGTGTCACATATAGAAATTTTTTGATATTTGCAACCATAGTGAAACAAAGATTTATATTTTTGATATTTATTTTATATATTTAAATGCCATTTAACAAAGAAAAATCAACCAAAAAAATGAGTTCGCGTGTCCCCTCTGACACGCGTGTCATAGGTTCGCCATCACTGTCCTAGGATGATCTTTGTTCTCACCTCATTGTCTCTCATAAAAAAGACAAGTGAGTTTGAATAGCCTCCTTTATTTGTTTGTTTTGAAAACCAGAAAGTTATATATTACCCAGAAGTGGTTTAGGTGACAGGGACACTGTGGCTGTAGAGGTCAAGGTGAGGTTGGTGCATCTTTTTGTCTCTTTGTTATCAATCTTTTAGGATTAGACTGCCTACCACCCGGAGCAGAGTGGGCTGGGGTGGGGAGGGAACCAGAGTTGTAGAATGCATCTTGTCTCTCAATCCTTATCACAACCTTCTGGATAGATGTAATTGCTCCCATCTTACAGTTGAGGTAACAGGCTTAGAAAGGTTAAATGACTTCCACAAAGCCATAAAACTAATAAGAAGTAGGCCTATTGTGATATAATAAATTTGTCCGTGGTTCCTGGCAGTAGCCTTTAAATTCTTTGTAATTTCTAAGCAATAAAAGCTATAGGGCATCTTTTTCATTTTGAGCTCTAGAGCATAAAAATGACTGTTTTTTGTCATTTATAACAAGCCTCTTTCAACCACACCTAAGTTTATAAGAAATAGGTGAATTTTGGAAAGCCCCTAGATAACCACAGGATGAGGGTTGGTTGCCAGGGGAACCAACCGGTTGATTAAAGGGTTGGAACTTCCAGTATCACCTCTTTACCTCTTGGGAGGGGACACGAGCTAGAGGACTTAATCACCAGTGGCCAATGATGTCATCAGTAATGCCTATGTAATGAAGCCTCCATAAACACCCAAAAGGACAGAATTTCGAGAGCTTCTGGGCTGGTAAACAAAAATACACCCATGTGCCTAGAGGGTGGTGCACCCTAGGCTTCTGTGGTTGAGATATTTCTGGACCTCATCCTATGTATCGCTTCATTTGATGTTTATTTGTGTTCTTTAGTATCCTTTGTAATAAACTGTTAATCTAGCAAATAAACAATTTTCCTGAGTTCTGTGAGATGTCCTAGCAAATAATTAAACCCAAGGAGGTCAGGAGCACAAGTGACAACTTGAACTTCTGATTGGCATCTGAAGTTGGGCAGACTTGTTGGATCTGACAATGTTTCCAAGTGGATAGTGTCAGAACTGAGTTGAATTGCAGACACCTGGCTGGTGTCTGAGAATTACTCAGTGTGAGGAAAGCATACACACATATGGTGTCCAGAGTAGAGTGTTGTCATAGAGTACAGAAAAACAATGGAGAGTTTTCCCTTTGTATCTATGTTACAGGAAGCCAGGGCTGACTCTTAAGAACTCATGGTTAGGGAAGACCCTTCTGAAGGCAGGGAGGAGAAATTCCCCAAAGCTGACTGCTGCTCTCAGAATGGCAGGGGCTGGGGATGATGTAGAACATGAGCCAAGACAGAACAGCTTGGAACAGGCTGAGAAGGGTTTCAGTGGTGGGGGTGGGAGGCGAGTGTCAGGCCTGCCAGGGCTATGAGCCATTGTGGATTCTTCCCTCTGG
The DNA here is from genome assembly GCF_000147115.1 of Myotis lucifugus. Taxonomy (NCBI): domain Eukaryota; kingdom Metazoa; phylum Chordata; class Mammalia; order Chiroptera; family Vespertilionidae; genus Myotis; species Myotis lucifugus. The sequence goes on from NW_005871153.1 coordinate 2,978,560, forward strand.
AGAAGAAAAAGTCACGGAAGTTGGCTCCCCACTCCTCCCGCCCTTGTTCCTCTGTCCCAACCCTGCTATAGGGCTAGAGCCAGCTACCCTTCCTGAGGATGCCTTCTTAAAACCAAGGTCCTCACTTTGTTTCTGTTTAGTTGGGGTGGAAGAAGCTCAAGTGACTGAAAAGGACTCCTCAGGGCTTGAGGTGATATGGGTAGAAGTAAACTGTAAATCACTGTATAAATGTGTTGGCTGAGCAGAGTGTAAACCAGGAAGGTTTATGGGCAAAGGGAGAAAGTGCCTTTTGAGAGAGGTCTTCCAGGAGAATATGAGATTAGTTGAGGTTCAATGAATTCCTTTGTTGGTAACTCAAGAAGCATATTTGAAGGGATAAGCCCCCTCACTTAGAGCAGAGCATCCCAGACTTGTCACCATAGTGACTGTGCTCAAACAGAGGCTTAAAAACCAGAAAACACCAGGTCAGAGGGATTCCTTTAGAGCCATATTCTCCAGTAGAGGACTCAGCTATTGTGTGCTCTGGAAGAGAGGGGGCAGGGAGTTTGAATAGTTTCCCTTCCTTCCTGTCTCTCCATGTGGGGCTTTTGTTTGGGTTTTTCTCTCTGGATTGATGGGGCTTTTGGAAAGGGGTGACTCCCTGTGGACGGAGTTGGAGGCATTAACACCTGTGTCAGGAGTTGGAGGCACTAACAATGAACTATCTAAAAAAGAAATTAAGGAAACAATTTCATTTATAATAACATAAAACAGGATAAAATACTTAGGAATAAATGTAATCAAGGCATGAAAGATCTGTACATTGCAATCTGTAAGACATTGATAAAAGAAACTGGAGAAGATACAAATAGATGGAAAGGTATGGATTGGAAAAAATGAATGTTTAAATGTTCATACTACTCAAAATGATTTACAGATTCAGTGCAATTCCAATGGCATTTTTCACAGAAATAGAGAAACAATTATAAAGGTTGTATGGAACCAAAGACCCAGAATAGCCAAAGCAATCATGATGAAGGCATTACAGTTCCTGATTTCAAACTATATTACAGAGCTATAGTAATCAAAACAATATGTCACTGGCATAAAGACAGACAGATACATAGACCAGAATAGAGAACCCAGAAATACACTCACACATATACAGTCAAGTAATCTTTAGCCAGGGGAATAAGAATACACAATGAGGGGAAAAAGAGTCTTTTCAATAAATGGTATTGGGAAAACTGGATATTCATATGCAAAAGAATGAAATTGGACCCTTATACCATACACAAAAATCAAATAAAAATGGATTAAAGACTTAAAACATAAGACCTGAAACTGTGAAACTACAAGAAAACAGGGAAAAAATCTTCTTGATATAGGTGTTGGCAGTGACTTTTTGAATATGACGCCAAAAACTCAGGCAACAAAAGCAAATATAAACACATGGAACTACATTAATTAAAAATATTGTTCAGCAAGGGAAGCCAGCAACAAAATGAAAAGGCAACCTACAGAATGGAAGAAAATGTTTCTAAACCAAATATCTAATAAGGGATTAATATCCAAGATATATAAGGAACTCATACAACTTAATAGTAACAAAACAAAACAAAATAAAACAACAAAGCAAAACAATCTGATTGAAAAATGAGCAAAGGGCTCTGCTAGAGTGGCTCAGTTGGTTGAGTGTAGTCCTGTGCCCCGAAGGACTGCCAGTTCAGTTCCTGGTCAGGGCACATACCTGGATTGTGGATTGGATCCCCATTTGGGGTGCGAATGGAAGGCAATCAATTGATGTTTCTCTCTCTCATCAATGTCTGTCTGTCTGTCTGTCTGTCTCTCTCTCTCTCTCTCTCTCTCTCTCTCTCTCTCTCTCCGTCTCTTAAAAAAGAAAAATGAGCAGAGGATTTTTCCAAAGAAGACACTTAATTGGCCAATGGGTATATGAAAAGGTGCTCAATATCACTGGTAATCAGGAAAATGCAAATCATTGAGATATCACCTCATACCTGTTAGAATGGTTTTCATGTAAAGATGAGATAACAGATATTGCTGACAGTATGGAGGAAAGGCAACCGTGTGTACACTGTTGGCAGGAGTGTAATTGGTGAAGCCGTTATGGAAAACGATATAGAGGCTACTCAGAAAATTAAAACTAGACTCACCATATGATCCAGCAATTCCACATCTGGGTACATATCCAAAGGAAATGGAATCAGTATCTGGAAGAGATATCTGTATTCTGTTTATAGCAGTGTTATCCATAATAGCCAAGATTTGGAAACAATCTAATTTTGGTTGATGGATGAATGGATAAAGCAAATGTCACACACAAACAGGAATATTATTCAGCCATTAAAGAGAAGGCCATGACTGTTTTTTCTAATCTGTGGCTTTATATGTCTGGCTGATTGTTTCTTCTAATCTCCATGTCTTCCTGTTCCTTTGACATCCATCTGGCCTTGTGTAGCTCTGCTTTGACAGTTTGGTTTCTAGACATGAGCCTGCTTTGACCCTTAGACCACTGAGACTTGAGCTATTGAATCTCCAGTAGAGGAATGGTGAGAGGTTTCTATATTCTGTTATGCATCCTGGATCCAGCTCTCTTCCTGAGGAGCTATCTTCTACTCCCACTGCAGTACCCCTTATCAGATGTATCATTGGCAAATATTATCTCTCAGTCAGTGGGTTGTGTTTTCATTTTATTGATGGTTTCCTTTGCTATGTAAAAACTTTTTAAAATTTAATGTCCCATTTGTTAATTATTTTCTTTTGTTTCCCTTGCCCAAGGTGATATATCAGAAAAAAATATTACTATGAGAAATGTCTGAGATTTTACTGCCTATGTTTTCTTCTAGGATTTTTATGGTTTGGACTCCTCTAATATTTAAGTTTTTAATCCATTTTGAGTTTCTTCTTGTGTATAGTGTAAGAACGTGGTCTAATTTCCTTTGCTTTTTCTTTTTTGCATATATCTATCCAATTTTCCCAACATCATTTATTGAAGAGACTATTTTTACCCCATTGTATGTTGCTTCATTTGTCAAATATTAATTGACCCTAAAATTGTGGATTTATTTCTGGATTCTCTCTTCTGTTCCATTGATCAGTATGTCTCTTTTTGTGCCAGTATCCTGCTGTTTTAATTACTATGGCCTTATAGTAAAATGTGATATCAGGTAGTGTGATTCATCTAACTTTGTTCTTCTTTCTCATGATTATTGTGGCTATTCAGGGTCTTTTGTGGTTCCATATCAATTTTTGGAATGTTTGTTCAAATCTGTGAAATATGCAATTGGTATCTTGGTAGAAATGCATTAAATCTGTAGATTACTTTGGGTAGTATGGACATTTTAATAATGTTAATTCTTCTAATCCATGAGCATGTATATACTTCTATTTATTTATATCTTTTTCAGTTTCTTTCTTCAGTGTCTTATAATTTTCTGAGTACAGGTCTTTTACTATTGTGGCTAAATTTATTCCCAGGTATTTGTTTTATGCAATTTTCTTAGTTTCCCTCTCTGATAGTTCATTATCCTATATAATAAAGAGCTAATATGCAAATAGTCATGACACCCTCATGCCGTAACAACCAATCAGCAGGAGGCTGCGTATGCAGCAGGTGCAGGTGGGCGGGGCTGCATGTGTGGCGAGGCCGGGGGATGTGAGGATGTTATTGTTTATTTATTAATAAATTTATATATTATTTTCATATACATTTTACGAATTTTCTTTCATTTCTGACACTTGTATTATAGAGAAAGGGAAAATAGCAATATTAAAATATTTCCTCTTATTAATTCCCTTTAATGTGCATGAATTTCGTGCACTGGGCCAGTAGCCCTATATAATAAAAGGTTAATATGCAAATCAACTGAATGGCTGAACAACCAGTCGCTATGATGTGCACTGACCACCAGGGTGCAGATGCTCAACTCTGAAGCTGCCCCCTGGTGGTCAGTGCACTCCCATAGGGGGAGCACTGCTCAGCCAGAAGCTGGGCTCATGACTGGTGAGCAGAATGGCGGTGGCAGGAGCCTCTCCCGCCTCTGCGGCAGCATTAAGGGGAGCAGGCCTAAGCTGTCAGTCGGACATCCCCCGAGGGCTCCCAGACTAGGAGAGGGTGCAGGCCGGGCTGAGGGACCCCCCTCACTCCACGTGCACGAATTTTGTGCATCGAGTCTTTAGTTGGTGTATAAAAATGCAACTGCATTCAGGATATGTATTCTGTATCCTGCTACTTTACTGAATTCATTTATCAGCTCTCATTCTTTTTAAGTGGAATTCTTAGAGTTCTGTATATAAAGTATCATGTCATCTACACATAATTCCAGTTCACTTCTTCCTATCAACTTTGGATGCTTTTCTTAACTTGTCACCTGAGGATATATTCTTTCTATTTTTTGAGGCGGGGGGAGAGAGACATCAGTGTGAGAGAGAAACATCAATTGATTGACTCCAGTATGCTCCACAACCTAAGTATATGCCCTAACTGGGAATTGAACCCTCAACTTTTTGGTGTATAGGGCAAACTGAACCATGCAGCCAGGGCTAGATGCCTTTTCCTCTTCTTGTCTAATTGCTGTGGCGAGGACTTCTAGTACTACAGTGGGGCCTTGACTTACGAGTTTAATTCGTTCCGTGATGGAGCTCATAACTCAAATTACTCGTATGTCAAATCAAAAAGTGAACAAGTGAGACACATGATGCTGGGCTGATGTTGTGATGTTCACTGTGACGTTCGCTGTGCCAACTAGTGGTGGGGTATCTGAAGCTGGCTTGTAACCCGAATTTTAGCTTGCAACTCAAAGCAAAAAATTGGCCGAGAGACGACTCGTATCTCGAAAAACTCATTAGTCGGGACACTCGTAAGTCAAGGTCCCACTGTATGTTGAATAAGAGTGGTGAAAGAAGACATTCCTGTCTTATTCCTGATCCTAAGGGAAATGCTTTTCAATTTTTTGTGCATTGGGTATGATGTTGGCTGTGAGCTTGTCATTTATGGACTTTATCATGTTGAGGTATATTCCCTCTATTCACACTTCACTGAGAATTCTTATGATAAATGGGTGCTGGATTTTATCAAATGCTTTTTTTGCATCTATTGATATGATAATTTGACTTTTATTTTTCATTTTGTTTATGTGATGTATAACATTTATTGATTTGCAGATGTTGTACCAACCTTGCATTCCCAGGATAAATCTCATTTGATCATGGTGTATTATCTTTTTAATGTATTGCTGGATACAGTTTGCTAATATTTTGTTGAGGATTTTAGTATCTATGCTCATCAGGTATATTGGCCTATGTTTTCCTTTCTTTGTCATGTCTTTATCTGGTTTTGGAATTAGGATAATACTGGCCTTGTAAAATGTGTTTGGGAGTCTTCCTTCCTCTTGAATTTTTTTGAATAGTTTGAGAAGCATAGGTATTAATTCTTCTTTGAATGTTTAGTAAAATTCACATGTGAAACCATCCAGTTCAGGACTTTTGTTTGTTGGGAGTTTTTTGCTGAGTGCTTCAATTTCATTAGTTGTAATTGGTCTATTCAGATTTTCTGATACTTCCTGATTCAGTTTTGGAAGATTGTATGTTTCTAGGAATTTATCCATTTTATCCAGATTGTCTAAATTTGTTGGCATGTAGTTGTTGTTCATAATATTTTATTATAATTCTTTATATTTCTGTGGTGTCAGTTGTTACTTCTCCTCTTTCATTTTATTTATTTAGGTCCCCTCTCTTTTTTTTTCTTGAAGAATCTGGTTAAATAGTTTATCAATTTTGTTTATCTTTTCAAAGAACCAGCTTGTGGTTTCATTGATCTTTTATGTTGTTTTTACTTAGATTCTATATTATTTATTTCCACTTTGATTTTTATTATTTTCTACCTTTTACTCACTTTGAGTTTTGTTTGCTATTTTTATAGTTCCTTTAGGTCTAAAGTTATAGTTGTTTATTTGAGATTTCTTTTGTTTCTTGAGGTAGACCTGTATTGCTATGAATTTCCCTATCAGGACTGCTTTTGCCCATCGACTTAGTGGTGTTGTGTTTTCATTTTCATTTGTCTCAAGGTATATTTTGATTTCTTCCTTGATTTCATTGTTAACCCATTCATTGCTTAGTATGGTGAGCAGGCCTAAGCTGTAGTTGGACAATCCTTAGTGCTGTTGAGGAGGCGGGAAAGGCTTCCACCACCACCGTTGTGCTCTCAGCCATCAGCCCGGCTTGTGGCTGAGCAGAGCTCCCCCTGTGGGAGTGTATTGACCACCAGGGGGCAGCTCCTGCATTGAGCATCTGCCCTCTGGTGGTCAGTGTGCATCATAGTGACCGGTTGTTCCTGGTCATTCTGCTGTTAGGGTCAATTTGCATATTACCCTTTTATTATATAGGAAGGTTGGCAAAGATGCTTGATATGGTTTTCAATCTTCTTAAAATTTTGAGACTTGTTTTGTGTCCTAACATGTGATCTATCCTGGAAAATGTTCCATGTGTACCTGAAAGGAATGTATATTTTACTGCTTTGGGGTGAAATGCTCTGAAAATACTAATTATATCCACTGGGTTAGTGTGTCACTTAAGGCCACTCTTTTCTTGTTTATTTTCTGACTGGAAGATCTATCCATTGATCTCATTGTGGTGTTAAAATTTCTTTCTAAGACTGTATTGCTGTTGCTCTCTCCCTTTATGTCCATCAATATGTCTTTTATATATTTAGTTGTTCCTATGTTCGGTGCATAAATGTTTACAAGGATTATATTTATTTCTTTATCATTATGTAATGTTCTTTGTCTCATACTGTTGCCTTTGTTTTAAGGTCTTTTTTGTCTAATATAATAAGTATTGCTACCCCAGATTTAAAAAAAATTTCATTTGCATGAAATATCTTATTCCACCTCTTTACTTTCAGTCAGTGTGTGTGTGTCTTTTGATCTGAAGTGGGCCCCTTGTAGACAGCATAAATACAGGTCTTACCTTCTTATTTATTCAGCTACACTATGTTTTGATTGGAACATTTAAACCATTTACATTTAAAGTGATTATTGATAGGTAAATATTTATTGCCATTTTATTCTTTATAATTATGTTCTTCCCTCTTCCTCCTCCTCTTCTTTCAATAAGTTTTTAAAAAACATTTCTTGTTGTACTGGTTTGGTGGTAATGAACTCCTTTAAATTTTCCTTGTCTGAGAAGCTCTTTATTTCTCCTTCAATTTTAAATGATAATCTTGCTAATAAAGTACTCCTTGCTTTTCATCACTTTGAATATTTTGTGCCAATCTCTTCTGGCCTGAAATGTTTCTGTTTAGAAATCAGCCCAGCTGGTGTGGCTCAGTGATTGAGCCTCTATCTATGAACCAGGAAGTGATAGTTCTATTCCTTGTCGGGGTACATGCTCGGGTTGTGGGTTCAATCCCCAGTGTGGGGCATGCAGGAGACAGCCGATCAATGATTCTCTCTCATCATTGATGTTTCTGTTCCTCTCTCCGTCTCCCTTCCTCTCTGAAATCAATAATAAAAATATATTTCTTTAAAAAAATAGAAATCAGCTGACAGTCTTAGGAAGCTCCCTTGTAGGTAACTCTTTGTCTTGCTGCTTTTAAGATTCTCTCTTTGTCTTTAATCTTTGCCATTTTAATTATGATCTGTCTCAGTGTAGGCTTCTTTAGGTTCATCTTATTTGGGTTTCTCTGTGCTTTCTAGACTTGTGTCTTTTTCCTTCCTTAGGTTAGGAAGTTTTATGTCATTATTTCTTCAAATAGATTTTCATTTTCTTGGTCTCTTGCTCTTCTCCCTCTGGTACCCCTATGGTGCAAATGTTGCTCCACTTAATGTTGTCCCAGAGGTACCTTAAACTATCCTCATTTTAAAATTTTTTTTTCTTTTCTGATTGGGTTTTTCTTCTGCTTGTATTCCAAATCACTGCTTCAATTCTCTGCTTCATTCCATCTGCTGTTTATTCTTTCTAGTGCATTCTTCATTTCAGATATTGTAGTCTTCATTTCTTACATTTTTAATGTTTCCTATGTTCTTTTATATGCTTACTATCTCTTTGTTTAACTTATCTCTGAGTTTATCTATTCTTACCCTATGTTTCTTGTGTATTTTTATAACCATGGTTTTGAACTCTGTGTCTTGTAAATTACTTGCCTTCATTTTATTTAGCTTTTTCTCTGGGAATTTCTTCTGTTCTTTCATTTGGGGTATATTTCTTTGTCTCCCCATTTTGACTGCCTCTCTGTATTATATATGTGGTTCTAAGTGTTGAAAACTGACCTCTACTAAGTGGTCTTAACTAGTTCCTATCTTTATCCTTACATGCATTTTGTTCATTCCTATAGATCAAATATGTTTTATGATTATTAGCCTTATAGATAAAAAACATCCCCTTATTGCTTTGAATTCTCTCCAGTGTTCATGCTCCCTTCTACGGGACCGCCTGACTCAGTAGGCGCTGGTGTTTTCTGATAGTATTACTCTTGGACTTGACTTGAGAGTCTTTTTGTTATAAAACAACCCTCATTCAGGGCCTATGGAGAGTTCTCTAAAATGAGAATTTCAGGACTATTTCCCTGCAGGGGATTCACTTAGAAATCCACAAGAATTACATGGTGGCCTAGGAGATGCTCCCCCTCTGCAGGGAAGGTGCACGTGCCCCTGGCATGTTGAATGTTCTCAGACACTCAGAAGTTCTCGAGGGGGTTTTATTATTTCTGCTGTGGAAAAATCCAAGAAGCGCCCTGACTGGATTGGCTCAGTGTATAGAGCGTCGGCCTGCAGACTGAAGGGTCCCAGGTTCGATTCCAGTCAAGGGCATGCACCCTGGTTGCAGGCACATCCCCAGAGGGGGTTGTGCAGGAGGCAGCTGATCGATGTTTCTCTCTCATCGATGTTTCTGGCTCTCTGTCCCTCTCCCTTCCTCTCTGTAAAAAATCAATAAAATATATTTTAAAAAAAGATATTAATCTTTGATGATGCCTAGAATCTGATTTAAAAAAGAAAAAAGAAAAATCCAAGGAGTACATTAAGTAGAAAAAGCCAAGTATGGGACATTGTATATAATACGCTATCATTTGTATTTAAGATAAAGTGGGGATGAAAACATACAGGAATGTTTATAACATGTTTCTAGAAGACACTGGTGATATCACTAGCTGCCTCTGAGGAAGGGAAGTTGGAGCTGGGTACCTGGGAGCAGGGCGGGTGAAAGACTTTCACTGCACATCCCTGTGTATCATTTGAATTTGGAACCATGTAAGTATATTGGCTATTCAAAGAGAAATGTAAGTTAAATTAAGAACAAAATCCTTCTAGGATTGTTGATCAAACTGGAGACTTAGATTGGGCTCTGATAATTTACTCTTTGCCCCAGTTTCTCCTCATGGAGGTCTTTCCTTTTTAGGCCCTTCACCTCTGATCATGTGCTGGCCACATCCCCCTTCTCAGAGTCTAATAGAAACAGAGGTTGAGGCAGCATGTGTAAAACACCTCATGACTGATTGCCATATTTAGCCCCAACCCATCTAGACCAGTGGTTCTCAAACTTGAGCCAGCATCACAATTACCTGGAGGGCTTGTTACAACAGATCACAGGACCCCACTCAGAGTTTCTATTCCACAGGTTTGGGGTAGTTCTAACATGTTTCCAGGTGATGCTAGTGGGACCACACTTTGAGAACCACTGCTCTGGACAAAAATAGTTCCTTCTGTGATGTGTGGATGTGCAGTTCTGGTGTCCCAGCTGTGTGTCCTCATTTAGGAAATAAAAAACAAGAAACAAGAAAGGTCACTTCCTTTCCACCGGCTTACCTATAGCTCACCAGTGTCCAGCTCTCTGTCTAGCCAACAATACCCGGTCAGGCTCCAACCCCTCATAGGTGATATGCATGCCACTACCAGCAGGACTGGCACATCAGAAGCTTGGCATTTCCCGTCATCTGTACTTCCCAGAGCAGACATTCTTGTGGTCACTTCTGTCAACTCCCTTTGAAGACTTAATTGGTATTAAAGAGCAGGCATTAGAAGAGCCATGCTAATTACTAATTCCTCTTCCATTGTTTCTCAACAGGGGCACTATTAGCATTTTAGACTAACAATCTATATATATAAAATGCCAGCAACCAGAACACCATAACAACCAGATCGACAGGTCACTATGACCCCCACTGTGGCCAGGGAACCGGCCCCCACCGTCGGCCTGCCTCTGATCGCTCCCCCTCCCACCCCAATAGGGGGTGGGGCCGGCTGGCCAACCTCCTGCAGCCCTCCCCCTTGCCAGCCTCACCCCTGATGGGCCCCCACCACCCCGATGGGCCTGCAGCCCCTCCCCCTGGCCGGCCCCGCCCCTGATTGTCCCCCCTATTCCTATAAGGGGCGGGGCCGGCCAGTCAACCTCCGGCAGCCCCTCCCCCGACTGGCCCCACCCCCCAATTGGCCCCCCACCACCTCCATTGGCCCCAAAGAACCTCCCCCCAGCAAGCTCCGCCCCCCATTGGCCCCCCTACTCTTGTCTAGGGGGGGGCCCAGAAAACCAAACCACCATGGACCCCTGCCCCTTGGCCACTAACCCCCATAACCCCGGCACATCTTAATTTGGGACCGGACCCCCCCGACCCAATTGCTCGTAGCCATTCCCACAGCTGACCCAGCCCATGATGCCGCCCCCAGTCGG